>NC_134357.1:477244822-477557604 GCF_048569485.1 Anomaloglossus baeobatrachus | reverse complement strand
CCAGGCTTTGGGATTAGCACCTTTCTTAGTCAAGGCCACCAAAGGGGCCACCAAAGTAGAAAAAATGGGGTATGAACTGTCTGTAATAATTTATGAATCCTAAGAAGCGTTGCACCGCCTTCAAGGAATGAGGTTCGGACCATTGCAGGACAGCAGAGAGCTTCGCAGGATCCATAGCCAGGCCCTCTTGTGAGATAATGTAACCCAAAAAAGGCAATGAGGACTGCTTGAATACACATTTCTCGAGTTTAGCAAACAATGAGTACTCCCTTAACGGGAAAGGACACGAACGACATCCTGACGATGAGTCTCCAGATCAGGAGAAAAAATCAGGATGTCGTCCAGATACACCACTACTGAGGATAACAGTAAATCCCTGAACACATCGTTTACGAAGTCCTGAAATACTGCGGGTGCATTACATAACCCAAAAGGCATGACGAGGTATTCATAGTGACCGTCTCGGGTGTTAAAAGCGGTCTTCCATTCGTCACCCTTTCGAATTCGTACCAAGTTATACGCACCCCCGCAGATCCAACTTTGTAAAAAACTTGAGCTCCTCTCAATCTGTCAAAGAGCTCCGAAATTAAAGGTAATGGGTATTTGTTCTTTATTGTGATTGCGTTGAGACCCCTGTAATCTATGCAGGGACGCAAATCACCCTCTTTCTTCCGAACAAAGAAAAACCCAGCTCCCGCGGGAGAGACAGACTTACGAATGAACCCCTTCTCTAAACTCTCTCTTATATAGGTCGACATGGCCTCCGACTCAGGTATCGACAGGGGGTAAACCCTGCCTTTAGGTGGAACCGAACCTGGGATAAGGTCTATGGCACAGTCATACGGCCTATGGGGTGGAAGAACCTCAGCACCCTGTTTGGAGAACACGTCAGCGAAATCCAGATAGGGTGTAGGTATGGGAGAGAGATCAGTAGATGCAACCGCAATGACCTTAGGTGGTAAGGGAAGACATTGGACTGACATTTCGAACCCCAACTAATAATGCTGTCAGACTCCCAGTCAATGTGAGGAGCATGAGTTCGAAGCCATGGGAGACCCAGAAGGATGTCGTCTATACCCTCAGGCAAAACAAGAAAAGAAATCTCCTCTATGTGACCCTGAGACAGGGAAAGGCGCAAGGGAACTGTTCTCAATGTAATGGAGTCAGACAACATAGTTCCATTAACAACACGGACAGGAATAGGCGCCTCTAACATGATAGAGGGAATATTGTGTCCCTTTACAAATCCTGAGGACACAAAAGTCCCGTCAGCTCCGGAATCCACAAAAGCCATAATAGGCCATGTATTCTCAGATAACGAGAGCTGACCTGGGATACAACACTTAGAGGGTGCAGAAGACGTCTCTAGTAACCCCCCTCTAATGGTTACTAGGCCAGGGAGTTTCCCTGACGACTAGGACACTTGTTGGCATAGTGCCCAGCCTGACGACATACGTAACATATAGGAGGACCAGACTTGCGTAGTCTGGAAGACGTATGACCTAACTCCATAGGAGTGGGAGATGTTTCAGATGCTGAGGAAGATGGTAGTGGACCCTCAACAACTGGAATAGCCCGATGCTTAGGGCGTGAGGAAGAGACCTCGAGTCTACGTTCCTTATGGCGTACATCGATCCTCGTTGCTACTGTGATCAAGTCCTCCAGAGAAGCAGGGACCTCACGAGTAGCAAGAGCATCCTTGACATAGCCTGCCAACCCTCTCCAGAAGATAAGAATCAACACCTTCTCTGGCCAATCTAGTTCTGCCACCAGAGTTCTAAAGCAATGGCATAAGAACTAGTGGATAACGAACCTGAGATAGATCTAACAGTCTCAGGGCCGCATCATGGGTAACCTGCGGACCCATGAATACTGCCTTAAGAGCATCAAGAAAGTCTTGATGTCTCAGAGTAACCACATCAGAGCGCTCCCATAGGGGAGTCGCCCATTCTAAGGCTTTGTCCTGAAGTAAGGAGATGATAAAGCCTACTCTGGACCTCTCCGTAGAGAAGCGAGAAGAGTTGACCTCTAGGTGTATCTGACACTGACTAATGAAACCACGACATGATCTGGCATCGCCAGAATATCTGTTTGGCAGAGCAAGTCGAGGATCATGTGCAGATGTCACCATGGTCTGAGGTTTATCCTCTATACTCTTGAGCCGTGACTCAAGTACTTGTATGTAACGGTGTAACTGCTGATATTCTGCCATAACTGCCAGACCCTTGGCTCAGTCCTAATGTTACGGGGGGCTGTCTGATAACCTAAAGGAGTATCAGACAGTCAGGGTCCACCGTGCAAAGACTCTGCTGCAGACTATGGCAGAGTGCAATACCTCTGTTAACTCACAGAAGGATATAATAAGTAAGTAAAGCAATTCCTCCCTTACTTGGAGGGTGTGTGGAATGATCTCTGTTAATAATCACAGAGACAAAGGCAATGTGTGCGAAATGGCACCTACCTAGGTCCGCTCTTCTAGTGGTGCAAAAGAGACGAACAGCAGCGTAAGCCGCACAAAGCTCCTACCTGCGTTCGCTCCACTAGTGTGCGAGGACACGAACCACTAGATATGGCACCTGCCTAGGTCCGCTCTTCTAGTGGTGCAAAAGAGACGAACAGCAGCATAAGCCGCACAAAGCTCCTACCTCTGTTCGCTCCCCTAGTGTGCGAGGATACGAACAACTGCCAGACGCAGTATAAGGAACGTTACCCTAGCGGCAACGTCCACCTACGAGTCGAACCACAAGGCCCAGCCAGACCATGTGCCTCAGGCACCTGCCTATGTCCGCTCCCCTAAGAGGTAAGGATACGGACAGCAGCCGAAGCTGTAAGGTATAAGAACGCTACCCTGCTGGTAGCGCTCACCTAGCATAGACAGAGGAATGCCTAGAGGAACGCGCACAGAGCGTCTACTCTTATGCATGAACCAAGAGGACTGAGCGCCATGCGGCGTGTGTCAGGGTCTTATATAGACTCTGTGCCTCATCCAAGATGGAGGACACCAGAGCCAATCCGCTGCCAGAACGACAGGAGTGACGTCATGCTGGCCTATCACCGAGCAAGGCATCACAAGCACATGACCAGCGACCAATCGGCATAGAAGGTGTCAGAGACATGTGACCTCGTGTCAGCGATGATGTCACCCGCACATGTGCAATGGCTCCAAGATAGGACTTAGTCTCCGGCGCTCGCACATGTGCAGTAGCAAGAAATCTGGACTTAGTCTCCAGCGCTCGCACATGTGCAGTAGCAAGAAATCTGGACTTAGTCTCCAGCGCTCGCACATGTGCAGTAGTAAGAAATCTGGACTTAGTCTCCAGTGCTCGCAGCAACCGTAACAGAGAGTCTGTGAGTGGAGGAGGTCAAGCCTGTGTGACAGGCCTGTAGCAGACTGACAGGTGCCAGGGTAGGAGCCCGGGCACCTTTGGCTAGGAGGCATACGGAGGCCTTTGCCTGCAGGAGCCGGTAAAACGGCTTGGTGGAACCATGTTGAACAAGGACAGGATAGTGGCCCGCTGGTACCGACCCGGGGAACCGACTCGGAAACCGGAGCACAAAGGGGGGTACTCAGACTCTGAAGCTAAGTCCAGAAGCTACTGGGGGCTAGCTAATTAACTGATTGCGGCCAGGACTATAGGTCCTGTCCCACCCAAAGTCCAGACTGAAGACAACAGCCCAACGAGGGGGATAGAAAACCACCGCCACGGCAGAGAGATCCCACGGGCCAGCGTCTGTGGGCCAAGGGCTCTTCCGACATCTACAAGCCGGGGAGCAGACTCCTGAGGTTGCAGGCGCAGGTAGTCCACCATCACACAAACAGGTGTACGAGAAAGGCAGAGACCACCAACCGGGTGGGAGACCAGACTGCAGCTGGCTGTGGGCCCCGACCATCATCACCTTGGTTTACCAGAGACTTATGTGTGTTACTAATCGTGAGTACACAAGTGCCCACCGACCGCCCATCTTCCTTCACTGCCCAACTATTCCCCCAACGGGTCCTGGGGCCACCATCCCTACCCACGGAGGGGTTAACAACTTGCTGCGCAACATCTCCCCCGGGTGCCCTGCAATTGCAGCGGTGGTGTCCACCTTCACCACAACCCGTGGGTGGCGTCACAAACTCAAACACGGCTCCGGCCGTACACCTACCTCCCCAAACCGCCAATCCCTTTTAGATCGGCGTGATCGTGGAACCCCTGGGTCTGGAGACCCTAGAGCCACCCACTGAAGGTCCGGACCCGAGCGGCTCGGCTGCCGCCGAGCACGGGGTGGTACAAGTCCTGTCACTTTGGTGTTGCTAAGAACAGGTATACAAAAATCCTGAGGAACACCACACCCACCAAACACCCATTGGGCAGCCTGAGGGGAATAGGGCCGCCTAAATGAAGGGATGGTAGAAGGAGGGCTGGAAGTGTCAGGAGTAGGAAAAGTAGAGAGGGAGAAGTGCAAGTGAGCAGTGACAGGAAGGTCACGTTGCAGAGCTGGGCTCCTGTACTTGTCCCAGGTGCCGGACGTTGGCCTGGCCTGGAAGGAGCTGAAACCCCGGTCGCAGGGGGTAGTGACAGGGGTCACGGTACTGCCATGGAGGGCAGATCTGCGGCCTTGTGCTATAACCGGGCAGGGGTCAAGGCATGACGGGGTACGTGGACCCTTGGCTGGGAAGTAGCTTCATGCAGCCCAGTAATTCACCCGACGAGGACGGAATCTTCATGAAACGCTCAAGACCCACTTCAAAATCGGGGTACTAGCGCACTGAGAGGGATAGGACTTCCCAAAACCGTCCAGAAAATCCCAAGCGTGAACCCTGAGAGCAAGCTCACTCTGCTAGAAACGCAGGTGAGCGGGACCAACTTCAGACCAACCAGCAATGCCAAAGGGGCACGGACCCCACGTGATTGGACTAAGGCTGCAGGGCGTTCAAGACTTTGGTTTACCTGGTGTCAGTGTCAGCATCTCTGGACTGTGTGAGTACATTGTGCCCCTTTGCTTCCAACGGGTCCCCAGCCTTCCATCACCGAGCCCCAGGACACATTCCCCTGCCCACGGAGGGGTTAACATCCATAGCTGCTATTCCATTGCTCCTGGGCGCTCCCCTCTACCCTAAACGCAGCAGCGGTGGTATCCCAATTTTTACCACGAACCGTGGGTGGCGTCACGAACACTATTCAACCCTTCCTCCCCCCCTTTTATTTTCAGGAGGCCCCTCGAGCCACTGCGGATCGGGAAACAAGCAGCCCGTTGGCTGTCGTGGGGGCGGCACACCTCCGAAAAACTTGGCGTCACGAACAGGATGCGAGCAGGACCCACTAACCTGGGTTACATGTGCCCTGAAAAGTGAAGTCCGGGGGTCCAAATTCTTTTTCCTGCGACGTCCGCCATTTTTCCGCTGTTTTCGTATCAGAAAACTCCATCTTCCTCGGAAAGTGCGCGAGGCCGAAGCCCCACCCTTCGTCCTCAGCCTGAAACAGGAACCGGACGTTCCCAGAGGGCCACAGCGCGCGAAAGAGTGCTGGGAGAAAACCGAGGAGGTGTGCCTGAATGTAGCGAAAGCAGAAGAGAAGCAGGGACGCCAGGACTCTGCCATACTGTTCCTGGACAACGCAGAGGCAAGATGACGGAGCGGAGCTGGTCACCGGAACGTGCTGTTCCCGACCGCGACTTGGATTGAAGAAGAAACCGAGCAGCTGTGCAGGAGAATGCGGATGCAGTTCCAGTTCACATTGAATCACTGGAGGGAAGAGATGAGGAGCCTGGCGATGGCGGTGCGGGCCCGTGAGATCGAAATCCCATGTGATGAGAGGGTAAGTGGTTACCCAGTCCCTGTTGATTACCCTAATCCGGCCATGACGGCTGAGGGATACGCTTGTGGCAACCACTCCATCGTCACCTACCCCGTGCTCGGCGGATGCCGAGCTGCCATCACCCATCCCGGCAGCGGAACCTGCAGCATTTTCATATGAAGCTCCAGCAGCAGCCCCGATGTCTACTGTCATCCCAGTCACGTCAGCGGACCCCCCGGAGCCCGGCCAGACCAGACCCGGCCGCATCACCGGGCCCGTCCTCAGAGGCGGAGCACCTGGGCCCTGCATTCCCGGCTGCGGAGCAGTCGGTCTTTCTACCTACAGCAGTGGGAGTGGGACCTTCCGGTCCACCGGTTCCACTACCGCGCGGCATCCTGACGGCTGTTGGGGCCGCACGAGTCCAGTTCATGCCAGAGCCAGTTAGGGAGCTGAGGCCAGACGCCGACTCTCCCTACTGGGAGCGACACAGCCAAGAGCTACAACAGGAAATTGTCACCAGAGATCGGCGATGGCGGGACCTTGCCGCCCACAACTGAGCTGAAAAGGAGCAGGTGAGGAGCGCTGCTTCATGGGTCAGAGGGCCACGGTGCCGTGGTATGGTAGATCATTTTGACCCCGAGCAAGGATGGGGTTTTATCCGTTAAGCAGGCCTCACAGCGGGGGTGTTTGTGTCCCGGAGGGACATATCCCCACACCTCCCTTGGAAACACCCCGCACGTAATTTAGAGCCTGGAGAAATGGTCACTTACACCCGACACTGCGGGGAACGGGGCTGATATGCCCTGGAGGTGACAAAGCACGGAATGTTTGAGGAAGGGTATGTGTCGGCAGAGGTAGCACGCAGCCGCAAAGAAGCGTAGCTACGAGACCCGACCATCTACTAAGTAAAAATGTTAATACAATAACAGGTAATGATGCCATAGAATTGTTAGGTATTGGTGCTTTCTTTTGTTGTTTTTCACAGTTTGTTATTTTTCATATAGAAACTGCTAGAATATGAATGCTTTAATGAAATGGTTTTAAATGAAACGAGAAAGTAACCTGATTTTCCTCTAGATTTATTACAAGTGTACACTCGGTACATGGACTTTGTTGTTTTAAATAGTTAAGCAAAAATGGACCACGGTCACAGGACTGGCGTGACCAACACAAACTTTAGTCTTGTACATAATTGCACCTCCTGTGCCAAAAGAGTCATCTGGCACATCCCGGGACCTTAACCCGATCAAGGACCCATTTAGGTTTCCAGGGTTAACAGGTTGTTTGGGCGGGGGGTTATAGGGATCCGGGACGTTGGCACTGGACTGTCGCAGGAAGGGACCGCAATCACAACCAGTGGCGTCCCCCTGCTGACAGATGAACTCTAGTTTAGTAACGTTAAAGTATAAGACCCTCCCTAATGTGGGATGAACCTGTTGAATGAATGTTATTTATGTTAACCTCTTTTTCTTCCAAGTTCAATAAATGCTTGGCGTCATATAGCTCGCGGACGAGCTACGCTTAACCAAGGGGGAATGTAACTCCCTGGCCTATCAGGTCATCACAGGGGGCCGTGCAATCTTCTATTCTGCATGGTACCCACTGCTCCTTGGTTACGGGTCCTGTCACTTTGGTGTTGCTAAGAACAGGTATACACAAATCCTGAGGAACACTCTGCACCACACCCATCAAACACTCATTGGGCAGCCTGAGGGGAATAGGGCCGCCCAGATGGAGGGATGGTAGAAGGTGGGCCAGAAGTCTCAGGAGTTGGAGTAGTAGAGAGGGAGAAGTGCCAGTGAGCAGTGACAGGAAGGTCACGCTGCGGAGCTGGGCTCCTTTAACCGTCCCAGGTGCCGGATGTTGGCCTGGCCTGGAAGGAGCTGGAACCCCGGTCGCAGGGGGTAGTGACAGGGGGCATGGTACTGCCACTGAGGACAGATCGGCGGGCTTGTGCTATAACCGGGCAGGGGCCAGGGCACAATGGGGTATGTGGACCCTAGGCTGGGAAGTAGCTTCATGCAGCCCAGTAATTCACTCGACGAGGACGGAATCTTCATGAACCGCTCTCCAGCTGCTCCAAAATCGGGGTACTAGCACATTGAGAGGTATAGGACTTCCAAAAACCATCCAGAAAATCCCAAGCGTGAACCCTGAGAGCAAGCTCACTCTGCTAGCCACGCAGGTGAGCGGGACCCGAGAAGTTGTAGGCAAAGGGATCCACCAAGTGTAAACACAGTGCCAAGGGACAAGGCTTCAGACCAACCAGCAACGCCAAAGGGGCACGGACCCCACGTGTTCGGACTAACGCTGCAGGGCGTTCAAGACTTTGGTTTACCTGGTGTCAGTGTCAGCATCTCTGGACTGTGTGAGTACGTTGTGCCCCTTTGCTTCCAACGGGTCCCCAGCCTTCCATTACCGAGCCCCGGGACACCTTCCCTTGCCCACGGAGGGGTTAACATCCATAGCTGCTATTCCATCGCTCTCAGGCGCTCCCCTCTCCCCTAAACGCAGCAGTGGTGGTATCCCAATTTTTACCACGAACCGTGGGTGGCGTCACGAACACTATCCAATCCTTCTGTTTCACCCCCTTTTATTTTCGGGAGGCAGCGCGACCCCGCCTCGGGTCCGGAGACCCCTCGAGCCACTATGGATCCGGATCCGAGCAGCCCGTCAGCTGTCGCGGGGGTGGCACAGTTACGCCCCTACTCTCCACAGGAGAATGCAGCGGTCTGTGCCCATGATCAGGAGTCTGGGCACTGCGGACTTATCTTGTTTCCACAACAATTGTCAATAGGAGGAGGTAGAGGTGATGTCCGGGCGACGGTGTAATTGAAAGTAACCGGACAGGCCCACAAAATATTTGCTGCATGTTTTCTGCACAGTTTTTCCATAAAAACTGAAGTGTCTCTTAATGCCAGCGAAGTACTTAAATTTGATGCACATGTTGCTTATTTTGTCCTTTCAGTTTCGAATCTGCAGGATTTTAATTCTTTCAGCCTCGTTGCATCATTTTCCACCCATTTGAATGAATGAAGGGAAAAACACAATGAAAATGCATGCAAAAAACATAAACAAAAACGCGTGTATTTTACAAAGTATAACATCAGTATTTTCAGCAGATACAAGTGAATTGATTGAGGCCGCTCATGTGTATTTGGAATGTGGCCAGGAGTTGCGGCTATTTTACCATCAGCTCCCGGAGAATCCTGACAGTGTGCACCATATGCAGTGATTGAAGACTTTCTTGCCAAACCTAGACAATCTCTTTAATGCATCATACATTTTGTAATTCCCAGCGCCTAAAGGGCTTTCTGGCACACTGAAGCAAATCTACTGCCACGTGACAACCATTTTACTTAGCAGTTATAGAACGAGTATCGGGATATCACTAATTTCGGTGAATGTCTATATAACCAGATAGAGAGGCCTTACCTTCTCTGACTTTACATGTTGATTTTTCTCCAGCCGCTGTTTCTCTCTCACATTTCATATTTTGAAATGTCCCAGAAAATGATAAATTAGAGGCATTGGTGCTATAAATGCAAAGCTGCAGAATTATTGTGAAGCGCCGAATGAACGAAAGGCTTCTGATATCAAGGTCATTTTGAACAGTGCAAGAAATTGTGCCAGAATCTCCTTCAACAAGATCCAGGTGAGGTGGTCTTTGAGTTATATATTCACCAAAAAGGCCTGTAATAAAAAGACATAATTAATAGTACTGCCATATAGTAGCTTCTTATTAACCATAACACAGTGATTGAATGGTACCGCCATATAATGACTAGTGTCTACAACACAGTGAATGAATAATACTGTTAATGTTACTATTAATGATGAGCGAGCGTGCTCTGCGCGGTACTCGGTCGAGCATCGGGGTGCTCTCGGTGCTCTTCTGAGTATCGTGGCTGCTTGGATGTTTCGTCAGTGAAACAACGAAAACAATGCACAGGTGTCAAGGGTGTGTCATGAGTGACAGTCCCGTGGTGTCCGGCTATAGAAGGTCGCAGCGTTTAGCTGTGCAAACTGCTCCCTGACCTTCTATTATTCCTGTTTGGTGTAAGTGGTATCTGATGTATCTCCTCTGCTTGAGGTTTATTTCTTATCCCTTTAGAACACTACAGAGTTCCTCACCGTGTCAGCTGTTTTCATCAGCACTTCCCTTTGTATCCTTAAATACCCTCATTGCTTTCTGGTCTGTACTGGTGATAGGTCTATTACCCTTAACAAGTCTTCAGTGCAAGCAGTCAGCTTGGATTCATCTGGAGAAACTTTGTTATTGTTTCAGTTCCTCTCCCTGAGTCATTTGGAGATAAATTATTCATTCACCCCCCCCCCCCCCCCCGTTTGTATTCCCTGTGTGTTCTTTAGAGCTTATGTGACGCCCCCTGGCCTATCAGGTCGTCACAGGTTATCGTGCAATCTGCCCTTCTGCACAGTATCCAAATCCTCCTTGGTTACGGATCCATGGCCTTCGGTGTTGCTAAGAGCAGAGCCAGTCAAAACCCTAGGAACACTCTGCACCACACCCACCAGACACACCATTGGGGGGGGGCCTGAAGGGAATAGGGCCACCCACTTGGGGGGTTGGTAGGGGAGAGTCAGAGGTGTTAAGAGCAGGAGAGAGGAGGTCAGGAGCAGGGCTCTCTGTAAATACTAGGTGGCAAACATTGGTCTGGGCCTGGTAGGAGCTGGAACCCCTGTCGCAGGGGATCGAGTCAACGGGCACGGCTCTGCCAAGGAGGGCAGCCGGCGGCCTTGAGCCATCTCCAGACAGGGGTCAGGGCACGACGGGGTACGTGGACCCTAGGCCGGGAAGAATCTTCACACATCCTGGTAAATAACCCGATGAGGGTGAAGTCTTCAAGATTCATCCTCCACCTGCTCCAAAATCTGGGTACTAGCACAACGAGGGGATAGGACTTTCCCAAACATAGTCCAGAAAATCCCAAGCGTGAACCCTGAGAGCAAGCTCACTCCGTTAGCCATACGGGTGAGCGGGACCCGACTAGTTCCACACTACAGGGTCCAAATAGTGAAGAAAGTGCCACGGAAAAGGTCACAGGCTAACAAGCAACACCAAGGGGCACGGATCCACGCGTGCGCCCTCCCTGCTGCAGCGGTGCTCAGAATTCTGGTTTACAAGTTGTCGGTGTCAGTATTCTTGGACTGAGTGAGTACGCAGAAAACCCTTTCCTCCCCAATGGCACCCCTTCACTACCATCACCGGACCCAGGTGCAAACCCCCTACCCACGGAGGGGTTAAACACCTTGCTGCCATACCACCACCACCGGGCGCTCCCAACAGCAGCGGTGGTACTCCAGCTTACCACGCACCGTGGGTGGCGTCACAAACTTCTAACCTGTACATATCCCCCCTTTTAAATTCGAGTGTCCGCACGACACCCCTCCCCCGGGTCCGGAGACCCCTCAAGCCACCGCAGTTCCGGATCCGAGCGTCTCGGCCGCTAGCACGGGGGCGGTACACTTAGTGGGTTGACTAAGCGCTCATCCCATCCTTTCCTTACCTATGGCCTATTTCAGGGTCAGCCAGGGTCAGGTGTCTGGCTCGGAGCATAGGTACGGAACCTATCTAGTGTGGTGAGGGAATCCAGGGCACAGCGGTAGGTTTGGCCCCCTTCCCTACACAAAGGGTTTCCCTTCTGCCATTCACTTGGTACTTCCCCATACCTAGCGTGACAACAGGCTGACTTCACTGCATGATGTGTGCATGTACCCTAGGGAGAGTCATTTGCAGTCTCTGAATGGCTCTCACTGGGGGTTAAAACAACATTTTCGGATGTACTGTGTCCAAAACCAAATAAACTCTGCCCTCCTTCCTGCCGGAAATGCTCTATTACTGGCTGGCTGTATGTGGACGAAGAGCCGAACTTCACAATCATTGACTTACATTATTCCATTATACTTGTTACTTGAGTTGAGCCCATCAGAGTGTACAGATAGTGTGTGACAGCACAGCAGTGAAAATGATTAGTGTGTGAAGGATGGGCTGCTGATTACCAGCTGTTACCATTTGATTACCCAGAGCCATAAATATTGAGGTCACCTTGCATGTTTGCATTAAATGGCTTGAAAGGGGATGGATACAGTCCTAGGAGACCTCAGAGTGTTACACACGTCTTTTAAGGGCAACTGGAGACTTTTGATTTGTGGTGAACCGATTCACTATAAATCAAATCTTGCTTAAAAACTTTGACCAAGCTGGAGATATCAAATATTTAAAAGATTCGCTCGACTTCAAATCTTCATCTATTGCATGAGTTTATCCAGAATTACGCTTTATCATTTAGGATTTAGATGCAATTATGATGATAATGATGTACTAAAGTTCAAGACTTGAGAATTATGTGCTTAAGAAACGGAAAAGTGGCAACAACATTCAAGATAGAAACAATTGATTTCTCTGTATTAATTTATCACAGCTACAGGGAAGACAACAACATTCCAAGACTAAACTTTGTCAATGCCATAATTATAAAAGTATTCAATCCACATATTTATAGCAATTCCTATATTTGAAAATTATACATCAATCAACCAAATAGTTTTTTTTACATATAGTTCATAAAAAGGATTCTTAATATCCCCATGTTATTGTATACACAGTTTATCACAAAAGTCAGTACATCCCTCACATTTTTGTTAATGTTTTATTATATCTTTTCATGGGACAACACTGAAGATCTGACCCATATGATACAATGTAATGTAGTCAGTGTACAGCTTGTATAACAATGTAAGTTTGGTGCCCTCTAAATAACTCAACATGCAGCCATTAAGGTCTAAACTACTGGCAACAATAATGAGTACACCCCTAAGTAAAAATGGCCAAATTGGGCCCAAAGTGTCAATATTTTGTATGGCCACCATTATTTTCAAGCACTACCTTAACTCTCTTGGGCATGAAGATAACTGGAGCTTCACAGGACCCGCTGGATCCTCTTCCCTCCTCCATGATGACATCTCGGAGCTGGTGGATGTTACACACCTTGTTCTCCTCCACTTTCCGTTTGAGGAGTCCCCACAGATGCTCAATAGGGTTTAGGTCTGGAGACATGCTTGGCTAGTAAAGCATCTTTACCCTCAGTTTCTTTAGCAAGGTCATGGTCATCTTTTTGGTGTGTTTGGGGCTGTTTTCATGTTGGAATACGAAGGGAGAGGATCATGCTCTGTTTCAGCATGTCACAGTACATGTTGGCATTCATGGTTGCCTCAATGAACTGTAGCTCCTCACAGCAAGCAGCACTAATGCAGCCCCAAACCATGATACTCCCGCCACCTGTAGACAGGACACACTTGTCTTTGTACTTACACCTCATTGCCATTACACAATTGACACCTTCTGAACCAAATAAGTTTATCTTAGTCTCATCAGGCCACACAACGTGGTTCCAGAAATCCAGGTCCTTAGTTTGCTTGTCTCCATCAAGCTGCAGGCTTTCTTGCTCATCATCTTTAGAAGATGCTTCCTTCTGGGATGACAGCCATGGAGATCAATGTGATGCAGTGTGCAGTGTATGGTCTGAGCACTGAGAGGCGGACCCCCCACCCCTGTAACCTCTTCAGCAATGCTGACAGCACTCAACTGCTTTGATCGACCAAGGAGAGGCCTGTTTTGAGTGGATCCTCTCTTGTTAAACCACTGTATGGTCTTTCAGTTTCTTATAGCCTCGGCCATCTTTATGCAGATCAACAATTATGATTTTCAGATCCTCAGAGAATTCTTTGCCATTAGGAGCCATGGTGAACTTCCAGTGACCGGTATGGGAGAGTGTGTGAGTGATAACACCAAATGTAACACCCCTGCTCCCCATTCACACCTGACACCTTGTAACACTAATGACTCACATGACAGTGTGGCGCCCAAGGTCCTGGTCGCCACAACAGCATTGCCCCTCCAAAGGGTTAATGCTGAGCCTGGAGGTAATTGGGAGGTCTATTGGCCAGTAAGTTTACCATCCAACGCAGTTTCTCCCTCAGGCCAGCAGGGGGAGCTCTGAACCTGGAGTTCCAGGGAGCATTCCTTAAGTCTGACCTGAGGGAGGAGTTAGTGTTCAGTCTGTGGAAAGAAAGCAGAGAGAGCAGACGCAGAGTAATGCTGTCCTGCGGACTGGGGCCTGGAGCTGGAGTAGCTTGGCCCAGTGAACCAGGAGGAGCAGAGAGGCACAGAAGAGACTCGGACATCGGAGTCTGTGGTTGCCAGGGTGTAAAATCCTTCCCTGGTAGCCGAATCCGGAGGGCAGGAGAGCTGCAAGCCCCCTGGCCCAGAAGCAATCTGAAGGTACAGCTGCATCCCAAGGGCCCGGTGTAGACTCCAGCAGAGAAGCACCAGGGAGGGCCTGCACAGCCTACCACACAGAAAAAGGGACGAACCACCGGTCCCAGCAGCAAGAGGGCCATTGCCAATCCAGAGAGCAGGGTCCTATAACAGTAAGGAAAGAACAGGAGTAGGCCTCATACTCATCTGGCCAAAAAGATTCCTCAGTTACTTCCAGGCCGGCCAGAGCCCTCGACCACCTGTAACAGTCTCCCAGGACTAACCGTTTGCAAAGTAAAAGAGGAGAAGGTAAAGAGACTGTTGTTTGTGTCCGGTCCTTTCACCGCCTGTCGGCCCTGCACTACACCTTACACCATAGACTCTCACGAGCACCAACAGTGTCCCTGGGGCACCGCTCCACCTGTGGGGAGCAGTACCACCATTGCTGCCATTTCATGACCCCGGAGGCCTCATACAGCAGTGGCGGCTTAATAGCCGCAAACCACAGGTGGCCTCACGACAAATATAAACTTTATTCACCCCAAGTCACCAGCCATATTAATTGACACCCACCAGGGCCACGGAGTCGGGCCCCGCCACCACTGACGACCCCCGGACTAGTCCGGCCCGGCACCGGGTGTCCCATAGCCCTGGGGTGGGCGAGTCAACAGCGAGGAGAGAAAATGGCTAATTGGGCTCAATTTGGTCATTTTTGCTTAGGGGTGTACTCACTTTTGCTGCCAGGAGTTTAGACATTATTGGCTGTGTGTTGAGTTATTTAGAGGGCACCAAATTTACACTGTTATACAAGCTGTACCCTGACTACTTTACATTTTATCAAAGTGTCATATCTTCATTTTGTCCCATGAAAAGATATAAAATGTTTACATAAATGTGAGGGGTTAGGCAGCGAGGATCCAGCTGTCAATCAGCATTTCGCCAACAGTCACAACCCGTCATGAGAGCAGACTGGATGAGAAGCCACTACTCTGTTGATGTGATGTCAACGTAAGCTGCAGAATCATCAGCAAGAGTGGTCTGTGCCCACAGTGTGCCAGTAAAGATCGGCAAGGTAGGAAGCAACTATCCGCCTGATAGTTTTTAAGCCAATAGTAAAAAGATTAAATATTGACACACAACGGGAATGTTGTGCACTGATTACATAACCCAACACTGAAAGACAGATCGTTACATCAAAGGAGGCTAAGTAAATCATGGCACCTGCTTAGAAATAACAACTGATTTCAGAAATAATTATATACAGGGGGCTGCTGAAGAACCCAGAATATTTGAATACTGTTTATGCATATCTTTATTTTAATGGCCCTCAGCTCAATCTTGTGCCATGGCGATTTGATGGATTCACGCTCTCTAGGAAGATTGACCTAGGTAGGTCCACCAGAGTTTTATTCATTGTTATCTTGATTGCTTCATTCTATCGGATTCCTGGTCTTCCTCTTCACCTTGTTCCATCTATTCTTCTAACCATGACGTCCTTCTTCAGTGATTGCTCTCTTCATATGATGTGTCCAAAGCAGGCAAGTCGTAGTTTGGTGATCTTTGCTTTGAATGACATGTCTGGCTTGATTCATTCCAAAATTGATTTGTTGTTCTTCTTGCCATCCATGGTATTGATAACATCCTTCTCCAGCACCACATTTCGAAGGCGTTGATTCTTCTTCTGTCTTGCTTCTTCATCATTCAGGTTTCTCATCCATACTACAGAAATAATCAGACTATGTACAAGCCATGTCTTCATCAACAGTGAAATGTTCCTCAATTTGAGGACCTTGTCCAGTGACTTCATTGTTGATTCGCTCAGACCTATTCTCCTAATGACTTCCAGTTTTGTTGCTGCATCTGGAGGGATCATTGATTTGAGTAGGTTAAAGTCCTTTACAACTTCCCGTTCTTTGGCATCTATCGCAAATGTATACCGGTCATACCTGGCAGTAATCAATATATTTGTCTCCTTTGTATTAAAATTGACCAATATGAAGGCTTAGCAATGTAAACATTTCTCAAAAACATTACAATAAAAATATAAAGAGAATGGAGACATTTAAATTACAAAGTCTTTTTTCAGGAAAATATCATATATTCCTTGTATTGAGTAGAAGTCCCATGTTCAAACTTTCCATCTTAACACTCCATAGTAAGTCCTTCATTCCATCTATGCTGGTTGATATCAATGTTGTATCAACTACGTATGTAAGATTGATGATGATTCATTCAGAAATTTTGATTCTTCATTCTTTTTTGGAAAGTCCCTCCTTCCTGAAAATAGCTTCTGCATATAAATTGAAGAGAAATGGTGACAAGATGCAGCCTTCTCTGACACCTTGTTCTACAGTGAACCATGCAATGTCACCTTTTGCATTCAAACTGTTGCTTCTTGGTCAGTGTAAAGGTTCCTGATGAGGCTGATCAGATGGTTCAGCATACTCATATCCTTCATGTATTGGGAACCCCAGCTATGACGTCATGTGAACTCACTGCTGTCATTAATGTCACAGCTGCTGCTCGGTCATTGTGTCCCTGACACCACAGTGCTTGGTCATGTTTTCCAATGTGACCCTGCACTGTGACCTCAGATGTAGTGCAGTCAGGATCGTTGTTAGATGTCATGTCTGTAGATTACGTCGGACCTGCAAAGATGTTTTGGGGGTTAATAAATTTGAGAAAAAGGGTGTTTTTATTTGTTTTTGCTTTTTCATAAAGGATTTTTCTCTGTGTGCTTTGTGTTTATTTATTCTGACTCACAGGGTTAATAATGGGGGTTTCTCGTAGACCCCTCCCCATAACTAACCACAGGCTTGGTGATAGCTGTGATTTTTTGAAAAATCACAGCTGTCCTTAACCCCTTATATTACCCCGATTGCCACTGCACCACAGCAATCAGCATGAGCCGGGTAAAGTGTCGTAATTGGCGCATCTAATGAATGTGACAATCCCGGGGTGGCTTTAGGCTACTATTTTTAGACTGGGTAGGGCCCAATAGCTATGGTCTTCCCCAGCCTGAGAATACCAGTCCCCAACTGTCAACTTTATCTTGGCTAGGAATCAAAATTGAGGGGGACCTCATGACTTTTTTTTAACTATTTATTTAAATAATTAAAAAAAAAAAAACCAAACAATGCATGGGGTCCTTCTATTATGAAGCACTGGGGGCTGCAGCCTCTAGTTGTCTGCTTTATCTGTGCTGGGTATCAAAATATGGGGGATGCTGCACCATTTTTTTCAATTATTTATTTATTTTTATTCTCCACTTCCAGGGACCCAGACAGCTAGTGTGAGGGCAACCAATCACGGACGCCAGCACACAGGGTGAGTGGAAGAAGCAGGCCTGCAACCAATCACAGACACTGTTACAGAGGGTGGTCAGGAAAAGCAGTGCATACTTATGAACTTTAATGATCGAACGAGGAACAATGTGACAGCCGCAGGAAACTACTGTGTAAAGTATAATTCTCCTGCTTTAATCCCCATAATACTCTGACAACATTATTTCCAGAAACCAAATGTGAGTTAGAGTTAGGAATGCATCCAAATGTCTTTCCCATGCTGTTCCCATTCAGTTTCAGCACTTTCTCCTCAATAGTAGCATTTTTACAGCACTTCCAGGCCGACTTACAAGTCCTCCAGAAAATTATTCGAGTTTTCATTGACTTTCATTGATTAGGTTTGCTTTTTCCTGACAAAAAGATTTAGGCCTTTTAATCCATTCAAAAGCTGAGAAATCACTAGAAGATACGAAAGAGAGACTGTTACGTAATACAGACATTTCAGTGTGATTGAGAGGTCTATTGAACACATTCATAATCTGAGAATCTAGAATTGTTCCCTGATTTGTAGGTTGCATGTCCAAAGTGGTATTTTCGGCTCAAAAGCAGCTTTACCCTCTACCAGTTCCTCTGGGTTTAAGTCTCTGTTGTCCTCTTTGTGATCTCATAAGTGTGTCAGAAACAGAGTAATCATATTCTATTGAAGAAACATTGAGGAAACAGCTGTTCAAGGCATTCAGAGCGATCACTAATGACCTGATAGATCTCGTTGTTTCTGAAGTCCTGAAGATCCTGAAGAAACTGTGTTTCCTCTCTTTACGATGGTATTGAAATTTTTCCAATTGTGTCTTGAACCAAACTTGCTTTCGAATTAAATTCCGTTTCACCTTGGAACTTCCTTGTATTCTCTATTTGATTGTTTAATTTAGTATTAAGTGAAACCAGATTAGTTTTCCTCTTCTTCCAGCCATATGAATCTTCATAAACTCTCAGCGGCCTCTTTTTCTCCCAATTGTTTATCAGTTGTGTTCTTCTACAACACATTGCTGAGAGGAGGTTAATTCATAGACCTTTTGAAACTTCCCTTCTTTATATAATGAATGGCATAGTTCCAAGAGGCCTTCAAATTAAGGAAACGTGCAACAAAACATTACAGTATCAGTGGTAAAACCAAAATAAATCATGCACTAATAAAAAGAACATATTCTTTATTAATTTTAAGGTTGAAATCGTGATCCTTGAAAGCCCAGAGTGCCCCAAAAATCTATACATAGCTCTAAAGAAAGAAAACAAAAGAGAACTTGTATAAACACCTACAAAAAATTGTAAGTATATACACTATTAAAAATGCCAATATTAACCTTATAATTGTCATGTCTGGGTTACCAGATGAGGAGGAAGTGGGTCCACTGCACCAAGGTACAGTTCACTGACCCGGAAGAGCAGACTTGGGCGACCACTGAGTCTTCACTAGTACCACCGGAGGTGGCAGCAGGTACAGACGCTGGTAATTGTCCACCCAGAGGCAGCCCCGGGGGATCCCGATACCTCAGCAGCTGGTGCCAAAGGATGTAGACCAGAAACAGGGACACATGAAGCAGAGGCTGGTGCGTTCCAGGACTGTCTGGTACTGGTGGTAACAGGCAGACGGAAGATATTTGCAAGAACTGAAGGTAGACAGACAGACACAAGCGGGAACATGGGCACTACTGGATGGAAGCAGAGACAAAGTCACAAACTAATACGGAGTGCAAAATAACATGGGCGACCTGTCAACTAGCAGACTGGCTATGGGTACACATTGAACAGACACCTCCCAATGGGGGAGGATGCCTTATAAGCATGGAGCCTAACGGCAGGGACCGTGAGGCACTTTCGGGTAAGGTTGAGCTGGCTCTTTCAGAAAAGGGAGAGCAGTGCGGCCACGCCCTAAGTGTGCTCCTGAGAGCCCTACTGCGAGTGCACGGGCCTTGGGAGCCAGAGGATGGAGCAGGCAGCAAGGAGCAGGCGAGGACAGCAGGGATATGGCGGTGCCCCTGACACACAGGGTGCGGAGGCGCCGACAGGACATGGGCGCCTCGAGGACCGCAGTATCGGGCAGGAGCAGCGGGCACAGCGGAGGTGAGCCAGGGAGAGCATTGGCACTCCTGGGTTGGGAGTGCCATTGGCGTAAAAATAATCTAAACTCATGCCATATGGGGCCACTGTACCCAAGTCATATATATCCACCTAATTTATTTTTGAGATGGCTGGTAGATGGCTTGAATAAGTGACTACCTGGTATACACTAGAGCCTCTGATGGTGAAGATACACTGGGCCGCAGGTTGTCGTCAGGTTCCACTTGCCGGGCAGTTCCCGGAACTGCAGCAGTTGACCAATGGGTCAAGGTAGACATGTGAGGTACAGAGGGCACAGGCAGAGATGTAGTCAGGCAATCCAAGGTCAGGGCAGGTAGTACAAGTAAATGTAGGTGATATCATGAACAAATAGTAAGGGATAAACGAGAAGACAAACCAGATCAGAAAACAAGAGAGACAATATGAGAAGCACCTAGCAGGAAACTAGACAGGCTGAACACAGCAGGGTTAAATTCCTGCAGGATGTTTAAGTGCCTTCTTAGAGCCAGGTGGAAACAGCAGGAAGGGGCAGCAGGATTAGGAATGCTGCAAACAGGGGTTTCCGCACGCAGACCTGAGGATGAAAGGAGTAATGCAGTGAGTAGGCGGGTTATCAGTTTTGCGGTACCCCCCATGCCCCTCCTTTTCATGGCCAGACTTATAAAAGGAATCTCTCCAAGATGTCTCACAGTGACTAATTAAGTTTGTTGACAGATCTGGACAAAGTTGCCATATAAGCAATCTGCAACTGGCACCCAAGAGGAAGTTTTAATAGGAGATGGCACCTGAGGGCGCTTGGTATAAACAGTAAAAAATGGAGATGCTCCAGAGGATTCCCCAACATGGTTGTTGTATGAAAATTCTGCACAGATGAGCAGAAAAAAAATTACGTAAGTAGTGTACCACCACGCGGCCTCGGCTGTGGCCGCCGAGCCGCTCGGATCCGTGCTTGCGTTCTACGGGTGGTGGCTTTAGCCTCTCACGGACCCGGGGGTCACGTCGCTCTGCAAGGGGGTTGGCGTTACACACGGGGGATGTGGGTATTTGGTTTTTGGGATGATTGTTCGTGACGCCACCCACGGGTTGTGGTGATGGTGGACACCACCGCTGTGGTGAAAGTACGGGGACTCCCGGGAGCGGTGTAGTGGCGCAGCTAGGTGTTGACCCCTCCGTGGGTAGGGGATGTTGGTCCCGGGGCACAGTCGGGCTGTGGGCAGGGGTGCAGGGCGCAGTGTTGCGGTGCAGCGCGGTGCGGTGCCTGATGGCACTGTTGTACTCACGATTAAACCACACAGAGTCACTGGTAAACCAAACGGAGGAATGAACGGGGCCCGCAGCCAGCTGCAGCTTCCTAGTCGGGTTGGCAATGTCCGCCTTTCTCCTGCACCTGTGTTTGTAGTGGGACCACTGTGCCTGGGCACTGGTAGTTCGCTCCCCAGCGTGTATGTGTCGTAGGAGCCCCTGTTGCCCGCAGACGCTGGCCCTTGGATCTCTGGCCTCTGGCGGTGGCTACTATTCGGACGGGTTGGGCTGTTGCCTTCAAACGGGACTTTGGTGGGAATAAACCCCTGAGGTCCAGACCGCAATCAGTTAATCTCACTATGGTGGTGGCATATAGCCTAGTCGGGGTCTGAGTACCCTGCCTGGTGCTCCGGTATCCAGTTAGCTTACCGGTTCGGTTCCGGCGGGCCACTACCCTGTCCCGGTCCCTTACGGTTCCGCTGGTCGTATTCCCGGTCTCCTGCAGGCGGCCACTGCCGTCTGCCTGCCTGACTGTTTGAACCGTCTGTCTGCACTCGACTCCTTGAACTCTCTGACTGAACTCACTGTCTTCCTGCCTGAGGCCAGCAGACTCCTCGGGGGGCATGTCTTTCCACCTGACTCCGCCCACCTGGTGTGCCTGTCTAACACTGAGGGAGGCAATCAAGTCTTTGTGGTTGACTGGTGGTACCTTTCTAGTGTGGGGGTGTATGTGGTGAGTGTTGTGACCTGTGACCCCTGGGGTCCAGGGCGTCACAGTAGCTCTCAAGAACCTGGCTGACCCTTGACCCCTCCAGTTCCCCATTGGTCTGAGGATGATATGCAGAGGAGACGTCCAGCTGAACATTCAGCAACCTGCAAAGGGCTCTCTATAACTTTAATGGGAACTGGACCCCTTGATTAGAGACAATGTGGAGAGAAAGACCATGGAGATAAAACACATGCTGAAAAAATTGTTAGGCGTTTAGGAGCAAAAGGGATGAAATTAGCCATCTTGGAAAAGTGGTCCACCATGACCAAGATGGTCTTGCCACTTGGAGAGGGGTAAGACTGTGATGAAATCCATGGCTGTGTTACCAGGGGATGGAAGGAACTGACCGAAATTAAAGAAAACCAGCAGGCTTATTCCTGACGGACTTGTTTCTGGCGCACTGAGGACAAGCAATTACGAAATCTCAAACATCCTTGGCCAGTGAAAGCCACTAGAAGGGAAGAGCAATCAATTCAGTAGATTTTCTTACACCCACATGGATGACTAGCTTGGACTCATGTCCCAAAGGCAGAAGTCTCCTCTGCCTAGCAGAAGGAACAAACGTCTTATCCAGAGAAATATCCTTTAGGAGAACAGGAGCCACTTCAACAATTGTCGATGATGCACTGTAGTTCCTATTCCTGTAGTAGGATTGAGAAAAGGCATCAGCTTTAACATTCTTCCCTGCAGAACAAAAGTGCAACTCAAAGTCGAATGGGAAGAAGAATAGTGCCCACCTTGCTTGATGAGGATTTAATCATTGGGTAGACTGCGGGAAGGTCAGATTATTGTCATCCATGTAAATTATTACAGGAGACCTGACACCTTCGAGATGATGTCGCCATTCTTCAATCGCTTTCTTAAGGCCTGCAGTTCACGACTCCCAATGTTTACATTTTGCTCAGTCAAAGAAAACAATTAATAGAAAAACCCACTGGTGGCAGACCTTCCTGAGCAAGTCCTTTGCAGAAAGATTAACCCACCACAGGTAGAGGAAGAAATACTGCTTATTAGGACGGGTGGTACAGCAATGGAGCTCTTGCAAAGGCTTCTTTCAGTTAGTGGTAGTCTGTTACGGCTGACTCTGGCCAGAGCTGGTCGTTTGCCACCTTCGTGGTTAAGGAGATGGGAGCCATTAGGGACAAGAATGAAGAAATTAATTGACGGTAGAGGTTGGTGAAACCCATGAACCGCTGGGTAGCACATAGGCCTTGAGGATGAGGCCAGGAGAGAATAGAAGAAAACTTTACAGAATCCATATTGAGAACTTAGCTGGAAACAATATAGCCAATGAAATGCAAAGAGGGTTTTTCGAAGACAACTTGGCAAACAAATTGCTTTCCTGTAGGCGCTGTGGAAGCTGACGGATGTGTCTTCTATGGGTAGATGCATCTGGGGAAAAAATCAGGATGGCGTTCTTATATACGACCATGGATACATAGAAGAGGTCCCGGAAGAAACACAGTGAGCATGCAAAGCTCCAATTTGCATCATGAGTGGCAGCATTGTAAATTGGATGGACTCATACAAGAGTTGTCCATCTATGGAGGCAGTATTTAGGGGGAGACCGAGCTGCTGCATAGAAAGCTGGAGCTGATAAACCAGGTCCTGATGGATAAAGTTTTCAGCGGATCTGGAGTTCAAATGAGCTGCAACAGAAAGAGATCTCTCACCCCAGACCAAGGTGACTTCAGTTGATAGTTCCGGAGAGCAATTTTTCTCACCTTGGGTCATCTCTCCGACTAAGCTTAGGTGCTGGTGTTTTCTGGCCTCACTAGGCACTAATGAACAAAATGTCCTTTGCCACCACATTACATACGCTCATTCTCCCTAACCCTATGCTGACTATCTTCTACAGAGAGTTTGGAGTGCTCAACCTGCATTGACTCAGTAACTGGAGATACTTGGGCCTGTTGCAGAACCCACTCATGAAAACGAAGATCTATTTCCTTAGCCTGGTGTTTAAAGGCATCCAGGGGGAAGGGAGGACTCTACCTACCAGTTCTTTATTTATAAGACTGTAAAACCCCTGCTAAAAGTTTGCCACAAAGGCTTCTTAATTCCAGGCAAATTCTGTGACCAGGGTCCGAAAACCTAATGCATACTAAGCCACAGTATCTGAGCCCTGTTTCAAAGTCAGAAGAGACGAGGCGGCTGAGGTGATGCAACCAGAAGCCTCAAAGATCACTTGGAAGATCTCCAGAAATCTAATATTGCGGGTCTTCAGATATCCACCCTCCAAAATGAAATTCATCCAGTCGAGGGCTTGTCCGGACAGCAGAGTGACCAGGAACACCACCTGCAGCAGCTGCCCAACAATTCAAGGCTTGTGTGCAATGTACAGAGAGCACAGGCAGAGATGTAGTCAGGCAATCTGAGGTCATGGCAGGCAACACAGGTTCAGTAAACATAGCCAAGGTCAAGAGCAGAGAGGTCAGGATAAATGAGAAGACAAGCCGGGTCAGAAATTAAGAGACAATACGAGAAGCACTTAGCAGGAAACTAGACAGACTGAACTGAACTGGGAAGCAAGATCAGGCAAAAAATTGTGGGAGTGACTGCTTGATAATGTTCCTGCTGCTTGGGGATAGGTCAGGAAAGTTAAGCCCAGCAATACACAGCAGAGTTATAGTCCTACAGGATCCAGCAGCGACTGCCTACAGCCAGGTGGAGACAGCAGGAAGGTGCAGCAGGACTAGGGGTGCTGCACCTTTCTGAGTGCAGATTTGAGGCTGAGCAGGCAGCGTGGTGTGTAGGCCGCAACTGTGAATGCATGTGAGTTAATAATGTTATTCGATATCTTTCCTTCTTTAGTTTCGGTACATTATCAATGATTCTATAGGTCAGCTGCAATCAATTTCATCACTTTAGTGCATGTGGTACTCTTGTGCTTATGTGCCGCCCCGGCGACAACCGGGTTGCTCGGATTCAGGGTGGTCGTGGCTCAAGGGGCCCAGACCCGGGCTCAGCGAGCACTCAAAACTTTTAAAGGGGGTTATTTACAGGGGAGAAGTTCGTGATGCCACCTGCGGGTTACGGTAATGGGAGTACCGCCTCTGCTGGAAGGAGTACTGGGGCAGATGGTGTGGAGCAGCAAGGTCTCAGTCCCTCTGCAGGTAGGGAAGGCCCCGGACTCTGGGGTTTTGGTGGATATGGGAAGGCAGGGTGCAGGGATCAGGGTACTCACTGCGGTTGTCGTGGTGTTGGATGAGGTTTACAAAGTAGACACATAAACCGCAGGTAAACCAAAGTCTCTGTGTACCGCTGCCACTGCGGGGAGCCCATCCAGGTATCCACTCCCACCGGTGTCACTTGGTGATCTTGAGCCTGCCTCCGTGCACAATTTAGTTGTCTGTTTGTGGTCCCCGTGGCTTGAAGCTGTTGGGGGCCTCGCTCACTATGTGTAGTGTAGCTGTGCTCTTGAGGGCTGGCACTTGGGACTTCAGTGGGTTGCTTTGCTTGGAAAACCCTGTCCCCCGCGTTGTGCTGATGCCTTCAATCTCTGAGCTCTTAGGGAAGTTTGTGAAGATACTCTCCCTCCCAGGTTAATTATCAGGACGTTGACTCGGTTCCTCACCTAGGGTCCTGTACCCCGTCGTGCTCGGTACGATCCAGTTATTGGGCTTTCTGGTGCCGACAGTCCTCCAAGACTACGTCCGTCACAACCTTGTCCAATGTCACTGCTACCGGTCTCTGACTCCTCTGGTCCCGGACCACCGTCTGCAACCCAAGCTCGGTCTAGCTCCCCGGGAGCTACCACTTCAGCTCCTCACACTTTTAGGGCTCTCACTACACTGCTTCCTCCCTCCCATCAGTCTGCCTGACCCCTAGGTGGGTGGCCCTGTTCCAGCTAGACCAACCCACTGGTGTGTCTGACAGGTCATGATGTGAGGTGTGTTTGGGATTTGTGGTGCTGATGGAGGTGACACCGGTTTTCTTAGGTACCTGGAAGCATAGGGGGTAGCCCCTGCACCCTGGGGAGAGGATGCAGTTCCCTGTAGCACCCTGATGTACTCCGGGGCGCTACACTTACCTATCCACATTTTCGATTCCTGTGTGGTCTCGCCCAAGGGCATTACTTTGTGTTATGTTTAGGGCCATGACTATATGGTAATGCAGGAACCTCTTGGGATAATTACCTTACAAGAACTTATCACACATGCTGTCAACTCATAAAAAAATCTACTGTTATCAGAGGGGATCCATCTAATTCTCAAGTTTACTCCATAGTAACAAATTAAACATAGGCCTGGGATGATAACTCCCAAGGGCGTACATACAAATCATTGGGCCCCAAAGCAGAAATGCAAATTTGGCCCCACTCACAGAAAAATGTTGGCAGGGTCTCAGAAGAGCATATGTCACCACAACTTTGCAAAGCCCCCTAGTGTTCTCCTTCAACAAGATATTTCTTCCATAGCCCCCATAAAGCATGATAACAACAAAAGTGCCCCCCCCCCAAACACATTATAATGCCCCTACAGCAATTTTCTTCATAGTACCCTCCACATGCACAGTATAGTGACTCTACACTTCCCCCCCTTTGGCCAAGTATGGTGATCCCCAAACCAGTATGATGCTACCACCGTGACTCCAACATAGCACTCCCCACAATATGATGTCTCCTACACAGCCCTCCATACAGTAAAATGTGCTTTACACTACCCTCCACACAGTATGATGGATCCCAAACAACCCTGCACACTGTATAATGGTACTCCCCCAACATATCCCTGCAAACAGTATAATTACCCCCCCAAAAAGCCCTTCACACGGTATAATGGCACCCACATAGCCTTGCATACAGTATAATAACACTCACATATCCCTGCAAACAGTATAATAGCCCCCCATGGCCCTTACAAACAGTATAATAGCCCCCATTTTGCAAACATTAAAATGTCTCTCACATATCCCTGCGAACAGCATAATAGCCCTCCACATAGTCCTGCAAACAGTATAATTGACCCCAACATAGCTATCCAAATAGTATAATGGCCCCCATATAGCCATATAAGCAGCATAATGACCCCCACATAGCCCTTTAATAGTATAATAGCCCCCATTTAGCCCTCCAAGTATTATAATGGTTATGTACTTAGTGATTAAAAGGAAAAACATCTCTCCTTGTTCCTTTGTTGCTCCGACCTCAGCAATGCGTGTTCTGCGGGCATGATGTAGTGATGAGCTGACGGCTCCATAATCCACCATTGCTTTCAACTGTATCAGCCGCTCATATGCCGATATAGTTGAAAGTGCGATGCTGTGTACTAGGCCTGGCACTGGCTCTGGCACCAACCCGCCTTCTGCCTTGGGCCCCATAGCGGCTGTGTTATCTGCCACTATTAGCTGTATGCCATTGATTACTGCTATAGTCCAACAGACTCTTACAATTTTTTTGTTTCACAGATATGTCCATGTCCTGTATGTATATCCCGGTATGCAAGAACTTCAGTTCACTCCTACAATATATTATTGTAAATTGCAATTCTGCATAAATCCCATTTAAATTCAGTTAATTGGTTATCTTTACCTTTCCAGGCTACAAACACTATATTTATATATCTAAGTCAACACTAGATGTGCGCCCAATATAATGATGTACAAATAAACTAACTTTCTACTACCGCAATGTAAATATTTGCGTAATTTGGGGCTATATCAGAGTCCATGGCAGGACCACGGCACTGAAAATAAAAATAATCTTTAAATAAAAAATAATTGTTGTAAAGTATACATTTCAAAAGATCCCAAATTAATTTTAACTTATTGGATGCACATTCATCATGTAATACACTTATGGTAAAAGCAATGTGGATAATAAATCCCTCTATAGGATACTTCAATCACTTTTTAATATGTGTGCAACAAATCAACTGATTCTAGAGAAAGAGGAGACAAATGGAATTACCTTAATACCTGGACCCCTCTGGGTGCCACTAAGGGTGTCACTTTATGTTGTATTTAAAACCCTATTCTATGTTGATCCAGAATCTTCTTGGGATAATGTTATATTCTGCCCCTGCGTCAGCTGCCGGGCTCCTCGGATCCGGATCCGCGGTGGCTCGAGGGACGTCCGGACCCGGGGGTTGTGAGGCCACTCAAATAAAGGGGGGGGGGGCTATGCACAGGGGATGATGTGGAAAGTTCGTGATGCCAGTTTAACCCCTCCACGGGTAGGGGGGATGCCCCAGGACTTGGTAATGGTGTCGGGAAGGTGCCGTCGGGCCGGTAAGGGTTAATTGCGTACTCACTCAGTCCAATAACGCTGACGCTGACAGCTGTGGTAAAACAAAGTTCTTGATGCCACTGCAGCAGGGAGGGAGCACGCCTGGATCCCGTGTTCGTTGGTGTTGCTTGTTAGCCTGTGACCTTGACCTTGGCACCTCTTTCTGTAGTTGGTCCCTTTCAGCTTATAACTAAACGGGTCTCGCTTAACTGTATGGCTAACGGAGTGAGCTTGCTCTCAGGGTTCACGCTTGGAATTTTCTGGACTATGCAGTGGGAAAGTCCTATCCCTCTAGTTGCGCTAGTACCCCGATTTTGAAATGGGTGGAGAATGGATCTTGAAGGTTCCGTCCTCGTCGGGTGAATTACCAGGACGCCTGAAGCTACTTTCTGTCCTGGGGTTCACGTACCCCGTCGTACCCTGGCCCCTGCCCGCTGATGGCACAAGGCTGCCGGCTGTCCTGCTCGACAGTCCGTGCCCCTTGTCATGATCCCCTGCGACCGGGGTCCAGCTCCTACAAGGCCCAGACCAACGTCTGCCACCTAGTAAACGAGGAGCCCAGCTGGTGCTGCAAAATGTCTAATATGTGGGTCGGGTTTTGCTAGTTATTCCTGCCCTTCATTGCCTGCTACCCTTCCTCCCCCTCTCTCTGTTATTACAGGGGGAGGAGGGAGGGAAGAAGGACAGGTAGGCAGACAGTGCATGAATAACTAGAAAAACCAGACCCACCTATTAGATATTCTGCAGCACCTATAAATCATGTAACAGTGGATTTCACAAACTTTACTTACCTATATTTCAGAAAGTATACATCCGATCTCACAACTAAAGGTGTGTTTAGAATCAGCATGATAGCGCCAGTATAGCCCTGGCTTTAGTTTATATAGGAAAATCCTGGTGGTTGGTCCTCTTTAAGAGAGAATCTACTAATAATAAAAAAAATTGAGTAAGGTACTTTTACATGAACTGACCTTGAGGCACAATATCACGACTAATCAGTAAACATTTACTGACAAGCAAGTGTTTAATAGCCTGTTTATAGAGGCAGATTAAAGTAAATGATATGCATAGAGCAATGTGTGATAGATGGCTCAGTGCGCTTAGGGTGCCTTCACACTTTAGCGATGCAGCAGCGATCCGACCAGCGATCTGACCTGGTCAGGATCGCTGCTGCATCGCTACATGGTCGCTGGTGAGCTGTCAAACAGGCAGATCTCACCAGTGACCAGCCCCCAGCCAGCAGCGACGTGCAAGCGACGCTGCGCTTGCACGGAGCCGGCGTCTGGAAGCTGCGGACACTGGTAACTAAGGTAAACATCGGGTATGGTTACCCGATGTTTACATTAGTTACCAGCGCACACCGCTTAGCTTTGCTCTCCTAGCTACAGTACACATCGGGTTAATTAACCCGATGTGTAATGCAGCTACATGTGCAGAGAGCAAGGAGCCGCGCACACTGTTTAGCGCTGGCTCCTTGCTCTCCTAGCTACAGTACACATCGGGTTAATTAACCCGATGTGTAATGCAGCTACATGTGCAGAGAGCCGGAGCCGGCAGCACAGGCAGCGTGAGAGCTGCGGAGGCTGGTAACTAAGGTAAATATCGGGTAACCACCTTGGTTACCCGATGTTTATCTTGGATACAGCTTACCGCAGCTGCCAGATGCCGGCTCCTGCTCCCTGCTCGCTTCATTTGTCGCTCTCTCGCTGTCACACACAGCGATCTGTGTGTCACAGTGGGAGAGCGTCTTTGAAGAAAACGAACCAGGGCTGTGTGTAACGAGCAGCGATCTCGCAGCAGGGGCCAGATCGCTGCTCAGTGTCACACACAGCGAGATCGCTAATGAGGTCACTGCTGCGTCACAAAAAGCGTGACTCAGCAGCGAGCTCGGCAGCGAGCTCGCTGTGTGTGAAGCACCCCTTAGACTGTTATGGTTTTTTGCAGTGTAAATCCTGTTTACACTTGATGATTGCTACATATGTGACGCTCTGGCCCCCAGGGGTCACAGGTAACATCACACACACACACTCACCCATCCCTTGTGAGGAAATACCCATCACCCGAAAGGGAGACCTGATGCCTCCCTCAGGGCAGGTAGGGCACACCAGGTGGGCAGAGCCAGGTGGAAAGGCACGCCCACCGAGGAGGCTACTGTCCTGAGGCAGGAAGTAAACAAAGTGAGTTCAGAGTGACAGTGAAAGTGACAGGAGGTGTGGAGGAGGAAGCTGTCAGGGACCCGGGTTGGAGCCTGGGATCCCCGAAACGTCAGGCAGGCAGATGGTGGTGGCCACTTGCAGGTGTACCGGTTCACGACCGGCGGATCCGTAGGAACCAGGTCAGGGTTGGAGCCCGCCGGACCTGAACCGGGGAGTCAACCGTTTACCGGAGCACCAACAGCTGGGTTCTCAGACCCCGTCCTAGCTTAGAAACACTGAGTGTAGGCGAATTAACTGATTGCTGGCTGGACCTCAAGGGTTCATCCACACCCAAGTCCCGAAAGAAGGCAAAAGCCCACCGATACTGAGTGAGTGCCACCGCCAAGGGCCAAACACCCGACGGGCCGGCGCCTGCGGGCAACCAAGGCTCCTCTGGCAGCTAAACACCGGGGAGCGGGCTACCACTGTCAAGGCAGGGGAGCCAAACAGAACAAAAGGTGCAAGGGAAAGGGGCATCACCAACTTCACAAGGGACACAGGCAGCCGGCTGCGGGACCCCGACCATACCCGAACTTTGGTTTACCAGTGACTCTGAGTGCAATCAATTGTGAGTACAACAGTGCCACCCGGGCACGGCAACGCACCGCAGCATGGCCCCTTTGCACCGCGACCCCCAACATCGCCTTTCCCAAACACCGGGCCCTGGGACACACCGCCCCTACCCACGGAGGGGTTAACACCAGAGCTGAGCCATTACACCGCTCCCGGGAGTCCCTCACCTTCACCGCAGCGGTGGTGCCCACGTCACCACAACCCGTGGGTGGCGTCATGAACAATCTCCACAGCGGCCCCGGCCGCGCATCCACCCGATCACCAATCCAAACCCCCTTTTCACTCGTGGGCGAGGAGCGCTGCTCGAGCCCCGGGTCCGGCCCACTCGAGCCACCAGAGAGAAGGCCCCAGACCCGAGCGTGATCTCCCCGAGCAGCCCCCCACGACGGAGGACTGGCCCCCGCCCGCGACACATACCTGTCCCAATATTCTGGGGTATGCTTCCTTCCCCCGTTTTGCTTCCCTCTGTTGTGCTCCGCATCAGGTTTTGCAAGTTGCCCAGCTTTGATCGATGACATCATCTCCTTGGACCTACTTAAGGCTCTTTAAGACACCTGGGTCTTGGGATTGAGACTTAAGTCCTATGTTTGGTGTGCTTCTGTGCTTTTTGTGTTTGCGCTTGCATTCATTCCTGATGGGTTACAGTTCATTCGTCCTGCTGCTCCTGAGATTCTGGTGTGTGTCAAGTTCTCGCTGCCCACTTGCTTTCCTGCTTGCTGCATCAACACCTAGGGACGGGGTCCATGTGCCCATCTGGGCCAGAGGCTTAGAGATTCCGTTCCTAAGGTGAGCCTAACAACGGATGCCCCACCGATATCTATGATCCTTGAAAAAGATCATTTCACCTGATGAACTTGCATTTTTTTCTTGCTAATCTCAGTTCTCTCTGATGGGTAACCATGATTCGAGGGTTTTTAAGAATGCTCATTTTTGATTTTCTTGCAGTGTAAATGTGGTGCCCTGGACAAGCCAGGACGTCACAGGTACTGCAACAACACACCCTACACCCCGGTTAGGAACATCAAGGTCAGACACAAATCCTTGTTGCCTCCCTCCAGAGGGTGATGTCCGCACCAGGTGGGGCGGGGCCAGGCGGTTGGCTCCTCCCACTGTGGTGTTCACAGTCCTGGAGGCGGGAAAAGGAAGAAAGAACAGTTTGGAGAGGAGAGAGAAAGTGAGAGTCAGGGAAAGTAGTAGTGGAGGAACTGACTGGCCGTGTCCGGGTACGTGGCCCGGGCACAGAAACAGCAAGGTTGGCAGACGGTGGTGACCGTCTGCAGGAGAGGCCGATTGACGTACAACCGTAAGAACCGGGGACGGGCGGTGGCCCGCCGGTACCGGATCGGGGAGCGAAGAGAAGCCAGCGCCATCCATCAGCGATGGGAACCTCCGGGGTTTCCCAGCAGTAAAGACCCGACTGAAGGCAACCGTCCAAACCGTGAGGGAGATAAAGCTACCGCCAGAGCTAGAGCTTCCAGGGCCAGAGCCTGCGGGCAAAGGAAGGGCTCCCTTAGCCAACATACCGCTGGGGAGCGGGCTATCAGTGGGAAGCCATTGGGGCCGAGAACAGAACATCGGTGCAGGGAGAGACAGTTACCGCCAACCTACCGGGAGTGACCGCCGCAGCCGTCTGTGGGACTCGTCCATCCAGCCGTTTGTTTTACCAGAGACTCCGTGTGCGTTACTGGCTGAGTAAGTACCACCGTGCCGTCTGGCACTGCACTGCCCCACGACCCTGCACCCGGCCAGGCCCCGTAACCCACCTTCCGACCTCCACCACCGGGCTCCGGGACCACCAAATTCCCCCTACCCACGGAGGGGAGAAAACATCTCAGCTGCTCCCTGTCAACGCTCCCGGGATCCCCGTACAGAGCAGCGGTGGTGTCCCAACCTCACCACAAACCGTGGGTGGTGTCACGGACAATATCCCTAAACCAAATCACCCCTTTCACTCACGGGCAAGGAGCGCCGCTCGAGTCCCCGGGATCCAGCCCACCGCTCGAGCCACCGACCGAGCGAGCAGCAGCAGCAGCCGGACCCGAGCAGTGGGTGAGCGCAGCACCCTCCCCACCCGTGACAACTTGGCGTCACGAACAGGATCTTACCGCTCTGCCGTCTGGTAGAGGTGCGCCTTGTGTCCCGCTGGAGGTGTCCGGCCGAACATTTTCAGAATCCGCCATCTTGGGCGCGAAAAGTCCCCGCTCGAGCGCCTTCCCGAGCAGTGGAGGCACAAAAGCCGAAGCTCCGCCCCTGAAGAGGAGGTGCCGGAAAGACACCAAGGGGGGACGGAAACAAGATGTCTGCGCCTGACGGAGAGAAGATGTCCGTGTCTGGCGGAGGAGCGCTGGCCGCAGGAGCGGCAGTGCTTGAAGATTGCATGTAATTAACGCTGCAGAGTGCAGAGACGCCAGGACTCTGCCGAAACAAGTTCCTGGGCCCAGCAGCAAGACGTGCCAGGAGCTCCAGGCCGCAGTCCACTCCATGATGGTGGAGTGGACGTCGGAGAAGAGGGGCCTGGCTGCAACCGTGCGGGCATGCGGAGTGGAGGTGGTTCCAGCGGAGCAGGTAAGCGGCCCACGCCCCTATGTCCCCGAGGGAACGGCCGCTGCGTCTGAGGGGCCCGGCCTGCTGCCATCCACTATGCCACCTCCCTTACTGCCCCTGTACGCGGCCACCGCCCCGACCGACCCGTTACCACTGTCACCGGTAGCGGAGCCCGCAGCGTCTGTGGGAGAGGGCCCAGACCTGCTGCCCCCGGGCCTTACCTTTACCACCGCCCTGGCACCCATCCCGGCTTCCATCCTCGCCGCGACGGAGATGACGATGGCCCCGGCAGTCCGCCCGGCCGCAACGGAGGCGATCTTCAACCCGACGCCAGCACCGCCAGTCCTGCTGACCGCTCCCAGATACCCAGCTTCGGCTGAGGCACCGCGGGGATGTAGCTGCCAAGCGGCAGAGCAGGCCATGTCACAGCGGGGCCCTTCACTACTGAAGGTGCCGGTCGTAGCCGGCACGGAGGGACTCCGGCTGGGCCCGTCCCCCACACCGACTGACCTGGAGCGGCAGCTACGGCAGCTGTGCCCTAAGACTGCTGCTTGGAGAAAAAGGATGTGGTAGCGGTTCCCGGCTACCTTGCTGTTGGTCTCCGTCGGGACCCTGTGATGTTCCCGTTGGCCCTCACGATTCCAAGAGTCCGGTTGGAGGAACAGCCGTACCCGCACTGCCGGCAGTTTGAAGTGGAGTCCTGTGGGACAGTGTCACCCCTGTGTGAGGGTGGCATTGGGGGCTCGTGCTGTCCGGTGGTGGACCGTGGGAAAGCTGCAGGAGGAAGTTGTCTCGGAGTCAGGTGTAGTGAATAGCCCCTGGGACCCAACTGATAGTCCCCACTGGGACCCTACAGCAAGTCCCCGATGGGACCTTACCGTCCGAGAAGAACCGTCCCTGTTGGGACTGGAGTTGTCCCTGTTATACCGTTAACCCCCACCGTGCGTAAGGAACTGCTTATGGACACGCCCGTGAACTTGCAGGGCAACCACAAACTTAGTGGCATGTAAATATATTTGTTGGCTTAATACTGTGACCGCCTCCGGAGAGGCAGATTGGAGGAAGGGCCTGCAGTGGAGTAGGCTGGGGCCCGGCCACCACCTGGACTGGTGGCGATCATTCCGGGGGTCAAGGGTTCCCATGGACGTGGGTCCCCTGAAAGGGACCGTACCCACTCGGGCAGCCTGGTGATGGACTGGGGCAAGGGGTGCTGCCCACTTCTTAGGGGCAGCATCAGGGCCAGGTTGTTTGGGCGGGGGGAGAGCGGAAGCCGTACCGTTTAATAAAAATGTTTAGTAACGTTAAAAGAAAGTGCCTCCCGTTAAGGGAAGTTTTATAGAAATGCTTCTGTTTTATATGTTTTACCGTTTTCTATTTTTCCTAGTTGTGAAAATAAAACCGGTGATGGACGAGCAGCCCGCGGACGGTCTGCGCTTAACCAAGGGGGCATGTGGCGCCCTGGACAAGCCAGGACGTCACAGGTACTGCAACAACACACCCCACACCCCGGTTAGGAACATCAAGGTCAGACACAAATCCTTTTTGCCTCCCTCCAGGGGCTGATGTCCGCACCAGGTGGGGCGTGGCCAGGCGGTTGGCTCCTCCCACCGAGGAGTTCACAGTCCTGGAGGTGGGAAAAGGAAGAAAGAACAGTTTGGAGAGGAGAGAGTGAGAGTCAGGGGAAGTAGTAGTGGAGGAACTGACTGGCCGTGTCCGGGTACGTGGCCCGGGCACAGAAACAGCAAGGTTGGCAGACGGTGGTGACCGTCTGCAGGAGAGGCCGATTGACGTACAACAGTAAGGACCGGGGACGGGCGGTGGCCCGCCGGTACCGGATCGGGGAGCGAAGAGAAGCCAGCGCCATCCGGCAGGGCCTATGGACCCCGACCAGGCTAGGAGTCGCCGTAAAACCGGTCAAATCCGTCAGCGACGGGAACCTCCGTGGTTTCCCAGCAATAAAGACCCGACTGAAGGCAACCGTCCAAACCGTGAGGGAGATAAAGCTACCGCCAGAGCTAGAGCTCCCAGGGCCAGAGCCTGCGGGCAAAGGAAGGGCTCCCTTAGCCAACATACCGCTGGGGAGTGGGCTATCAGTGGGAAGCCATTGGGGCCGAGAACAGAACACCGGTGCAGGGAGAGACAGTTACCGCCAATCTACCGGGAGTGACCGCCGCAGCCGTCTGTGGGACTCGTCCATCCAGCCGTTTGTTTTACCAGAGACTCCGTGTGCGTTACTGGCTGAGTAAGTACCACCGTGCCGTCTGGCACTGCGCTGCCCCGCGACCCTGCACCCGGCCAGGCCCCGCGACCCACCTTCCGACCTCCACCACCGGGCCCCGGGACCACCAAATTCCCCCTACGCACGGAGGGGAGAAAACATCTCAGCTGCTCCCTGTCAACGCTCCCGGGATCCCTGTACAGAGCAGCGGTGGTGTCCCAACCTCAGCACAAAGCATGGGTGGCGTCACAGACAATATCCCTAAACCAAACCACCCCTTTTACTCACGGGCGAGGAGAGCCGCTCGAGTCCCCGGGATCCGGCCCACCGCTCGAGCCACCGACCGAGCGAGCAGCAGCAGCAGCCAGACCCAAGCAGTGGGTGAGCGCAGCGCCCTCCCCGCCCGCGACATAAATGCCGCTTAAATTGCAAAATCTTTAAAAGATGAATGAAAATTTTTTTGCTGGCCTAAACAATTTTATGTCCCATGAACCATGGTTTTTGTACACATGGTTCAGTCCCTAAACACAGCTCTGTTGCTCTGTTACAGAATTATCGTGAACGATGAATCTTTAGCATTAGAATCTGACAAATCGGCTGGGGTAAATGGGACAAAAGTTAGAAAGAGAACAAAATGAGGATTTGAAAAATTGCAATAATATTACCATAAAACCTGTGGATAGAAGAAGTGCCATAGTTATTTTGGATTATTTTACATTGTGTTTTGAGGACTTTCTCTATAAAATGATATGATATGATAATCAATGATATGTAAAATATACAGTACAGCTGATTTTTCTCAACAAAATCAAATATATTCCTGATAATAAAGATATGATTCTGGTGTATTTTGTTAAATTTCTATTATACACGTTGACTGTACATAAGTATAATGCTAGCTGCCGGAGATGGTAAAGTGGCAAGCGGGCGTGGACCCACTGGACCACAGGGGGACACCGAGCTTCCCTTTAGTGGGATGGGTTTGACTAAGCACCCACTACGAGATAGACGGCAGGTGCCACTCCCAGAGCAGAGACTGGGGCTGTGGAAGCTGACACCAGGGTAGGCATGTACAGAGGTGCAGACATGCAGAGTTTCCAGTGTAGACAGGGACCAGGATGGCTGAGGCAAATAGCACAGCCAGGATGGATGAGTACAGTCACTAGTAAAGCGAGGATCAACGGAGTAGCTGAGGCAGATGGAATGGCTGGGGTGGACGGACACATTCACCAGTAAAGCTGGGTCCACCGGGGTAGCTAAGGCAGATGGCATGGCTGGGGTAGATGGCCACAGTCACTAGAAAATCTGGGGCCTCTAGGGATGCTGACGAAGATAGTACAGCTGGAGTGGATGGACATAGTCACTAGTAAAGCTGGGACCATTGGAGTAGCTGAGGCAGATGGCACGGCCAGGGTGGATGGACACCGGGGTACAGATGGGACCGGGAGACAGGCAAGGACACTTCACATCATAACAAAAAGCACAGCGGACAAAGGAAACTGACAACTAGCTGGGTAGGGAACAAACTAATAGTGTTGATCAGGCACCTTTCCTAGTGGGAGAGTGCATTATATACCTCTCAATGATGGGCTGAGAGGACCTTCCAGGAAATTATGTGCAGGAAATTTAAGCCAAGAGCAGCAGTGCATGCACTTGCCCTAGGAGCACTCCCGGAGGACCTCGTGAACAGACCCTGGAAGGATGAATCAGTCAACACCCACATTGAGGACTGCAAGAAAGCTGAGCAGCGTGGTGCATGAGTGATAATGCCTGCGGGGAGGGGAGGGAGGGACGCAGGGACGCCAGCACTACAATAAGGGGATTTCAGCAGTACACGATTGCCTGGCTAGCTTTGGATACACGCCCATTAAGCTATAATTTATTTAGGATCTTTTGAAATTTACAACAATTATTTGATATTTGATGATGATTTTTATTTACAATTTCGTGATACCGCCATAGGCTTTAATGTAGCATCAACTTAAACTAATATTTACATGGCACTAGTAGAAAGTCAGCTTGTGCATACATTGATTTATTAGGCACACATCCAGTGTTTGCTAAGATATATACATGACATCTTTGTGGTCTAGAGAATTACACAGAAACAATTATCTGAATTTCATGCTGTGTTAAATGAGATTTATCCAGAATTGCAGTTCATAATAATATATTCTAGGAGTGAACTGTAGTTCTTGGATACCAGGATATAAAGTCATGGCCAAAAGTGTTTACACCCTTGAAACTGTTCCAGAAAATGAAGTATTTCGCCCAGATATTATTGCAATTACACATGTTTTGATATACACGTTACTTTCTTATGTAATGGAACAACACAAAAAAACAGAAAAAAAGGCAAATTGGACATAATTTCACATAAAACAAAAAAAAACAACAAAAAACGGGCAGGAAAAAATTGTTGGCACCCTCAACTTAATATTTGATTGCCCACCCTTTGGAATAAGTAATTGCAATCAATTGCTTCCTATAAACATCAACAAGCTTCTTACACCTCTCACCTGGAATTTTAGACTCCTGTTTTGCAAACTGTTCCGGGTCCCTCATATGTGAAGGCGTCTTCTCCCAACAGAAATTTTAAGATCTCTGCACAGGTGTTCAATTGGATTTAGATCCAGACTCATTGCTGCCACTTCCGAACTCTGCAGCGCTTTGTTTCCATCCATTTCTGGGGGCTACTTGAAGTATGTTTTGAGTCATTGTCCTGCTGGAAGACCCATAACCAAAGATGAAATCCCAGCTTTCTGACACTGGACAATACATTTTTTAGTAATCTTCAGATTTCATTATGCCTTGCACACATTCAAACATCCACTGTCAAAGGCAGCAAAACAAAACCAAAACATCTTTGTGCCTCCACCATATCTGACTGTAGATACTGTGTTCTTTTCTTTGAAGGCCTAATTTCATTTTTGGTAAATAGTAGAATGATGTGATTTACCATAAAGCTCTATCTGAGTTTCATCTGTCCACAAGACCCTTTCTAAAATGGATTTTTGGCAAACTGCAGTCTTTCTTTTTTATGTCTCTGTGTCATCAGTGGGGTCCTCCTAGGTCTCCTGCCATAGCGCTTCATTTCATTCAAATGTTGACGAATAGTTCACGCTGACACTGATGCACCCTGAGCCTGGAGGACAGCTTGAATTTCTTTGGAACTTGATTGAAGCTACTTATCCACCATCCTGACTATCCTGCTTTGCAACTTTTAATAGATTTTTCTCTGTTGTCCATGTCCAGGTAGATTAGCTACACTCCCATGGTTTGTAAACTTCTTGATTATGTTGTGCACTGTGGACAGAGTAACATCAAGATCTCTGGGGATGGACTTGTAACCTTGAGAATGTTGATATTTTATCTTGATATTTTTCAACAATTTTAGTTCTCAAGTCCTCAGACAGTTCTCTTCTCTTCAGTCCTTCATCCTTAGTGTCCCCCACACAATGCAAAGATTAAGTAAACTTCTCCCCTTTTTCTCTGATTTCAGGAGTGATTTTAATATTGCCCACACCTGTTAATTGCCACAGGTGACTTTGAACGAGCATCACATGCTTGTAACATAGTTGATTACCCACAATTTTGGAAAGGTCACAACAAATTTTTCTGGTCCATTTTGTTTTGTGAGAATGATACTGAAAAGACAAAAGGCGCAAACCTGGCATCTTATCCTGGTGGATCCAGTATAAGGGGGTGCAGGGAATCGCTCACTTGGGTACGTTATGCGAGTCACAACTAATATAGTGCGCTTATTTGCATAAATCCAACTGCTGCACACCCACAACATAAAATTGATTAACTTTTTTTTTGTGTTGTTCCAATACACACCAAGAAAATAAACATGTGTATGATAAAACGTGTATTTGCAATAGTTTTCTGCTAGAAATACTTCATTTTCTTAAACTATTTTAAGGGTGCCCACACTTTCACAATAACTGTACATACAGGACATGGAAGATCAAATATTAAATCAAAGAAGATTTATTACCACAAATAGGAAGTAATGTCTTAATGGCTTAATTTGCTGCCATTGCAATAGTTTCCTTAAGTGAACACATTTAGCAAAATGACAATGTATAAGAGATATCAAATTAAAAGTAGATATACAATATATTAATTTAGATTGCAAAGTTAATATTTGTAATGAAATGCATTAATCTGCTTCATTTGCATTTTTAACCACTTAACGACTGCCAATACACATAAAAATGCCGGTAGTTAATGGGCCTTATTTGCCGTTTTCACAATGGCAATTGGGAATAGGTTTATAGCGCCCCTTTGGGCAAAAATCACGTGAGTGACAACTATCCATAACAGCTGACACCTGGGGGCAGTGAACTCGAATGGTTTTGGAACTGATCGAGGCCAATTAATGTCTTAAATATCAGGCCATGTCAAGCGTGTTAGTGTGACGCCCTGGCAAAACCAGGTAGTCACAGATTACTGTACCCCCCACCATGGGTACAGGAATCGCTTCCTCCTTGGGAATTAACACCACATCCCACACTAAGGAACACCAGCCACAAAGCCTAGTCTCCCCCCCATGACAGCCAGGACACACCAGTGGGCGGGACCAGGTGGATGGGAATGCCCACCTAGGGGTCTTGAGGTGACAAGGGGTGGGAACCAGTCAGTTCAGTTTGAGTGGAGTCGAGGCTGGACAGACAGAGTCAAACAGTGAGGAGTTTGTCAGTGGAGCTGAAGTGCAGTGTGGTCAGGGTTGGAGCCTTTGGACCACGGGAGAACCAACTAGGTGGCAGACGGAAGGGTCGGATCACAGGCGACGGAGATCCGGTCGCGGGAAACCTGAAGTGGACCGGGGCAGGGTTGTAGCCCACCGGTACCGACAACGGGAATCCGGTCCGGAGGCCGTGCACAGGCAGGGTACCTGTACCCTAGGACGAGGCACGCTTCAGGCCCCTTGTTAATTGACCAGTAGGACAAGGTGTCGCGGGCGGAGGAGGGGACGCTGCGCTCTCCAACTGCTCGGGTCCGGCTGCCGCTGCTGCTGTGGCCTGCTGCTGCTCGGTGGCTCGAGCGATGGGCCGGATCCCGGGGACTCGAGCGGCGCTCCTCGCCCGTGAGTGAAAGGGGTTTGGTTTTTGGGATAATTTATTGTCCGTGACGCCACCCACGGTTGTGGTGATTGTGTGGACACCACCACTGCTCTGTCTGGGGATCCCGGGAGTGGTGGTATGGAGCAGCTAGTTATTGATTGGCCCCTCCGTGGGTAGGGGGTTTGGTGGTCCCGGGGCCCAGTGATGGGGTTGGGATGGTGGACAGGCGGGTTATGGGGCCTGTGGAGGTGCAGGGACGCAGGGGTAGCGCTGTGCCGCCCGGCACGGAGGTACTCACTCAGCCCAAGGATGATGACACAGTTCACGGTAAACAAACGGCTGGTTGGACGGGTCCCTCGGACGGCTACGGTGCTGATGTTCCCTGCAGTTAGCGGTGACGGTCACTTCCCTGCACCTAAGTACGGTTCTTTGGTAGCGATGGATTCCCACCGGTAACCCGCTCCCCAGCTTGGATATGAGCCGGAGGAGCCCCTCTCTTGCCCACAGGCGCTGGCCCTGGGAAACTGGTGCCTTGGCGGTGGCGGTGTTTCCCCTTCACGGTCGGACTGTTGCCTTCAATCGGGACTTTGCTGCTGGGAGACCCGGAGGTCCCCTTCACTGACAAATTTGGCAAATTATGGCGACTCCTAGCCTTGCCGGGATCCGAAAGGCCCCTGCCACTGGTGCTGGCTTCTCTTTGTATACCGCTCCGGTACTGCCGGGCCACCACCCGTCCACGGTCCTTTCGGCAACCTCCAAGTAGCCTCTCCTGCAGACGGTCACCGCCGTCTGCCAACCTTGCTGTCTCAGTCCGGGGCACACACCCGGACCAACTTCAGGCTTTTCAACTGTCACTTTCTCTGTCACTACTCTCACTGTACTCCTTCTCCTTCCTCTCACTTTGAACTCTCAACTCTATCTGCCTCGTTTTCCCGCCTCCAGGGCTGTGAACTCCTCGGTGGGTGGAGTCAATCACCTGGCCCACCCCCTGGTGTGGACATCAGCCCCTGGAGGAAGGCAACAAGGATTTGTGTTCTGACCTTGGTGTTCCTGCAGGGAATGTGGGGTGCGTGTGGTGTTATGACCTGTGACCCCTGGCTTGCCCAGGGCGTCACATTCCCCCTTAGCAATACGCAGACCGTCCTCTGGCTGTCCGTCCAACACCGGTTTTATTTTCCTCTTTTTTTTTTTTCTGAAAAGATAAAAAACGGTAACACAGTACAAGTAGAAAAACATCATCCCACATCGGGAGGCACATTGTTTAAACGTTACGGTAACAAACGGTTCCGGCTGCCGCTCTCTCCACCCAAGTAACCTGGCCCTGATGCTGCCCCTAGAAAACAGGCAGCACCCCTTGACCCCAGTCCTGAACCAAGTTACCCGAGCGGGATCTGTCCTTCCCCTCCAGAGGGTAGCCACCGGTTCCGGTGGTGGCTGGGCCCCAGCCTGCTCTACTGCGGGCCCTCCCTCCAACCTGCCTCTCCGGAGGCGGTAACGGTGCTGCAACAAACATATTTTTATTTACAAGCCACTTAACGTCTGTGGTTGCCCTGCAAGTTCACGGGCTTGTCCATGGAGAGTTCCCTATGCAAACAACTTTTTTGTGGATCGTCCCCACGGGGACAACAATGCCGGCAACGGCCGGTTTTCCAAATCACAGTTGACAATCAGGTTAATCCTCGGTTCCATTTCACTTATCATCTTTCAACTTTCATTTGCAAACTTTTTCAAAACTTTCAAAACGCACACAGATTTTCTGGTCCCAACGGGGACGGTGCAACGGTGCTCCGCTGCCATCGCTCGGAGTCCTCAGCATCACCTGAGGGAGGGGGCTCGGCGCTCACACGGGACTCTTGGCTGCCCCTTAACTTGGCATCCAGCGCGAACCACCCCCTCTCGCCACAGTGCCGGGTGTACTGGACCAAGTCGCCCGGCATCAAGTTCCGACCAGGGTGCTCCTCTGGCAGGCGAGCATTCACATCCCGCCGGGCTATAAACACTTCGGCCTCCAGGCCCGGTTCATAAATAAATCTATAGCCCCGGCGGACATCAAACCGCCTCACCTGACCTTCATACAACGGGCCCCGGACACGGAAAGTTGCCTGACGGAGGTTCTCTTTTTTCCCGGATTGCACGGGCCACCAACTCCGCCTTCTTCCTTTCCCTTTCTTCAATCTCCAGGCCCAACGGTACCGGCTCCCTGTCCCAGTACGGCGCTGCTGCGAGCTCCAGCGCACGGGTCGGGCCCCGCGGGACATTTTGGACGCTGCCCACTGTTAGGGATCTGGGCGGCAGGTCCCGCGGCTTCTTGGCCTTGGACGCCGCCTTGCAGCGGCAACCCGGTGCAACCTCAGCCGAGATGTGGGGGATGGGCACAGGGGCTTTCCGTGGTTGGGTCTTCGGCACGGAACGGGTTATCAGCTCCGGCTCGGGGGACTTCTCAGGGGATGCCTCCGGTTCAGACTTCGGGGCCTTCCATGGCAGCACCTCCGGTTTGCTACAGGCTCCGGCTACAGGTCGGCCCGCCGGGGCGGGCATGCTGGGTATCACTACCGGTTGCGGTGGCAGCGGGCCTAGTGGCGGGGTCACGGCTTCCGAGACGGGTGGCGAGGGAGGTAACAGGGCGAGATGGTTTAGACCGGGTCCCGCAGCCGCGATGACCGGCCCTTCAAGGGCATCGGGGCGTGGGTCACTCACCCTCCCTTCCTCAGCTTCCTCCTCGCGTCTCCGCACGGTCGCTATGACATTCGCCATGTCGGTCTCCCACTCCTCCATGAGGAGCTGCATCTTGACCTGCAGCGTTTGGTAGAGCTGCGCGGTCCGGATCTCCACCCACGCCGCGGTTCCCGGCGCGGGGGCCACGGTGCCTCGGGACGGCATCCACATGCTGCTGGCGGCTTCTTCCAGGAACAGGGTGGCTGCAGAGTCCTGGCGTCTCTGCTTTTATAGCCACGGCTACATGCGTCCAGTCGCCATTTCGTCCCCCTTAGCCGCTTTCCGGCCCCTCCTCTATCGGGGCGGGGTTTTGGCCTTCGCGCCTCTGCTACTCGAGAAGATGCTCGAGCGGGAACTCTTCGCGCCAAAGATGGCGGCTTCTGAAATTTTCCGGCCGGACACCTCCGGCGGTCACAAGGCGCACCTCTACCCAACGGCAGAGCGGTAAGATCCTGTTCATGACGCCAAGTTGTCGCAGGCGGAGGAGGGGACGCTGCGCTCTCCCACTGCTCGGGTCCGGCTGCCGCTGCGGCCTGCTGCTGCTCGGTGGCTCGAGCGATGGGCCGGATCCCGGGGACTCGAGCGGCGCTCCTCGCCTGTGAGTGAAAGGGGTTTGGTTTTTGGGATAATTTATTGTCCGTGACGCCACCCACGGTTGTGGTGATTGTGTGGACACCACCGCTGCTCTGTCTGGGGATCCCGAGAGTGGTGGTATGGAGCAGGTAGTTGTTGATTGGCCCCTCCTTGGGTAGGGGGTTTGGTGGTCCCGGGGCCCAGTGATGGGGTTGGGATGGTGGACAGGCGGGTTATGGGGCCTGTGGAGGTGCAGGGACGCAGGGGTAGCGCTGTGCCGCCCGGCACGGAGGTACTCACTCAGCCCAAGGATGATGACACAGTTCACGGTAAACAAACGGCTGGTTGGACGGGTCCCTCGGACGGCTACGGTGCTGATGTTCCCTGCAGTTAGCGGTGACGGTCACTTCCCTGCACCTAAGTACGGTTCTTTGGTAGCGATAGATTCCCACCGGTAACCCGCTCCCCAGCTTGGATATGAGCCGGAGGAGCCCCTCTCTTGCCCGCAGGCGCTGGCCCTGGGAAACTGGTGCCTTGGCGGTGGCGGTGTCTCCCCTTCACGGTCGGACTGTTGTCTTCAATCGGGACTTTGCTGCTGGGAGACCCGTAGGTCCCCTTCACTGACGGATTTGGCAAATTATGGCGACTCCTAGCCTTGCCGGGATCCGAAAGGCCCCTGCCACTGGTGCTGGCTTCTCTTTGTATACCGCTCCGGTACCGCCGGGCCACCACCCATCCACGGTCCTTTCGGCAACCTCCAAGTAGCCTCTCCTGCAGACGGTCACCGCCGTCTGCCAACCTTGCTGTCTCAGTCCGGGGCACACACCCGGACCAACTTCAGGCTTTTCAACTGTCACTTTCTCTGTCACTACTCTCACTGTCCTCCTTCTCCTTCCTCTCACTTTGAACTCTCAACTCTATCTGCCTGGTTTTCCCGCCTCCAGGGCTGTGAACTCCTCAGTGGGCGGAGCCAACCGCCTGGCCCACCCCCTGGTGTGGACATCAGCCCCTGGAGGAAGGCAACAAGGATTTGTGTTCTGACCTTGGTGTTCCTGCAGGGAATGTGGGGTGCGTGTGGTGTTATGACCTGTGACCCCTGGCTTGCCCAGGACGTCACAAAGGTACCAGGCCTTGTTTCTGAAGAGAGAAGCCCAGAGAGAGCAAACCGGCAGCCCAACGTGGGGGATAGGGTGTCCGCCAAGAACCCATTAAAATCCCACGGGTCAGAGTTTGCGGGCAACGGCTCCCTCTGAGTACAAAGCTGCAGGGGAGCGGATTTCTCCCGTTCCAAGCGGGTTTAATCAACACACAGCAAGACACAAGTGCAGGAGGAAGGGTCCCTACCTTGCTAACCCGTGTGCGGGACCAGCAAACCTCTCCAACGGCAACCGGCATCCGGCCTTGGTTTACAGTACAGACTCTGTGTGGATTATTCCTAATTGTGAGTACACCGGTTGTCACCCCGGTCCAACCTGCGACGGCGTCCCAGCACTGCTCCCTACTGTCACGCTCCCCGGGGTCCTTGGCTTCCCTCCCCGGGTCCTCTGCTCCGCTCCCCCGGGTCCTCAGCCCCGCTCTCCGGCTCACCTGCCACGCTCCCCGCTCTCCAGCCTCCGGTCCCCGTCCTTCCCAGGCCCCCTGGTCCCCGATCGCGGCGCCCGACGGCCTCCCAGGCCCTGGCCGGCTCCCCTGCGTCCTCTTCTCAGCCTCCTTCCCTGGCTTCTGGCACCCGGGCTGCGCGCATGCGCATTAGGGCGCAGCGCGCGGTCACTGACCCCTTTCTTAAAGGGCCAGCGTCCATTAACAGGTAATGAGGCTAATCAGGTACAGGGTATAAAGGGGTGTATTGTCCAAGGGGGCGGGGCCTGATCTTCGTGTTCCCTAAGCTAGGAGTCAGGTCTCCTGGTGTTTCAGTGCATGTACTCACCTATCTCTCTTTGTAGAGCCGTGCTTGCCTTGCCATCCAGTCTGCCGTATCCTGAACCCCGAACGCTGTCCTTCTGCCATCCTGACAGTCCGCACCATCTCGGATCCCTGCGGTGACCCGTCATCTTGCTCCCAAGGTTCCGGACCCCGCCTGACATCATCTCGGCTTCCGAACCTGAGCTGCGTCACCCGGACTACCCACCCATAACTCCGTGGGTCCCAGGGACTTCTCCGCTATTCCCGTGTGCAAGGACTGTTCTGCTGTTTCTAGTGTTCCAGCTGCCGGACTCTTTCCTACCATCTAGGAGTTCGGTCCAGTGGATCCACCTCCTGGGGCCTGCCCGTACACCTGGCCGTGACAGTAAGATCAGGCCATGGATCCCTCTGCAGCACTAGCGGCCTTGCAAGAGGAACTCCAACGCCAGCGTGAAGTCCAGACCCGCATGCTGAACTTCATGACTTCCGTGGACACCCGCCTGACCATGCTACAAGCGGCAGTCACGTCTACAACATCCCAAGCCGCCACTAGTCAAGCCACGTCCCCCGCTCCCGTGGGCCGCTTCTTCGGATGCTTCCAGACTGCGTTTGGCCTCACCACCCCGGTAACGCCGGAGATCCTCAAGACTTGCAGGGGGTTTATAAACCAATGCTCCCTCCACTTCACGCAGCTGCCACATCTGTTTGCCTCCGACCAAGCCAAGGTCGCCTTCATCATGTCTCACCTGGAGGGCGAGGCACTGGCGTGGATGAACCCGTTGTGGGAGAAGGAGGACCCTATGACCAAGGATCTTCAAGAGTTCCTGCAGGCCTTCCGCAGCACCTTTGACGAGCCGGGACGCGCCTCTGCGTCTGCTTCATCCCTCCTCCGCTTACGTCAAGGAACACTGACGGTGGGCCAATACGCCATCCGTTTCCGCACGTTGGCTTCTGAACTCGGGTGGAATAATGAGGCCCTAACAGCCGCCTTCTGGGAAGGACTCTCGAGTCGCATCAAAGATGAGTTGGCGGGTCGTGACGTGCCCTCCACCCTAGATGCCCTGATTGCCCTAGCAACTCGAGTGGACATTCGTTTTCAGGAGCGCTCCAAAGAGCTGTCTCGGGAGAGACGTCCGGTACGACATTCCCCTCCTCCACAGAAGCCCTCCGTATCGCAGTCATCAACAGCTGGGATTCCCGTCCACGAGCCCATGCAGATCGACCGAGTACGGCAATCTGAACAACGTCGAGCAGAGCGGCTCGCCAAGGGCCTCTGCTTTTACTGCGGAGAGGACACTCACCTCCTACGCTCCTGTCCGGAAAGGCCGGGAAACTCCAAAGCCTAGGGTTGGTAGGAGAGGCCACCCTAGGTGCTGGGACTCTCTCAGACCCGGTTATGTGGACTGTGCAAGTGTCAACGGGAGAGACGCGCTTCACGGCTGAGGCATACCTCGACTCTGGAGCAGCAGGCAATTTCATCCAGCAGGCCACGGTGGACAAGTACCAGCTGCCTGTTACTCTACTCGAGAAGCCCCTAGTGATTGCCTCTGTGGATGGGAGACCCCTCTCTGATACCATCTCCTGGGTCACCAGACCGGTCGAACTGCGTATCGGTGCCCTGCACACCGAGAACATCGCTCTCTACGTCCTACCACACATGTCCCACCAGATCCTGCTGGGACTTCCCTGGTTGAGGACACACGAACCATCAGTCAGCTGGGGTACTGGCGAAATCACCCAATGGGGTTCTGCTTGTCATGAGAAGTGTCTGAAGTCCATACAACCTATCCGACGACCTCCGGTTCCAGAGAACCTACCGGAACTGCCCTCGGCCTATTGGTCCTTCGCAGACGTTTTTGACAAGAAGGAGTCTGAGGTACTTCCGCCACACCGTCCCTACGATTGTGCCATCGACCTGCTCCCAGGAACAACACCACCTCGAGGACGGATATATCCGTTGTCTCCGGCCGAAACCAGGGCCATGTCTACCTACATCACAGAGAGCCTGGCAAAAGGATTCATCCGGAGATCCTCCTCTCCTGCGGGAGCAGGCTTCTTCTTCGTGAAGAAGAAAGAGGGTGACCTACGCCCATGCATCGACTACCGGGGTCTAAATCAGATCACCGTCAAAAACAAGTACCCTCTGCCGCTCATCCCCGAATTGTTCGACCGGCTCAGAGGAGCCCGTGTGTTCACCAAACTGGATCTTCGGGGTGCCTACAACGTAGTTCGTATCCGCTCTGGGGACGAATGGAAGACCGCGTTTAATACTCGCGATGGGCACTATGAATACTGCGTGATGCCCTTCGGCCTGTGTAACGCACCAGCAGTCTTCCAAGAATTGGTGAACGACATATTCCGGGACCTCCTCTACGTCTGTGTCGTAGTTTATCTGGATGACATCCTTATCTTCTCTCCGGACCTCCAGACCCATAGAGAGAACGTACAGCTGGTTCTGCAAAGACTGAGGGAGAATCGTCTTTACGCCAAATATGAGAAGTGCGTCTTTGAGCAGTCTTCTCTCCCTTTCCTGGGATACATCATCTCGGGCACTGGACTGCAGATGGATCCAAAGAAGGTCTCCTCCATACTCAACTGGCCTCCTCCTTCTGGACTGAAGGCAATCCAACGGTTCCTGGGATTCGCCAACTACTACCGCCAGTTTATCCCTCACTTCTCTGCCCTGACTGCTCCTCTCTCCGCTTTGACCAAAAAGGAGGCTAATCCAAAGGACTGGTCACCTGCGGCCGACGCCGCGTTTTGCTCCCTGAAGCGAGCATTTGCCTCCGCTCCTGTACTCCACCGTCCGGAGTTAAACCGCCAGTTCACCTTGGAAGTGGATGCCTCCTCCTCGGGGGCTGGAGCAGTGCTCATGCAGAAATCCTCCTCCGGCAAGATGGTGACTTGCGGTTTCTTCTCCAAGAGCTTCTCAGCGCCGGAACGTAATTACACCATCGGTGACCGAGAACTATTGGCGGTCAAACTGGCTCTGGAGGAGTGGCGCTACCTCCTGGAAGGAGCAGTGTACCCCGTGATTATCTACACGGACCACAAGAACCTGGAATACCTGCGGTCCGCTCAGCGACTGAACCCACGGCAAGCCAGGTGGTCCTTATTCTTTGCCAGGTTTGACTTCCAGCTCCATTTCAGACCCGCGGACAAGAATGTACGCGCTGATGCCTTGTCTAGGTCTTTCGTGCCCATGGAGCAGGAGGAAGAGACTACCCAACCTATCATCCCTCCTAGCAAGATTATTCCGGTGGCCCCTGTCACTCTGGCCCAGATACCGCCCGGGAAGACCTATGTCTCTGAGACTGACAGGCAAAAAGTGTTACACTGGGGTCATGCCTCCAAAACAGCCGGTCATGCAGGCCAGAAGAGAACATGGGGTGCGATTGTACGCCATTACTGGTGGCCATCCCTTCGCACGGACGTCGCTGCTTATGTCTCTGCCTGCTCCTCTTGTGCCAGGAACAAGACGCCCAAACACCTGCCCTATGGCCGTCTTCTGCCTCTGCCTATACCCTCAGTTCCGTGGCAACACATAGCGATGGATTTTATTACGGACTTGCCATTATCCTCCGGACACACAGTCATATGGGTCGTGGTGGACCGGTTCTCCAAAATGGCTCACTTCGTCCCTATGGCCGGACTGCCCTCTGCTCAGGAACTCGCGGAAGCCTATATACATCACATCTTCCGCTTGCATGGCTTTCCATCCCACATCGTGTCCGACAGAGGAACTCAGTTCACCTCCCGCTTCTGGAGGGCGCTCTGCAAGCATCTGGGAGTGACTCTGGACTTTTCTTCTGCTTACCATCCTCAGTCTAATGGCCAAGTGGAGAGGGTCAATCAAATCTTGACATCCTTCTTACGTCACTATGTCAACGCCCATCACGACGACTGGTCCACGCTTCTGCCTTGGGCTGAATTCTCACATAACCACCATATCAGTGAGTCGTCCTCCAAATCTCCCTTCCATGTCGTTTACGGACTTCAGCCCTCCGTTCCATTGCCTATATCCCCTTCTTCGGATGTCCCTGCGGCTGATACTGTAGCCCGTGACTTCGCTACCATTTGGGACTCTGTCAAGGCGTCCCTTGGACGCGCTTCCCAGCGGATGAAGAAACACGCTGACAAGAGGCGTCTGGACCCTCCGTGTTTCTCTCCTGGTGACCTGGTCTGGCTTGCTTCCCAGTACATCCGATTGAAGATACCTTCCTACAAGCTGGGTCCTCGCTACATCGGGCCGTTTAAGGTCCTCAGCAAGATCAATGAGGTCTCCTACAAGCTACAGCTCCCGGCCACAATGAGGATTCCCAACTCTTTCCACGTCTCCCTGCTCAAGCCGGTCGTCCTTGGTCCCTTCTCCGCTGCTGCCTGTCCGGCTCCTCCACCTATTGCCGATGACGACATCTATGCGGTAAGGGATATCGTGGCCATGAAGACCGTTCGAGGTCGTCAGTTCTTCCTGGTGGACTGGGAGGGGTATGGTCCTGAGGATAGGTCCTGGGAGCCCAGGGAGAACGTGGGCACTCCTCTGATCCGTGCCTTCATGTCCCGGTTGCGGGGAGGGGGGCGTGGGGGGGGGTACTGTCACGCTCCCCGGGTCCTTGGCTTCCCTCCCCGGGTCCTCTGCTCCGCTCCCCGGGTCCTCAGCCCCGCTCTCCGGCTCACCTGCCACGCTCCCCGCTCTCCAGCCTCCGGTCCCCGTCCTTCCCAGGCCCCCTGGTCCCCGATCGCGGCGCCCGACGGCCTCCCAGGCCCTGGCCGGCTCCCCTGCGTCCTCTTCTCAGCCTCCTTCCCTGGCTTCTGGCACCCGGGCTGCGCGCATGCGCATTAGGGCGCGCGCGCGGTCACTGACCCTTTCTTAAAGGGCCAGCGTCCATTAACAGGCAATGAGGCTAATCAGGTACAGGGTATAAAGGGGTGTATTGTCCAAGGGGGCGGGGCCTGATCTTCGTGTTCCCTAAGCTAGGAGTCAGGTCTCCTGGTGTTTCAGTGCATGTACTCACCTATCTCTCTTTGTAGAGCCGTGCTTGCCTCGCCATCCAGTCTGCCGTATCCTGAACCCCGAACGCTGTCCTTCTGACATCCTGACAGTCCGCACCATCTCGGATCCCTGCGGTGACCCGTCATCTTGCTCCCAAGGTTCCGGACCCCGCCTGACATCATCTCGGCTTCCGAACCTGAGCTGCGTCACCCGGACTACCACCCATAACTCCGTGGTCCCAGGGACTTCTCCGCTATTCCCGTGTGCAAGGACTGTTCTGCTGTTTCTAGTGTTCCAGCTGCCGGACTCTTTCCTACCATCTAGGAGTTCGGTCCAGTGGATCCACCTCCTGGGCCTGCCCGTACACCTGGCCGTGACACCTACCTACACCTGGGCCCCTGGACTACACCTCCCCTACCCGTGGAGGGGGATACCACCTTGCTGCCCAATACCATCGGTCCCGGACACTGGTCCCAAGAAGCAGCGGCGGTGCCACCATCCCATCACCGCAACCCACGGGTGGTGTCACAGACAAAAACTAACTCCCCTGTAAATACCCCCCTTTTTCACTGTTGCGAGGACGGGCGGTTGCACAAGCCCCGGGTCCGGTCACCACTCGAGCCCCAGACACGATCCCTTATCTGAGTGCCCTTGAAACAGCCACTTTGCCGCAGTGGAGGCGGCACCCGTCCGCAACATTAGTAGTATGTAATTGGTTAAAAGAGTGTTAAAAGACCCCCTTTAACAAGATCATTCATCTACAATTATAATAACGGGTTCATATTGTTGCCATGGTACACTGAGGTCACCTGATGACCCCAGGGTATGGTGGTCTGTTAGATCCTGCTGTAAGGTTCACTACTTAGGAAAGGCCAGGTGATGCAAATTTCACAACTTTAGAAAAACCCAGCCTCCTCTAACCTTGTGCCAAAAAAACAGCAGCCATGAGTTCTTCTAACTAGCACTCTGAAAATGAAAATAGTGGAGGCCCACAAAGCAGGAGAAGACTATAATGAAAATGGCAAAAAGTTTTCAAGTTGCCCTTTCATCAGTTTATCTAAATAGGAGAGAGAAGGCGCAATAGGGTCTTACCCGATATATTGGGTGGGAAAGATCATGTAAAAGTGATGCACTCACCTGATCGAGTTGTGCCAGTCACAACTCCTTTAACAGCATAATGTGAGCGCCAAAAAGATCCAGCAGCAGCCCTGTTGCACAAGTAGAATATCAACAGAAGAAAAAAGACAGGTATTTTGCCGCGCTTGAAGACCATAGACTATGATGTCAGGCAAATGATTCTTTTTATTTCATCCTACGCGTTTCGGAGACCACAACTGTCTCCTTCTTCAGGGAAAGGAACTATTACAGAGACCAAGGAAGAGTGCTTTTATAAAGCAGTCAAAAAAAAAAAAAAAAAGGGGGGAGGGAAAACAATGGAAGGAAACCCTGCCCATGACATCAGCTCACCATGTGCTGCAGGGCCATGACTCATAGCCACATGGAGCAGAGCCGTGTCAGGATCACATTAGGGATTTCCATAAATTACAAAATAAAACTCGCTGAACATTAATCATCCATCATAAATAAATGTCAAGGGTGCACAGATAACTGTGAAAAAATTGTTAGACATAGTTTGCATAGTTTGATATGAATATGTCTAACAATTTTTTCACAGTTATCTGTGCACCCTTGACATTTATTTATGATGGATGATTAATGTTCAGCGAGTTTTATTTTGTAATTTATGGAAATCCCTAATGTGATCCTGACACGGCTCTGCTCCATGTGGCTATGAGTCATGGCCCTGCAGCACATGGTGAGCTGATGTCATGGGCAGGGTTTCCTTCCATTGTTTTCCCTCCCCCTTTTTTTTTTTTTTTTTTTTTTTTTTGACTGCTTTATAAAAGCACTCTTCCTTGGTCTCTGTAATAGTTCCTTTCCCTGAAGAAGGAGACAGTTGTGGTCTCCGAAACACGTAGGATGAAATAAAAAGAATCATTTGCCTGACATCATAGTCTATGGTCTTCAAGCGCGGCAAAATACCTGTCTTTTTTCTTCTGTTGACTTTCATCAGTTTGAAATGTACTTAAGAAATGGAAGTTAACTAGAACATTGGAGGTCAAACAAGGTCTGAAAAACCAAGCAAAATTTCTGTTAGAGCTGCTCGTAGGATTGCTAGAGAGGGAAATCAGAACCCCTTGCTTGACTGCAAAACACTTTCAGGAAGATTTAGCAGACTCTGGAGTTGTGGTACATTGTTCTACTATTCACAGACAGCTGCTCAAATATCACTATGGGGAGATAAGGTATGCACACCAGTGACTATGTAAGGGGAATACATGAAATAGCAGAAACTGCTGTGTGAATACTGACTTGAAAAATCCAATAGCTATATGTAAGAGTGAAAATGTGAAAAATGGAATCTGCATTACTGCCATGAACATATGAATCAAGAGAAATTTAGCTACTGAATTGATCAATGCAATAGGTTTTAGGTTTTTGCACCCAGTTCAGACTTAGAATGGTGTTCCAAACATAATTCCTTATTTGTTAGTAGTTTTTCGTTTGTGAACCCTCCCCAACCACACCTATTGCCAATCCATATCATACGCATAAATAGCCTGGGTCTCAGCTTCCCATACACGGTAAGTTTTTTAACTGCATGAGAGGACACACACAAGCTAGGGACCCCAACGTAGAGAAATACTTTGGCGTAGTGTTGGGGCTCTATTGCATTGATCAATTCAGTAGCTAAATTTCTCTTGATTCATATGTTCATGGCAGTAATGCAGATTCCATTTTTCACATTTTCACTCTTGCATATAGCTATTGGATTTTTCAAGTCAGTATTCACACAGCAGTTTCTGCTATTTCATGTATTCCCCTTACATAGTCACTGGTGTGCATACCTTATCTCCCCATAGTGATGTTTTTTTAGGTTTTTGCACCCAGTTCAGACTTAAGCTGGGGTCACACTAAGCGACAGCGACGTCGCTGTTACGTCACCATTTTCTGTGACGTAACAGCGACCTTGTAAGTCGCTGTTATGATCGCTGCTTAGCTGTCAAACACAGCAGAAGCAGCGATCATAACGTCGCTGTGCTACATGTGCAGAGAGCAGGGAGCCGCGCTTAGCGCTGGCTCCTTGCTCTCCTAGGTACAGTACACATCGGGTTAATTACCCGATGTGTGCTGCAGCTACATGTCACAGTGCAGAGAGCAGGGAGCCGCGCTTAGCGCTGGCTTCCTGCTCTCCTAGGTACAGTACACATCGGGTTAATTACCCGATGCGTACTGCAGCCACATGTCACAGTGCAGGAGCCAGCACTGGCAGCAAGAGCGGAGGCTGGTAACGAAGGTAAATATCGGGTAACCAGGGAAAGGGCTTCCCTTGGTTACCCGATGTTTACGCTGGTTACAGCTTACCGCAGCTGCCAGACGCCGGCTCCTGCTCGCTGCTCGCTTCATTTCGTCGCTCTCTCGCTGTCACACACAGCGATGTGTGTGTCACAGCGGGAGAGTGACGACCAAAAAATGAAGCTGGACATTCAGCAACGACCGGCGACCTCACAGCAGGGGCCAGGTCGTTGCTGGATGTCACACACAGCGACAGCGACGGGACGTCACTGCAACGTCACAGAAAATGGTGACGTAGCAGCGACGTCGTTGTCGTTGTCGCTGTGTGTGACACCAGCTTTAGAATGGTGTTCCAAACGTTATTCCTTATTTGTTAGCTGCTCAAATATGGCCTTCATGAAAGAAAACCTGCATTGTCACCACAAATTTAGCATCAGAAGTATGCAAAAGTAGATCTTAATGATGAGTTTAAAATAGAGCTCTTTAGCCACAATGATCAAAGGTATGAGTGAAGTAATAATGGCACAGAATTTCAGGAAAAGAGCATCTTGCCAACTATTAAGCATAAGGGTTGCTCAATCATGCTTTCAGTTGTGTTGCAACCATTGCAATGGGGAACATTTCATTGATAGAAGGATGAATAGTTTCAATGAAATTCTTGATGCAAGCATAACACCAAAAGAAGATGGCTTCAACAAATGGTTAAACGGATGTCAAAATCCACAATAGACTACATCAAAGAGCACAATCTGAAGGTTTTACAATGGCCCTAACAGTCCCCTGATCTGAACATCATTGAAAATGTGTGGCTAGACCTCAAAAGAGCAGTGCATGCAAGACGAGCCATGAATCTCACAGAACTAGAAGACATTTCTATGGAAGAATGGATGAAAATCCCTTAAGCAAGAATCTGGGATGATTTAGTGAATCCTGCTTTGAGAAGGGGGTTGGACTAGATGACCGAGGAGGCCCACTCCAACTCTAATATGCTATGATTCTATGATTCTAACTGAAAGACACGTGGCTGGCTACAAAAAGAGTTTACAAGCTGTGATACTTGCCAAAGGGGATGCTACTAGGTACTAACGATGCAGGGTGCACAAACTTTTGTATCTGCCTCGTTTACTTTTTTGTTAATTTTAAAAGGTAAAAGATGAAAATTTATATATTTTTTTGCCTAAAATACAAAGGAATTGTGTTAATTTTACCTGTATCTTTTCATCTTCAACTTGCTTAACTGCCCAAACTTTTAAATGCTACTATACATAATTATTTTTTAACCCCTTAACGACCGCGGGCCGTAAAATTACGTCCTTGCGGTCATAATGTTACTGCCTGCGGTCTGCCGGCAGCATCATGCTGCGATCGGCACACATCTCAGCTGATTTTCAAAGCTGAGATGTGTGCCTGCTAGGCACGAGCAGAATCGTTATCTGCTTGTGCCGTTTAACCCCTTATATGGCGCTGTCAATATGTGACAGCGCCATTATAAGCGCGATCGCGGTAAACATTTACTTACCGCCCAATACCGGAAGTCACGTGACGCGATCACGTGACTTCCGATAATTGTCATGGTAGCACAGAGTCATGGGATGACTCCTGTACTACACCTGACTTGCTTTCACTTTCGCTGTGCCAGCGGCACAGCAAATGAGAAAGAGAGTGTATCTGCTGTTTACAGCCTTGTAGCTGTGATCAGCAGATACTGCAGAGTGATCGGAATGCTGATCGCAATAGCCCCCTAGGGGGACTAGTAAAATAAAAAAAAAAAAAGTTAAAAAAAAGTTTTAAAAAATTAAAAAAAAAACGAAAAAACCTAAAATCACCCCCCATTCACCCCATTGAAAATTAAAGGGTTAAAAAAATAAAAAATATACACCCATTTGGTATCGCCGCGTTCAGAAACGCCCAATCTATCAAAATATAAAATCAATTAATCTGATCAGTATACGGCGTAGCGGCAAAAAAATTCCAAACGCCAAAACGATGGTTTTTTGTCGCCACAACTTTTGCGCAAAATGCAATAAGAGGCGATCAAAACGTAGCAGCTGCGCAAAAATGGTACCGTTAAAAACGTCAGCTCGAGACACAAAAAATAAGCCGTCATTGAGCCATAGATCCCGAAAAATGAGAACACTACGGGTCACGGAATATGGCGTAAAACGTGCACCACTTTTTTTGGACAAACTTCCGATTTTTTTTAGCCCCTTATATAAAAGTAAACCTATACATGTTTGGTCTCTACGAACTCGCACTGACCTGAGGCATCACACCCACACACCAGTTTTACCATATAGTGAACACAGTGAATAAAATATCTCAAAAACCATAGTGCTATCACACTTTTTTTGCAATATTTCTGCATTTGGAATTTTGTTGCCGTGTTCTAGTACACTATATGGTAAAACTGATGGTTTCATTTAAAAGTACAGCTCATTCAGCAAAAAATGAGCCCTCACATGACCATATTGACTGAAAAATAAAAAGTTAAGTCTCAGAAGAAGAATGGCGAAAAAAAAACGGAAAGCGAAAAATCGGCCGGTCGTGAAGGGGTTAAATCAGTTTTCATTTCTATGCCGATGCCAAGATCTACCTAACCTGATTTGATATAATCATTGTATAATGAGATTTCTAGTAGGTATTGGTCTCATGAATGAACTTTCACAAATCTTTTTTTAACCCTCCATGGAAACTAAATGTCTCTACAACAAACACTCGATCATATGAGACGGATATATTTTCTCAACAAAAACAAATATATTCATTATAATAGTGATATAATTCTGGCATCTTTTGATTAATTTTCATTGCACATGTCTCGATTGTACATGATAAGGGGATTTCAGCAGTACATGATTGCCTGGCCTACCCTGGATGTGCATCCATTAAGTTATAATTTATTTTGTATCTTTGCAACTTGTATTCTACAACAAAAGTTTTTTATTTGAAGATGATTTTTATTTACAGTGCTGTGGTACCGCCATGGGCGCTAACATAGCACCAACTTAAGCAAATACTTACATGGTGGTGGTAAAAAGTAAGTTTGTTTATACATTGATATATTGGGCACACATCCAGTGCTGACTAAGATATGTAGATGATATCTTTATTGTCTAGACAGTTACAGAGAACCAATTATCTGAATTGCATACTATGTTAGATGAGGTTTATCCAAAATTACAGCTCATAACAATATATTTTAGGAATAAACTGTAGTTCTTTTATACCATGGTAAACATACAGGGCATGAACTTACATATTGATATCTTTGTAAAACCAACATACTGTAATAGGAGTAACCACCATCCCTGGATCATGTTGACTGTAATACTGTGGAGTTAGCTTTTGAGAATCAGATGGGTCACTTCTGATGACAGTAGAATTATACAGTGTTGGAAGCATGTGTCATCAGTTCTTGTAAGGTATTTATCCCAAGAGAATCCTGGATCAGCATAGAACTAGACCTTGGCTATGACATGGAGTGATGCCCTAAGTGTCACTCAGCAAGTTCAAGATAATAAGAGAATTCCATTCTTCTCAACACCATCTAGAATTAGTGAACGTGTTGCAGATGTTAAAACGTGAGTCAGGTATCTTCTAAATACTCCTATTTTGGCGTTTAGGAGGAATAAGAAGTTTAGGGAAACACTAGGTATATTAGATGTTGGATTAAAGGTGATTGCGAACCAAACTGTAATGCTGCGTCCCTGCTCTCCTCCCTCTACAGGGACACGCTGTCACTCACCTTCGCGACCAGCTCCTTCCACGCTGCCTGGTGTCCCTGCCTCTTCTCCACATGAGCTTTTCCTCCTCCTGCCTCTTGGGGCCTTTGCACGCCACATAGGGCTTCTGGGAGTGCGCCTACTGCATGTGCGTGCGCCGCTGCCCTACTCTTAAAGGGCCAGTGTGCCACTCCTAGAAAGTGCCTCTCAGCCAATCACTGATGGTTTAATGCATGGGGCTGCATTTTCTGTTACCATCTCCTTCTTTATAGCCCTATCTTTAGGATGGCTGTTTGAAGTAATCTTGTCTGGTCACCTTGTAACTAAACAATGTATATTATATGTGGATCCTTATCATTGTTATTGAATTTGTGTATTACCATATTTGTCAGGATGCTATAATCTGATTTTTTCTGGAGGAATGGGTTACATTATGGTTCTATCACTATTTTATTGGCTGCACCTTTTTAAATGTTTTTATATTGTCTGTTAGCACATCTTTTTGACTTAATAAAGCTATGCACTTTTTCAGACCTCTAGGTGATCCTGCTTTGTTGTACATATTCGCAGATTGTATGTAGCCATTATCCAGTTATATACAGTATTGAGGTTTATTATAGAGACCGATGCAGTATACAGCACTTTGTCCTTTGCTTTTTCTAGCCAATCACTGACAGGTACCGGGTATTTAAGGCATGCTCCTACTACGGGAGGTGTATGTTTAACAACATCAGTTTAGTCAGTTGGGTTCTTTCTAATTAGTTGTCAAGTCACCCTATCCGTTCGGGTCCCATCCTGTCCCGCTTGTACCTGTTCTGTCTAGTCCTGGTCCTGCCCTGTTCCTGGTCCCAGCTCATCCTGCCTATTGGAACTTGGTTCCAGTCCTCTCCTGTCTGTACCTGGTCCCATCCCATACTGCCTATTGACACCTGGTTCCAGTCCTCCCACTTCCTATACCTTCTACCAATAAATCCTACCTTGCTGGTGCTTGAGACTCTACCTGTCCATTTTGACTGTGCCATGTGCCTTGCTAGTGACTTTGCCTGTCTGTCCTGCCCTGTTGTTGCTAGAGACTCTGACTTTCCGTTCTGCCTGTGCTGTCTGCCTTGAGCCACCCTGGTGTTCCCTATCTGCACTAGAGACTTAATCCTGTCTGCTCCCCTGTCTGCTCCTGTCCTGGGGGGTCAACTTCCACAGTCCCAGTCCTCTACCCCACATAATGGTAGGCCAGGGGTTCCCCTGTTGTCCAGTGGGTCCATTTCAGCTCGCCGCTTTACCATCCCCAACGGCAAGTGTGTCGCCCACGGAATGGGGTACTCGGTCCCGGGCAGTGTATCACTAGGGAATGTCACTTTGGTGGCCGTTGCCCGTTCCCGTGCCATGGGTGCTTTTTAATGGGGGGTATTTACAGGGAGATTAAAGTCATTTGCGGGTTGCGGTGAATATTGGCAAATCGCCGCTGCTGGATTTGTTACTCCTAGGGCTGGTAATGGCAACTGAAGTGGTAGGCCCTCAGCAGGTATGACTGAGCCCAGGGAGCTGTATGGTGGAAGAGCCAGAATAAGGGAGGCCACACCGGGGTTGTAATTAACAGTCTCTACTCACTCTGGACCCTTGGACAGCTGGTTCAGGTCCCTGTATTTCCAGTGCCAGTTGATGACTCGGTTGCTCTGTCCCCGGTTGTTGTGAATGTTAGTTATGCTTTTGCTGCTGTGAGGCTCCCTCTTGTGGCCAGAAATGGTTTGGACAGAGACCAGGTGTGCTGGAGCAATGGGCGTTTCCATTGCTAACTCTCTGCCTATTTAACCCTTGGTCTGCTGGCTGTCTGAGCCGGTTATCATTTGTTCTTTAGTTACCAGCCTTCTCATCTTGCTCCAGACCACATCTAACCCAGATAAGTGCTTGGTTCTTTCTTATGTTGTTTTGTTCTTTTGTTCTTATCTGGGTTTGTCATTTGCTGTGGTTATTGTCAGTTTATTTGCATGCAGGAATCTTCCCTCTCTGTTGCTTAGCTGGGAAGCTCCCTGCAGCTATGTTTGGAGTTTTGCTCCTATAAGTCCATGTGTTTGTTGCTTCTTGAATTTGTAATTGTTCCTGTTTTCTGTTCATTGGTTTGACAAGAGCAAGCACCTGATATAGGACAGAGCTCAGATCGTGCGATCTAAGGACTTTTTGTACTATCAGGTATTTGGATTTTTGTAGGGTTTTTCTCTGGCCACCATCAGCCCCTTTCCTATCCTTTCCTATTTAGTCAGTGGGGCCTCACCTTTGCTAATCCTATCATCAATCTGTGTATTGTGTTTTCCTATATCACCATAGTCTTTGAATGTGGGGGGCTTGCTATACCTTTTGCGGTCTATTTCTGAGGCAGAGAGTTATTCCTTCCTTTAGGATAGCTAGTTCTCTGGCTGGGTTCGCGGTGCATAGGATGTTAGTTCACACCTCAACTACTTCTGGTGTTGATGGTTAGTAAGGTGATGGCGGCCAGATTAGTTGCCAATGCTCTTGTCACCTTTTTTGCCAATGAACTATTGTGATCTTCCATGGTTCTGGATCATAACACCCGGTACTCTCAGTGTGGTTGGGTCCCTGTAGCATGGAGCGTTTTGGGCCCGACTGTCCCTTTGTGGTGGCAGCCTCCTTGTCCGTATGGCGAGCAGTGTGGACCCTGTAGGGCTGGTCTGTGTCCCAAACCCTGATCCTTGTTTTACTGCTGGTGCCCCCGGATTTGTGGGTCAGTGAGGTCTGTGAAGGTCCCCTTACTGTGCAGGTATTTGTCAGACTGTATGAAACTGGCTTGACACCGAATTACCGGCCAAGAATGAAGTGAATTAATACAATATCGTTAATGAAACATTATTTTATTATCAATAAAACTCACAAATATACACTTTTCAAACAAGAGAGTCACCTGGGGGGCACATGGTTCCAGAATATTTACATATCATCTCCATCCTATATGTAACGCATCTTAAATCAAAACACAGGATAATTACATCCAGTATTGATACATAGATATTAATCAGATCAAAATTACATCCAGTGTCTATTCACATTGACATATGATATATAACCTCATGGTGATTCCACATCAATATATAATCTTGAAGAATGCCCAAAAGAGCAACCTCCAATTAGTCATCCAGACATACACGACTAATCTCAATGAGTATATTACTGCTGCTGCTCAATATGTCATTATTGACTAATTCGTCTGGCCATGCGTCCCACCACCCCTGACGTACGTTTCGCCGCTGCTTTTTCAAAAGCCCCCTTTTGAAAAAGCAGCGGCGAAACGTACGTCAGGGGTGGTGGGACGCATGGCCAGACGAATTAGTCAATAATGTAAGTATCCATTCTAATACTCAATCTCCAAAAGCGTATCTTATTTGCAACGTATATCTCTGCTGTATTGCCTTATCATGTATACATAGATAACAAGTGCCCATGTTGCGTTATCAGCGTGATATATAGGGATTAGTCGCTGGTAGATGGTAGTGACGCAGTGGCTGAATTGTGTCTTATTATATACACAAATCAGCAGGTGCTGAGTAGATATATCAACAGATGACAATGATTTAGCCGTGCGTGTGATCTGCGGTCAGTATACCAGTGACGTTCAGAGGTTATTGGACTATATATCTGTCCACCTAAATATGATGATGTGATGACATATTGAGCAGCAGCAGTGATATACTCATTGAGATTAGTCGTGTATGTCTGGATGACTAATTGGAAGTTGCTCTTTTGGGCATTCTTCAAGATTATATATTGATGTGGAATCACCATGAGGTTATATATCATATGTCAATGTGAATAGACACTGGATGTAATTTTGATCTGATTAATATCTATGTATCAATACTGGATGTAATTATCCTGTGTTTTGATTTAAGATGCGTTACATATAGGATGGAGATGATATGTAAATATTCTGGAACCATGTGCCCCCCAGGTGGCTCTCTTGTTTGAAAAGTGTATATTTGTGAGTTTTATTGATAATAAAATAATATTTCATTAACGATATTGTATTAATTCACTTCATTCTTGGCCGGTAATTCGGTGTCAAGCTTGTGTTTAGTCAGATTCTATAGAAGTGTATATAAGTAAGTGGACTTTGGTGATTAATTGTATGAAACTGGCATCTGACCTAGGGCCCTATGCCCCGTGCGTGTTCTGGGCCCAGCGGTATTTGGGTGTACCTGCCCTGGTGACCACTCTCCTGTGCCCCCGGGTCACCGTTACACGACTCAGCTCTCAGGCACATTTTTCCACTTTCACTTCTACTGCTTCTCTGCCTGCTGTCCCCTCCCACCAGGCTGTCTAGTTCCCTGGTCTGGTTCTGCCCTCTAGGTGGCCATCCCCTTGTGTAACTTGACAGTACTCCCTGATGTGGAGTGGTAACCAGGGGTTTGGTATGTGTGGGTGTTTCTGGCACTGGTGTTCCAGGTCCCAGGGGGTAGATCCTGCATCCCCGTGAGGATGCAGTTTCCTGTAGTGCTCTGAGTAGCTCAGGGGCACTACATTCCCTCTTGGTTAAATACAGTACGTCCTCAGGCTGTAAAGAGAATAATGTTTTTTATTAACAAATTAAGAAAACATATCTTTCTTCCCACACAGGGGAGGCTTTACCTTTAACGTTGCATGAGCATCCCCCCCATCAACCCACCACCCAAAGGTCCTGAACCCAGTACCCTTTAAGGAGGCAGGTCACCGGTCCCTTTGGTGAACAGGTCTGGGCCAGCTCTATCCCAGACCTTTCCTCCAATCTGCTTCTCCTTGGTGGCGGTGTCAATGTCCTGATGGTTTGAGGTTTGCTGTGGGAAGCACACTTGGTGCAACTTATTTACACTTAAAGTTTTTGGCTGCTGCCAGTCCTGCAGCCGAAGTCCATTTTTATTAAACCTGTAAGGTAACCATTATGCAATCAGGTGACTTTTTCAGAGATTATGCAAGCATTTTAACTGTAAAATCAACATTTTCCAACATTTTCTGGAACAGTCCAAATAAACAAACAAACACATCTACTGGGGTAGCCTGGTTCAGCTACCACAGTGTAGATAAGCTGGGAAATGGCGGGAGAGTAGAAGGAGCAGGCAGGGACAGGTCACGGATTTTCTGCACATCTAGAACATACCAGCCCCGCCCTCCGTGGTGCCTGGTGTACGTGACCGTGTCACCCAGGTGCAGATCACGATCTGGATGTTCCTTCTTTAGGTAGTCCAGCATATCTCTGCAGGACACAGATTCCTGCATGCATGCCGGGCTCCTTGATAAAACCCCAGCCTTTCTGCTGATCAAATTTATCCACGGTGTTCTGGTACCGGACCCCGCGGGCTCCACAGATATCTAGGCGCAGTCTTTGCTTTTCCTGCCTTCTCTTGGTGACTCGAGCCTGCTGTTCCTGGGCCAGCTGCCGGATGGTGGCTTGGCAGGCTTTCTCAAACTCCTCATCAACGACAGCCCTCTTTACTGCAGTAGCCATACCGCACTCCTGCTCGAACTTCAGGCTCCCCAAACCTGAACGGTCCGCATCCGGATCACAATCAGCAGATCTCTGCTTGGTGTGGTCACCGGCGACTCCTCTGTTGGTCGTCGGGTCTTCCAGGGCTGCATCCTGCAGCCTAGCCTGGTCTGGTCTCACGGGAGACGGAGGCGTTGTGGCCTGGTCTGGCCGTGGATGGAAGCGATGCGGCCTGGTCTGGTCTGGCTGTGGACGGAGGCATTGCGGCCTGGTCTGGTCTGGCCGTGGTCGGAGGGTCTGGTGCTACCGGCGGGTCAGCAATCAGGAGTGCTACAGATTCCGCTGCCACGGGGACTAGTGGGGCTAAGGAGGTTTCCACTCTTACCGGCTCCTGGTGCCGCTCCTCGTGCAGAGCCCATTCGTCCTGAGCTCACACAGCCGCCACTACCCCCATTATCTCCGAGCGCTAGTCCTCAATTTGCTGAATCATTTGCAGCCACATCAGCAGGCACAGCCATCCCAGCTCTTCTTCAAGTCAAGGTACAGTTCCGCGGGCTGGAGGGGCAGACATTCTCTCCTCTGCAGGTTTGCTGGTCTTGTGCTGCAGAGCTGCTGTTGCTCCAGCATACTAGGGTGCATTCTGCCGGCGCCTCTTTCGGCTTTCTGTGGTTAGTTTCGCTTTTGCATGCTGTACACTCCCAGAGGGCGGAGTCTCTTTTTCGCGCTGTTGCACCACAGTGATGGCGCAGCCAGTTTTCACAGAATTAAAGATGGCAGTTGTCTTTACACAAAACAGTCCATAAGGCGCATGTCTCCCGGGTTAACCGGCCTAGTGCATATCCTGTTTATGACGCCAGGTAAAAGCTGTGTCGCCCACGGAATGGGGTGTTCAGTACTGGACAGTGTATCACTGGGGAATGTCACTTTGGTGGCCGTTGCCCAGTCCTGTGCCCTGGGTGCTTTTTAATGGGGAGTATTTACAGGGGAGATTAAAGTCATTTATGTGATGCCACCTGCAGGATGCGGGGAATATGGGCAAACTGGCGCTACTGGATTGGTTACTCCTAGGGCTGGTGGTAATGGCAGCTGAGGTGGTAGGCCCTCAGCAGGTATAGCCCAGGAACCCATGATATCAGAGCCAAAAGAATGCCCCACAGACACCAGATCTAGGAGAAGTCTTGGACCAGTTCCAGAGGAAGATCCCAGACCATATCCAATTGACTACCCAGCTGTAGCAGAGGACCTTCTTTATGAACCGTTGCTTTCTTTCCAGGCATATGGTAATAAATGAGGAGGCTGTGCTACAGAGGGTAAAGGTGGCCGGTATGTTAAGTGAGGGAAGTTACCCACTAATTTGGATTTGCAGTCTAGGGAGTTGCAATGCAACTCCTGTTAGGGCCTTTTGATTAATTAGCGATGTACCACCAACTGAACAAAATACGCCTAAAATATACCTTTTATTAAATACTATTAAAAGAACGTGATTGTGTATGATAAAATACAAACGTTAGCAAATGCCATCGTATGGGAGGACGGGAGAATCCTTCATAGACACACTTCAGTTGTTCTCCCTTAATTTAGTCCCATACACAAAACTACTTTTTGGATATACCACCCGTGTGCACTGCACATCATCTCATTGCAGGGAAACTGATAGATCAGGATATGTCAACAACCCCTTATATCAGAGTTTAACCCTTACTCGGTATATCCGCAACCCATCAAAACAGTGACTCATAAATTAAACAGCAATAATACCTTGCTATCTCCCACCCACCGTCAGAGATGCCTAGATATAGTGAAAAATGGAACAATCTCACCACGGTATAGGTGTTGTTGTCTTGGAGTCAAAACATTCTCCTACTCTGGTCACTGTTTGATCGTCAGATCAGTGGGACATTCCTGGTTCCCCCGATTTTTTTCAGGTACTTCATAGGATCCAGTTATCTATCACCACTGATTACATAAAGCGCTCCACTCTCAACGCGTTTCCCTTCTCATCAGGAGAGCGGCGTATATGGATCCAAACAGTGTCCTCACATCAATGGACACATGCTATCAAAAAAGAAAATGAATCAATTTTTCAACCACTCTGAACAATGGGCCAGCGGTGTTCATGTCCCACTATAGCCTACTTACTGCGGTTCTGGCCTCCCACGTGTCACGACAAACACAGCCAAACCCGGTATGCTGAATAGTGGGTATTTAAAGCCGCCGCCGCGGCAGACAGGTAGGTCCAGAAAAAGTACAGCAAACCAGCATTTACCTGTCTGCTATGTGATAATTATCACACTGCAACGGGTTTCCTAATACTGCATGGTATTTTGGGGAGTTCATCCCGTATTCCTTGCACCATTTACCCAGTTGAGAAATATGGGGTTAATAAATTTGAGGTTTGTAAGGAACGAACGCTCTCACTGCGACCGCGCAGGCGCAATGGGATGCGTTCCACCATGCTGTATGGTGACGCGCACGCGTCACCGGGTGACGCACGCAACTTCCGGTCAGGTGACCGATGGACGGATGTGACGTCACACGCCGCGGCGGCGGCTTTAAATACCCACTATTCAGCATACCGGGTTTGGCTGTGTTTGTCGTGACACGTGGGAGGCCAGAACCGCAGTAAGTAGGCTATAGTGGGACATGAACACCGCTGGCCCATTGTTCAGAGTGGTTGAAAAATTGATTCATTTTCTTTTTTGATAGCATGTGTCCATTGATGTGAGGACACTGTTTGGATCCATATACGCCGCTCTCCTGATGAGAAGGGAAACGCGTTGAGAGTGGAGCGCTTTATGTAATCAGTGGTGATAGATAACTGGATCCTATGAAGTACCTGAAAAAATCGGGGGAACCAGGAATGTCCCACTGATCTGACGATCAAACAGTGACCAGAGTAGGAGAATGTTTTGACTCCAAGACAACAACACCTATACCGTGGTGAGATTGTTCCATTTTTCACTATATCTAGGCATCTCTGACGGTGGGTGGGAGATAGCAAGGTATTATTGCTGTTTAATTTATGAGTCACTGTTTTGATGGGTTGCGGATATACCGAGTAAGGGTTAAACTCTGATATAAGGGGTTGTTGACATATCCTGATCTATCAGTTTCCCTGCAATGAGATGATGTGCAGTGCACACGGGTGGTATATCCAAAAAGTAGTTTTGTGTATGGGACTAAATTAAGGGAGAACAACTGAAGTGTGTCTATGAAGGATTCTCCCGTCCTCCCATACGATGGCATTTGCTAACGTTTGTATTTTATCATACACAATCACGTTCTTTTAATAGTATTTAATAAAAGGTATATTTTAGGCGTATTTTGTTCAGTTGGTGGTACATCGCTAATTAATCACTATTTCCTTAATACCACGTCCAGTGTGCTATATTAATATCCTGTTAGGGCCTGCATAATGTTTTGTATACTTTAGATAATTGAGGACAGTGAACGAAAGAGCAGTGTCACTGATGCTTCCCTGATGAAGAGAATTACAGTTGAGATAACATTGATTATTATTTAGTGGTTGAAGTAATAACATGTAAATTACATTGTTTTTATACTCTGTATATCTGTATTGCTGAATTTCTCATTGTAACATAATGTGTTTATTTGCCATCACCTGTGCCATTCTCTGATCTTATACCCAAGGCACTATTCCTCTGTTCCTGTAAAATAATCACCGTTGTTAAGTTATCACTGTGTCAGTCGTATCTGTGCTGTTGCGTCCACATAACCTGTAACAAGAGCACCAAGTGTATTAAAGTTATGAAATTGCCTGTGGCTAGACTCTTTATTGAAAATGGACATAATGGAAGCCAGTTGAGATATAGAATCATTGATCATGTAACCAAATCAAAGAGGAAGAGGCGATCGAATAATGTTATTGAAGCAAAAAGAAATTAGATGGATTTATGAATTGAGCACATTGGCCCCATATGGCATGAATTTATAGGATAATTGTCACGATGACCGGATGACAGGACTGGGACACCTATGCTCACCCTCAGACTGGGGACCCTGTGCTGTCCCTCAGCTCAGAGGTATGCTAGATTGTAGCAAGGTCTGAGCCACCAGCGTGACCCTAACTCCTGTCCAAGCCCTGGTGTAACTTCCCTCCCCCTTCCCCTCCTCCACCGAAGGGGTGAGTCGGGACCATAGGTACAAACTCCACAACTACACACAAACAGGGGAAAGCAACAACTTGTACACACGACAATCACACGCAAAGGAATGACTAAACATGCATAAGGGGAAACAACGTAAAAGGGAGAATTAATCAGACAACTGGGAAACATCCACACCGTACAATCAGCACACCACTAATTGCTGCAGTCAGCACCTATGCTGCAGCCAACACAGCAAGTAGCAAAGAGTGCTCCTCCAGCTCCTTACAGATCCAGACTATGCATCTAATTGAAGGAGAATAACCGGCACCCTCTGCTGGAAGCATAGGGTATATATAGGGACTGGCAGTGGTCCCAAACCGGAAACACTTCAGGAGGTGATAACATGCTTGTTGGAAGGGAATGGAGACATTAACTCTCTCCTAGCCAAAGGAAAATGAATACATTTAATGTACAGAGTCTCAGAGCACATGTTACTAATCTGTACAACAGACAGTAGTTTAGTTCAAGGCACTTATTAAATCTCTAAATATTAGAGATGAGCGAACCGGTCGCGGTTCGGCTCGAGGTCGGTTCACCGAACGGGGGTCCCGTTCGAGTTCGGTTCGTCGAACGTTCGACGAACCGAACTCGAACCAATAGGCTATAATGGGAGGCAATCACAAACACATAAAAATGCATTATAAATGTACACAAACAGTTAATAAACATTGCCATAACACTTACCGGTCCTCGCGATCCCTTCTGCACTCTGTCTCCTGCCGCTATTCCATCCGATGATCGCTGAATCCTCCCGGTGACGGCACTGCCAGCAGAGATGCAGGACCTATCGTGACGTCAAAATAGCCATGTGACCAGTCACGTGGCTATTATCTCATTGGCTACAGACTGGTCACATGACTATGACGCGTCATGTAGGACCTACGAGTGCATCTCTCTGGTACACGGTGCACATATGTGTATCGCCGTGTACCGGCGACATGCTCTAGCACACGGTCGACTCCCCGTTCCGTTAGGGACCGGCTGACACAGTCGGTCATTAACGGAGATCACCGTTGCCATAGCAACGCAGTTAGCGGCTCCGAGAGCACCGTTGCTATGGTAACACGTCTGTCAGCGTTACCGCTGTTACCGCTGACAGCCAGCACTGATCACTCACGGAGTGAAGGCTGCACGCTGCTTCTCGATTGTAATGAGGATTGTAGTGAGGATGAGGTTCCCCAGCCCCAAGTGATGCACCTCATCCTCACTACAATCGTCACTACTACTACACTAGAAAGAAAGAAGACAGAAGAGCAGGATCGTGGAGGGCTGACAGGGGGTAATAAAGATGGAGTCTTTAATGTGTCTGTGTATTTATTTCTATTAAAGTATTTTTTCTCTGTGTGGTGGTTTTTTTAACCCTTTATTGGAGATTCTTAATGGCCGGGTCAAACGTGCCTGACATTAAGAATCTCTGGCTTAATACTGGCTAGTAAAACAAAGCCAGTATTAACTCATGATTACCCAACAAGCCACCCGGGTCCACGGCTGTTGGAAGAGTTGGATACAGCGCCACATGATGGCGCTTCTATGAGAGCGCCATTTTCTGGGACGGCTGCGGACTGAAATCCGCAGCAGAGGCGCCCAGAAACCTCGGGCTAACCTGTGCTGCGGATTCCAATCCCCAGCTGCCTAGTTGTACCCGGCTGGACACAAAAATGGGGCGAAGCCCACGTCATTTGTTTTTTAATTATTTCATGAAATAAGTGAAATAATTAAAAAAAAACAGGCTTCCCTATATTTTTGGTTCCCAGCCGGGTACAAATAGGCAACTGGGGGTTGGAGGCAGCCCGTGGCTGCCTGCTGTACCTGGCTAGCATACAAAAATATGGCGAAGCCCACGTCATTTTTTTGGTGGGCAAAAAAATTCTGCATACAGTCCTGGATGGAGTATGCTGAGCCTTGTAGTTCTGCAGCTGCTGTCTGCTCTTCTCCATACAGACAGACAGCAGCTGCAGAACTACAAGGCTCAGCATACTCCATCCAGGACTGTATGCAGAAGTTTTTTGCCCCCTGAAAAAATTATGTGGGCTTCGCCATATTTTTGTATGCTAGCCAGGTACAGCAGGCAGGTACGGCTGCCCCCAACCCCCAGTTGCCTATTTGTACCCGGCTGGGAACCAAAAATAAAGGGAAGCCCTTTTTTATTATTTCATGAATTTCATGAAATAATTAGAAAACAAATGACGTAGGCTTCGCCCCATTTTTGTGTCCAGCCAGGTACAACTAGGCAGCTGGGGATTGGAATCCGCAGCACAGGTTAGCCTGAGCTTTCTGGGCCCCACTGCTGCGAATTGCAGTCTGCAGCCGCCTCAGAAAATGGCATTTTCATAGAAGCGCCATCTTCTGGCGCTGTATCCAACTCTTCCAGCACCTGCCTGCTATACCTGGCTAGCATACAAAAATATGGCGAAGCTCACGTCCTTTTTTTGTAGTTTTTTGGCAAAAAAAATAAAAAATGCTTCCCTGGATTTTCCATTGCCAGTGAAGGTAACACCAAGCAGTGGGGGTTAGCAGCCAGTAGCTGCTTGGATTACCCTTAGCTAGCAATACAAAAAATGCAGCGGGAGCCCATATATATTTTTTTAATTATTTATTTAAATAACTAAAAATAAAATGGGCTTCCCTGTATTTTGATTGCTGGACATCACAGTGCTGTAAAAATAAATCTTTAAAAAAATGACGTAGCGCTCCGCGGTATTTTTGATTCTCAGCGCAGATAAAGCAGACAGCTACGGGTTGCCACCCCCATCTGCCTGCCATTACCTTGGTTGGCAATCAAAATACAGGGAAGCCCATTAATTTTTTCTATTTAAAAAATAGTTAAAAAAAAAAATGACGTTGGGTCCCCCCACTTTTGATAGCCAGCTAGGGTAAAGCAGACGGCTGTAGCCTGAAAACCACAGCTGGCAGCTTTACCGTGGTTGGGGATCCAATGTGGAGGTCCCCTCAGGCTCTTTTTTATAATTATTTTATAAATATTAATAATTACACAATAAAAGTAGGGTCCCCCCCAAATTGGATCACCAGCCAAGGTAAAGCGGACAGCTGTGGACTGGTATTCTCAGGGTGGGACGGTCCATAGTTATTGGGCCTTCACAGCCTAAAAATAGCAGGCCGCAGGCACCCCAGACGTGGCGCATCCACTAGATGCGCCAATCCTGGCGCTTCACCCCAGCTCATCCCGTGCCCTGGTGCAGTGGCAAACGGGGTAATAAATCGGGTTGATACTAGCTGTAAAGTAACCTGAGATCAAGCCCAGCAGTTTGTGATGTCATGGCGTCTATTAGATACTCAACATCATAAACTGTCAGTACTAACAAAAAAAAAAAAAATCGACAAAAGAAATTTATTTGAAAAAACAGTCCCCAAAACATTTCCTCTTTCACCAATTTATTGTAAGAAAAAAAATAAAGGGGTCCCACGACGACTCTGGACCGTCTAGAATATGGGGGGGAGACACTCAGGGAACGTATCCCCCATTTTCTAGGAGTGCGGACCCTTCATGTGAGGAGTGTGGGTGCAATGAATCTGCACTCACTCTTCTCGGGTCCACAGCAGCAGAGTCCATGTCGTAATGGTTGCTACCAAAGCTGCAATGCCCTGCTCATGAGGTAAGGGCATGCCTAATCAGGAGAACTACTGTAGAGGAAGCTCTGCTCACTGGTATATAGGTGCTCAGAGGTAATAATAGATAAAATTAGTGAGTAACCTCGGCACTCTAAATCTCCCAGACTAAGTCAGTAAGTCACAACGGATAGTAATGCAAAATCACTCTTTATTGGTCCGTATTAAGAAAAAATTTTTTTTCATAAGCATATATGTTTTTGTCCAAAACAAGTTACAAATGACGTTTCGGCCTGAGCCTTCGTCAGATTGGACTTATCTGCATGTAATCATGAAAAATGACAATAATCAGTATCACATAAGAGTGAGAGAACAATAACATAAACTCGAACAATGTAGAGGTACAATTGGGATGCAGCAAAAAAATTGCAACACAGCAAGAAATGAAACACATGATACAAATGTCATAATACAGTACAAGGACAATATAGTAATGACAAATATGGGGTCAGAGTAGACTTAGACAGCTCTGGTACGAAAGAGATGTCAATCATAAAGTAACATGTGCAGTAGGTGTAGAGCTACAGTATGCATGGCAGAGCTAATGGGTAGACCGACCATAGAAAAAGAACGGAGAAAAAGTGGAGAAAAAGTGGAGAAAAAATTGAGAAAAAAATGGAGAAAAAGTGGAGAAAAAGTGGAGAAAAAATTGAGAAAAAGTGGAGAAAAAGTGGAGAAAAGGTGGAGAAAAAAATGGAGAAAAAGTGGAGAAAAAGTGGAGAAAAAGTGGAGAAAAAAATGGAGAAAAAGTGGCGAAAAAGTAGAGAAAAAATGGAGAAAAAAATGGAGAAAAAAATGGAGAAAAAGTGGAGAAAAAGTGGAGAAAAAGTGGAGAAGAAAATGGAGAAAAAGTGGAGAAAAAGTGGAGAAAAAGTGGAGAAAAAGTGGAAAAAAATGGAGAAAAAGTGGAGAAAAAGTGGAGAAAAAATGGAGAAAAAGTGGAGAAAAAGTGGAGAAAAAGTGGAGAAAAAGTGGAGAAAAAAAATGGAGAAAAAAATGGAGAAAAAGTGGAGAAAAAGTGGAGAAAAAAGTGGAGAAAAAGTGGAGAAAAAGTGGAGAAAAAGTGGAGAAAAAAATGGAGAAAAAGTGGAGAAAAAGTGGAGAAAAAATGGAGAAAAAGATGGAGAAAAAGTGGAGAAAAAGTGGAGAAAAAGTGGAGAAAAAAATGGAGAAAAAGTGGAGAAAAAGTGGAGAAAAAGTGGAGAAAAAAATGGAGAAAAAGTAGAGAAAAAGTGGAGAAAAAGTAGAGAAAAAATGGAGAAAAAAATGGAGAAAAAGTGGAGCAAAAGTGGAGAAAAAGTGAAGAATAAGTGGAGAAAAGGTGGAGAAAAAAATGGAGAAAAAGTGGAGAAAAAGTGGAGAAAAGGTGGAGAAAAAGTGGAGAAAAAAGTGGAGAAAAAATGGAGAAAAAGTGGAGAAAAAGTGGAGAAAATGTGGAGAAAAAAATGGAGAAAAAGTGGAGAAAAAGTGGAGAAAAAGTGGAGAAAAAAATGGAGAAAAAGTGGAGAAAAAGTGGAGAAAAAATGGAGAAAAAAATGGAGAAAAAGTGGAGAAAAAATGTAGAAAAAGTGGAGAAAAAATGGAGAAAAAGTGGAGAAAAAGTGGAGCACCCTTTGGTGCCTTTCATGTGGCACTAAGGGGTGCTTAGCTTTGTATTTAGCCAAAAGAATGAAAAAAAAAAAAATGACGTAGGGTTCCCCCTAGTTTTGTAGCCAGCTAGGGTAAAGCAGACGGCTGCAGCCTGCAGACCACAGCTGGAAACCTCACCTTGGCTGGTAATCCAAAACTGAGGGCACCCCACGCTGTTATTTTAAATTAAATAAATAATTTAAAAAAAAAACACGTAGGGGTCCCCCAAAATTGGATCACCAGCCAAGGTAAAGCAGACAGCTGGGGCCTGATATTCTCAGACTAGGGAGGTCCATGGTTATTGGACTCTCCCCAGCCTAAAAATAGCAGGCCGCAGCCGCCCCAGAAGTGGCACATCCATTAGATGCACCAATCCTGGTGCTTCGCCCCAGCTCATCCCGTGCCCTGGTGCGGTGGCAAACGGGGTAATATATGGGGTTAATACCAGATGTGTAATGTCACCTGGCATCAAGCCCTGGGGTTGGTGAGGTCAGGCGTCTATCAGATACCCGACATCACCAACCCAGTCAGTAATAAAAAAAATAATAGACGACAACCACATTTTTATTTGAAAAAACACTCCCCAATACATTCCCTCTTTAACCAATTTATTAGAATGAAAAGCAAATCCAGGTCTGGTGTAATCCAAGGGGTTGCCATGACGATCCACACTGTCCCAGTCAATGAAGAGCAGAATGTTCCCCATTGGCTGGGAGAGCAGTGCAGTGACCTGAGCTAACATCAATGGGTCAGCCCAGGTCACTGCAGGGCATGACAAGTGCTGCTGTCAGCGAGGTACATTACCTGCGCTGATCTCCAGCACACTGACAGCCCCTGTCACTGAGTTCAATGACCGGCGCCTTCACACCAAGTATCACCGCTAGTCAGTCTCGGGTCGGAAGTGAGAGAAGGTGATGTGACAAGCGGCGGCCATGGAGGACAGGTACAGCGCTGAGGTCGGGATGGCGGGACTTCATCACCGCAGGTAAGCCGAGCGGGACCATGTGTGTGTGTGTGTGTGTGTGTGTGTGTGTGTGTGTACGTGTGTACAATACATGCCGCGGGCAGGAGGGGGCGGAGCGAGCTGAGCGGGGAAGTGTGGGCTTCCTGCACGTAACTAGGATAAACATCGGGTTACTAACCAAAGCGCTTTGGTTGGATACCCGATGTTTATCTTGGTTACCAGCTTCTGGCAGGCTGCCAGCAATGGCTCCTGCACACTGTAGCTGTAAAAAGCCCTGCTTTTTGCTGCTAGAACCGTTCTCGAACGTATCTAGAACTATCGAGCTTTTGCAAAAAGCTCGAGTTCTAGTTCGATCTCGAACAGCCCCCAAAATCACTCGAGCCTAGAACTGGAGAACCTCGAACCTCGAACCGCGCTCAACTCTACTAAATATGCATTTTTTTTAATAAAATGTTAGCGTTGACAGATGCGCAGGCCATTACTTTAGGAGAAATTATGAAGTGAATCTTTTCCCTTGCGCAGTGTGAAGAAGCTGATTTGAGCGGCTTCAGTAACAACTACAATCTGCAATGTGCTTGTTTTCCTAATGCGCAATACTTATTGTTTACAAACAGAACTCCAGTATATGGTAATTCCATGGGTCACCATCCTCTTCTGCATATGCACATGTTTTAGACTACCACCTTTTGCTGCAGTTACTGCTGCAAGTCTTTTGGGGGATGTCTCTACCAGCTTTGCACATCTAGAGGTGACTTGTTGTCCATTTTTCTTTGCACACTGACTCAAGCTCAGTAAGATTAGATGGAGACGTCTGTGACCAATTTTGAAGTCTTGTCACAGATTCTCATTGGGATTTAGGTCTGGACTGGGACTGGGCCTCTCCCACACATGAATATGCTATGATCTAAACCATCCATTGAAGTTCTGGCAGTGTGTTTAGGGCTGTTGTTTTGCTGGAAGGTGAACCTACAACCGAGACTCAAGTGTTTTGCAGCCTATAACAGCTTCTCTTTCAGAATTGACCTGCATTTATCCCCATCTATATTCCCATCAACTCTGACCAGTTGCCCTGCCCCTGCTGAAGAAAAGCCTCCCCACAGCATGACGCTGTTACTACATGTGTGACAATGGGGATGGTGTTTTCAGGGTGATGTGCAGTGTTAGTTTTCCGCCACACATAGCATTTTGCATTTAGCCTAAAAAGTTTTACTTTGGTCTCACCTGACCAGAGTACCTTCTTCCACAATCCGCACTCGTCCATGAAAATCACAAGTGGAACCATGCCCTAACATTTTCTCATACATTATAACTGGAATATCTTTAGTTCAGTACACTAAGTATGTTACAAGGGCCCAAACCTCTGATCAAGATGTAGGTCCAAATTTAACACTAGGGCCCATCACACTCTACGCTACTGAACCAAACCATTTAAATGATATTGTCAGTGCTTGTCATCGACATCTTAAAGGGAATCTGTCACCATGTTTTTGCTACTTCATCTGAGAACAGCATAATGTAGGCAAAGAGAATCTGAAACTAACCATGTTTACCTTGGATCACAGGGTGCAGCTGTTCTGACTTTATCTCAGAATTGAGTGTAGCAGAGACAGGAGCCCTCCCCATCCACACCAGACTTTCAATAGAGATTGTGTATTGATTATGAGGTGTCAATCACAGCATGGGGATCTGATCTGCATGCTGAGGAGTGAGAGAATGTTAATCACAGAACAATAAACCCTTTAGTATGATTAAACAATAGCTTGCACACAGATAAGAGAAACACAGATATTTTTTCTTTTTAAAGCCTTGCAGCATGCTGTCCTCAGCTTACATTGCAAAATCCTGGTGATAGATTCCCTTTAATAGTTAACACTAGAACTACTGGACTTGTGACACCTATATAGAAATACATAGTGCAAAGTAGTCAAAATGACTACCTCAGTAGTTCTAGTGTTAAACAGCAAGGATTGGAAATAGCTACATGCACTGCTGGTAGGGGCATGTGCATAGCTGGTATTGAACAATATATGCACCCTGACAGTGATGGACCATTGTGTCAGGGGTTAATCTTACGGCAGAGTATGCAGATGAGATGCCTTAAGGCCATGTCTCACTAAGCAACATCGCTAGCAACATCGCTGCTGAGGCACGACTTTTGTGACACAACAGCGATGTTGCTAGTGATGTTGCTGTGTGTGACATCCAGCAACAACCTGGTCCCTGCTGTGAGGTCGCCGGTTGTTGCTGAATGTCCTGGACCATTTTTTAGTTGTTGCTCTCCAGCTGTGAAGCCCACATTGCTGTGTGTGACAGTGAGAGAGCAACAACTGAATGTGCAGGGAGCAGGGAGTCGGCTTCTGCGGACGCTGGTAACCACGGTAAACATCGGGTAACCAAGAAGCCCTTTCCCTGGTTACCCGATATTTACCTTCATTACCAGCGTCCGCCGCTCTCACGCTGTCAGTGCCGACTCCCTGCTCCCTGCACACATAGCCAGACTACACATCGGGTAATTAACCCGATGTGTACTCTGGCTAGGAGTGCAGGGAGCCAGCGCTAAGCGGTGTGCGCCTGTAACCAAGGTAAATATCGGGTTGGTTACCCAATATTTACCTTAGTTACCAAGCGCAGCATCGCTTCCACGCGTCGCTGCTGGCTGGGGGCTGGTCACTGGTTGCTGGTGAGATCTGCCTGTTTGACAGCTCACCAGCAACCCGTGTAGCGATGCTCCAGCGATCCCTGCCAGGTCAGGTTGCTGGTGGGATCGCTGGCGCGTCGCTTAGTGTAACGGTGCCTTAAGGAGACTTTAATGATAATTGGGTAATGATAATCTGTGATAGTGACAGGTAAGATTAGAGGTTACAAGAGGGAGTACAGCACTGTCAGCCAAGAATAAATCAATACTGGACATGGAAAATTGGGATGAAGAGAAGCAAGTATCTGAGCAGGATGTCATGGTCCTTCTCCATTGTGAGCATAGCTGGTTAGGGCAAGTTGCACCTTTGATGTCGCTATAGGAACGCACAGTCCAAAGCCAGCCTGGGGGTGGAGTCCAGTTAGTTGGAGCAGAATGTAGAGTGTGAGCCAGTTGGAAGAAGATGCGGAGGAAAGTGGTCCTGGGGACAAGGGCTGGATCAGCTCGTCTCAGGATCGTGGGAAAGAAGGAGTCCTAGTGCCATGGGAAATGCGCCATACACCCTTCGACTTTTTTCCTCACTGGCTTACTGGTGGGGAGGGACTTGGCCACATAGGGGACCGGCCTCTTAACTAGTGGAGAACTTCAAGACTCAGCTAGCAAACCTGAGGCTATAGGGTAGTTTACACGCTGCAACATCGCTAGCGTTTTATCATCAGGGTCACAGTATTTGTGATGCACATCCGACGTCATTAGCGACATCGCAGCATGTGACACTTACGAGTGACCTTAAACGATCGCAAAAAATACAAAAATCATTGGTTTTGGAGAGGTCGTCCAAAAACCAAAAATCATTGTCTGCTTAGTAGCGATGTTGTTCGTTGTTCCTGCGTCACCACACATCACTATGTGTGACACTGCAGGAATGACAAACATCTCCTTACCTACGTCCACCGGCAATGCGGAAGGAAGGAGGTGGGCGGGATGTTACGTCCCGCTCATCTCCGCCCCTCCGCTTCTATTGGCCGGCCGCTTAGTGACGCCGCAGTGACGTTGCTATGACGTCGAACGCACCTCCCCCTTGAGGGAGGGATTGTTCGGCGGTCATAGCGACGTCGCTGAACAGGTATGTGCGTGTGACGCTGCCGTAACGATAATGTTCGCTACGGCAGTGATCACCACATATCGCTCCAACGACGGGGGCGGGTGCTAACGCTAGCGACATTGCTAGCAATCGCTAGCGATGTTGCAGCGTGTAAAGTACCCTTATGGCTACTGCAAGTACTGGAACCAGACCCGCACACATTCAGTGAAAAGGTGCCCACATAGGGCCAAGGGATAGAGCTTCAAGCCACCCAACAGGGTTCGTGGACACGGGCTCGGGGCTCTGTCTGTGCAGGCGTGGGACAGGCGGGAGAGGTCAGCGCAGGAAGATGACCAGCAAAGGACACTGAAGGGTGTACCGGGTTGTGCCTCCGAACTATCCGTGGATTGGCTCATCACAGCAGGACTCAGCACTCTGAATGCAGCCTGTGACTAGTCATGGTAACCTGGAAATCTGAACTGTGAGTAAAGACCTTGTGACTGCATTCCTGTGTTGCCCAGTTATTCCCTGCGCCTCCGGCCCTGCACCCCGCCATTACTCCACAACACTATCTTCAGCCCTGGGGACTCAGCTCTACCTGTGGACAGCTATACCAACTCAGCTGCATCACCATCAATCCCCAGGGGAACCTGAATAGCAGCGATGGCATCCATGTTGCCGCATACCACAGGTGGCGTCACAAACTCTTATCCCCTGCAAATATTTCCCCCACCACCATCATTTTATAATGACACTGCCGGGGTCACGGAACCGGGCCCTGTCACCGTGACATCCTCCGAGTAGAACAGAGACAGCCTGGTGACAAGTAACCCCCAGGCCCCGGTGCGGGCGTGTCACTTCAAATCTATGTTGAGCATCTTGATGCTATGGACACATTTGAATTTCCATCTCCATTCATGTGGTAGGGAACATGAGGATCTTCTTTGTTTTTGGATTAGACCTGGGTCTCCACCAAAGAATGGAATCCCCTTGGGGATGGAGCTGGAAGAAACTATAGTTGAGACATAAAGAAGGTATAGGCACTACTGACATAGTTTGCTGCATTCGATCGAGCAGGTCTTGGCTGTGATCAAGTAATGAAGATTCTGTGCGTTAGTGTTGCTCAATCCAGATTCTGACGTCTCAGAGTAATCCGAGTGTGAAAGAAATGAAAGGATGGCACTCTCCATTTGGTGCAGAATTTAATAGTCTTCAGAACATCGTACAAGAGGAGGAAGTGGGGGGATGAGGCACGCGTGGACTACGGCCATTTAGCACACAAGTAGCGATTCAACAGGTCCTGTTGAAGTGCTACTTGTGAGCGAACCAGCTGTAGTTCACGAGTGCCTCATCCCCCTTTCTCCGCTTGTATGATGTTCTGAAGACTATTACACATGGCAATGAAGGGTGAGTGGCATCCTTTAATTTCTTCCACACTGGGAGCTATAGTTGAGGCCTGGATGATCTGTGACCTAGTGGACTTACTGTAAATCTATTTCAAATGACTGTAATGGGTATAATATATAGTGGTGTCATCTCCACTGGTCAGTGAGATATGTTTCTACATCTTTCACGCCTGTCATACACTAGGTCATACATGAATGGTCCAGGTTGGCTAAATCCTATTAAGCGGTTTATCTAATATGTCCTTATGCCTTAGTTTTTCATATGGAAAGGACATACGGTAGGTTTATTGTTGTGACTTTATGATCAGTGTAATGTGGAACATTTTTTCATCGTTTATTGTGTCTTTATAAACAGTTTGTTACGGTTGCTGCGAGCACTGGAGACTATGTCCAGATTTCTTGCTACTGCACATGTGCGAGCGCTGGAGACTAAGTCCAGATTTCTTGCTACTGCACATGTGCGAGCGCTGGAGACTAAGTCCAGATTTCTTGCTACTGCACATGTGCGAGCGCTGGAGACTGTCCAGATTTCTTGCTACTGCACATGTGCGAGCGCCGGAGACTAAGTCCAATCTTGGAGCCATTGCACATGTGCGGGTGACATCATCGCTGACACGAGGTCACATGTCTCTGACACCTTCTATGCCGATTGGTCGTTGGTCATGTGCTTGTGACGTCTTGCTCGGTGATAGGCCAGCATGACGTCACTCCTGTCGTTCTGGCAGCGGATTGGCTCTGGTGTCCTCCATCTTGGATGAGGCACAGAGTCTATATAAGACCCTGACACACGCCGCATGGTGCTCAGTCCTCTTGGTTCATGCATATGAGTAGACGCTCTGTGCGCGTTCCTCTAGGCATTCCTCTGTCTATGCTAGGTGAGCGCTACCGGCAGGGTAGCGTTCTTATACCTTACAGCTTCGGCTGCTGTCCGTATCCTTACCTCTTAGGGGAGCGGACATAGGCAGGTGCCTGAGGCACATGGTCTGGCTGGGCCTTGTGATTCTACTCGTAGGTGGACGTTGCCGCTAGGGTAACGTTCCTTCTACTGCGTCTGGCAGTTGTTCGTATCCTCGCACACTAGGGGAGCGAACAGAGGTAGGAGCTTTGTGCGGCTTACGCTGCTGTTCGTCTCTTTTGCACCACTAGAAGAGCGGACCTAGGCAGGTGCCATATCTAGTGGTTCGTGTCCTCGCACACTAGTGGAGCGAACGCAGGTAGGAGCTTTGTGCGGCTTACGCTGCTGTTCGTCTCTTTTGCACCACTAGAAGAGCGGACCTAGGTAGGTGCCATTTCGCACACATTGCCTTTGTCTCTGTGATTATTAACAGAGATCATTCCACACACCCTCCAAGTAAGGGAGGAATTGCTTTACTTACTTATTATATCCTTCTGTGAGTTAACAGAGGTATTGCACTCTGCCATAGTCTGCAGCAAAGTCTTTGCACGGTGGACCCTGACTGTCTGATACTCCTTTCGGTTATTATCAGACAGCCCCCCGTAACATTAGGACTGAGCCAAGGGTCTGGCAGTTATGGCAGTATATCAGCAGTTACACCGTTACATACAAGTACTTGAGTCACGGCTCAAGAGTATAGAGGATAAACCTCAGACCATGGTGACATCTGCACATGATCCTCGACTTGCTCTGCCAAACAGATATTCTGGCGATGCCAGATCATGTCGTGGTTTCATTAGTCAGTGTCAGATACACCTAGAGGTCAACTCTTCTCGCTTCTCTACGGAGAGGTCCAGAGTAGGCTTTATCATCTCCTTACTTCAGGACAAAGCCTTAGAATGGGCGACTCCCCTATGGGAGCGCTCTGATGTGGTTACTCTGAGACATCAAGACTTTCTTGATGCTCTTAAGGCGGTATTCATGGGTCCGCAGGTTACCCATGATGCGGCCCTGAGACTGTTAGATCTATCTCAGGGTTCGTTATCCACTAGTTCTTATGCCATTGCTTTTAGAACTCTGGTGGCAGAACTAGATTGGCCAGAGAAGGTGTTGATTCCTATCTTCTGGAGAGGGTTGGCAGGCTATGTCAAGGATGCCCTTGCTACTCGTGAGGTCCCTGCTTCTCTGGAGGACTTGATCACAGTAGCAACGAGGATCGATGTACGCCATAAGGAACGTAGACTCGAGGTCTCTTCCTCACGCCCTAAGCATCGGGCTATTCCAGTTGTTGAGGGTCCACTACCATCTTCCTCAGCATCTGAAACATCTCCCACTCCTATGGAGTTAGGTCATACGTTCTCCAGACTACGCAAGTCTGGTCCTCCTATATGTTACGTATGTCGTCAGGCTGGGCACTATGCCAACAAGTGTCCTAGTCGTCAGGGAAACTCCCTGGCCTAGTAACCATTATAGGGGGGTTACTAGAGACGTCTTCTGCACCCTCTAAGTGTTGTATCCCAGGTCAGCTCTCGTTATCTGAGAATACATGGCCTATTATGGCTTTTGTGGATTCCGGAGCTGACGGGATTTTTGTGTCCTCAGGATTTGTAAAGGGACACAATATTCCCTCTATCATGTTAGAGGTGCCTATTCCTGTCCGTGTTGTTAATGGAACTATGTTGTCTGACTCCATTACATTGAGGACAGTTCCCTTGCGCCTTTCCCTGTCTCAGGGTCACATAGAGGAGATTTCTTTTCTTGTTTTGCCTGAGGGTATAGACGACGTCCTTCTGGGTCTCCCATGGCTTCGGACTCATGCTCCTCACATTGACTGGGAGTCTGACAGCATTATTAGTTGGGGTTCGAAATGTCAGTCCCGATGTCTTCCCTTACCACCTAAGGTCGTTGCGGTTGCATCAACTGATCTCTCTCCCATACCTACACCCTATTTGGATTTCGCTGACGTGTTCTCCAAACAGGGTGCTGAGGTTCTTCCACCCCATAGGCCGTATGACTGTGCCATAGACCTTATCCCAGGTTCGGTTCCACCTAAAGGCAGGGTTTACCCCCTGTCGATACCTGAGTCGGAGGCCATGTCGACCTATATAAGAAAGAGTTTAGAGAAGGGGTTCATTCGTAAGTCTGTCTCTCCCGCGGGAGCTGGGTTTTTCTTTGTTCGGAAGAAAGAGGGTGATTTGCATCCCTGCATAGATTACAGGGATCTCAACGCAATCACAATAAAGAACAAATACCCATTACCTTTAATTTCGGAGCTCTTTGACAGACTGAGAGGAGCTCAAGTTTTTACGAAGTTGGATCTGCGGGGTGCGTATAACTTGGTACGAATTCGAAAGGGTGACGAATGGAAGACCGCTTTTAACACCCGAGACGGTCACTATGAATACCTCGTCATGCCTTTTGGGTTATGTAATGCACCCGCAGTATTTCAGGACTTCGTAAACGATGTGTTCAGGGATTTACTGTTATCCTCAGTAGTGGTGTATCTGGACGACATCCTGATTTTTTCTCCTGATCTGGAGACTCATCGTCAGGATGTCGTTCGTGTCCTTTCCCGTTTAAGGGAGCACTCATTGTTTGCTAAACTCGAGAAATGTGTATTCGAGCAGTCCTCATTGCCTTTTTTGGGTTACATTATCTCACAAGAGGGTCTGGCTATGGATCCTGCGAAGCTCTCTGCTGTCCTGCAATGGTCCGAACCTCATTCCTTGAAGGCGGTGCAACGCTTCTTAGGATTCATAAATTATTACAGGCAGTTCATACCCCATTTTTCTACTTTGGTGGCCCCTTTGGTGGCCTTGACTAAGAAAGGTGCTAATCCCAAAGCCTACTGAGACATCTCAGGCTTTTGAGGCAGTAAAAAGACACTTTTCAACAGCTCCCGTTCTTCAAAGACCCGATGAGAATAAGCCCTTCCTCTTAGAGGTTGATGCCTCTTCAGTGGGTGCTGGTGCGGTCTTGTATCAAAAGAACGGTGCAGGTAGAAAAAGGCCGTGTTTCTTCTTTGCTAAAACCTTTTCACCGGCAGAGAGAAACTATACCATTGGGGATAGGGAACTGCTCGCCTTGAGATTAGCCTTGGAGGAGTGGTGTCACTTGCTGGAAGGAGCGAAACATCCTTTCCAGGTCTATACAGACCATAAGAATCTGACGTACTTACAAACAGCTCAGCGTCTGAATCCTCGCCAAGCCCGCTGGTCCTTGTTTTTCTCCCGCTTTCACTTCTCCATCAACTATCTGTCTGGGAGTAAGAATAACAAGGCAGACGCCCTGTCTCGCTCTATGCTTTCTACCCAGGAAGAGATTGACGAACCTCATCTTATCCTTCCCTCCAGGGTTTTTCATACGCTCTCCCCTGTGACGTTAGACCAAATCCCACCGGGCAAGACCTTTGTTCCGCCTGATCGACAGAATGATATACTGTCATGGGCCCATACCTCAAAGGTGGGTGGGCATTTTGGTATTAGGCGGACACGAGAGTTACTGGAGAGGTGGTATTGGTGGCCACACTTAGCCAGCCACGTCAAGAGATATGTCGGTTCCTGCTACTCGTGTGCTCGCAACCGTCCATTACGGCAGAGACCGGCTGGGCTCTTGCATCCTTTACCAGTGCCAGATAGACCATGGGAGGTGGTAGGCATGGACTTTGTGGGTGATCTTCCATGTTCACAGGGACATAGATTTGTGTGGGTCATTACGGACCATTTCTCCCGGATGGTTCATCTCGTACCGTTATCGAGAATCCCATCTTCCAGGGTACTAGCCAAACTATTCCTCAAGCATGTCTTTAGGCTTCACGGGATGCCAGATCGTATCATTTGTGATAGAGGCCCGCAATTTACTTCCCGTTTCTGGCGAGATCTTTGTAGCCTTCTGCAAATTGAGTTGAATCTCTCTTCGGCATACCATCCGGAGACTAATGGTTTGGTTGAACGTACCAATCAATCTATGATTATATACCTTCGACACTTTGTTGCTGAGAACCACGATAACTGGTCCTCCCTCCTACCCTGGGCAGAATTTGCCCTTAACAATTCGCTGGCTGAGGCCACTGGGCAGACACCGTTCGTACTCAATAATGGGCAACACCCTAGGGTACCGTTTCCCGCTGCTGCACCTCCTCCTCTTGTGGCCGACTGGGCAACTAATGCCAGAGAGGTTTGGGATCGGACTCAAGAGTCGATCCAAGCAGCTAAGGACCGTATGAAGACGGTGTCCGATCGGTTTCGTCGCCCGGCTCCTGTCTTTTCTCCAGGGGACTTTGTGTGGCTCTCTGCAAAACACGTGAGACTTAGAGTGAGCTCTGTCAAATTTGCTCCTCGTTTCCTGGGTCCTTATGAGGTTCTTCGACAGGTAAATCCTGTAGTCTATCAATTGAAGTTACCTGTCCATCTTAGGATTCATGACAAATTCCATGTCTCACTGCTAAAGCCGGCTATTTTACCTCACGCTCGTGAAGTGCACTCTCCTGCTTCTGATTCCTCTCGCTCTAGCTATGAGGTACGAGCCATAGTTGGTTCTAAGATGGTTAGAAGGCGCAGGTTCTTCTTGATAGATTGGGAGGGCTATGGCCCGGAACACCGCTCTTGGGAGCCTGAGGAGGCTGTCCATGCTCCCGACTTAGTTGCCGATTACCTGCGTCGCCGGGAGGGGGGCCCTTGAGGGGGAGGTACTGTTACGGTTGCTGCGAGCACTGGAGACTATGTCCAGATTTCTTGCTACTGCACATGTGCGAGCGCTGGAGACTAAGTCCAGATTTCTTGCTACTGCACATGTGCGAGCGCTGGAGACTAAGTCCAGATTTCTTGCTACTGCACATGTGCGAGCGCTGGAGACTAAGTCCAGATTTCTTGCTACTGCACATGTGCGAGCGCCGGAGACTAAGTCCAATCTTGGAGCCATTGCACATGTGCGGGTGACATCATCGCTGACACGAGGTCACATGTCTCTGACACCTTCTATGCCGATTGGTCGTTGGTCATGTGCTTGTGACGTCTTGCTCGGTGATAGGCCAGCATGACGTCACTCCTGTCGTTCTGGCAGCGGATTGGCTCTGGTGTCCTCCATCTTGGATGAGGCACAGAGTCTATATAAGACCCTGACACACGCCGCATGGTGCTCAGTCCTCTTGGTTCATGCATATGAGTAGACGCTCTGTGCGCGTTCCTCTAGGCATTCCTCTGTCTATGCTAGGTGAGCGCTACCGGCAGGGTAGCGTTCTTATACCTTACAGCTTCGGCTGCTGTCCGTATCCTTACCTCTTAGGGGAGCGGACATAGGCAGGTGCCTGAGGCACATGGTCTGGCTGGGCCTTGTGATTCTACTCGTAGGTGGACGTTGCCGCTAGGGTAACGTTCCTTCTACTGCGTCTGGCAGTTGTTCGTATCCTCGCACACTAGGGGAGTGAACAGAGGTAGGAGCTTTGTGCGGCTTACGCTGCTGTTCGTCTCTTTTGCACCACTAGAAGAGCGGACCTAGGTAGGTGCCATTTCACACACATTGCCTTTGTCTCTGTGATTATTAACAGAGATCATTCCACACACCCTCCAAGTAAGGGAGGAATTGCTTTACTTACTTATTATATCCTTCTGTGAGTTAACAGAGGTATTGCACTCTGCCATAGTCTGCAGCAAAGTCTTTGCACGGTGGACCCTGACTGTCTGATACTCCTTTCGGTTATTATCAGACAGCCCCCCGTAACACAGTTGGAATACATGCTTACATTTACCGGACATCAGGACGAGGATGATACCAAGCAATAAGGAACCCATCATGTGCTTTATTCTTCAATCTATAAGAAAATCACATAATTATATATTTACGTATAAATTCATTCTAATTCATATATGTAACCACTTCTATATATCAAATATAGGAACTAGGACTTCTATGTAGTGATGGTGATATCAGAAGTGCAAAGAACTAATCACTTTGAGAATTTAGAAATGTTATCATGTCAGACCTACTGATCAAAATAAGAGCTGGTGATGTTGGCCGGTTGAAGGTTGGTTGCAGGATTCTACTACAGACTATCAATATTTCTGCTGGACCAGGGCCGGAGAATCATTTTGCTTAGTTCTAATGCAGAGGTATCAGTCTCAGCTAACCACTTAGGGGGCCCAAAGTCTTCTCTACCACATGGTTGGATCACTTCATACCTCTGGGCATCACATTACATTATCATCATTAAGACATGTCATGCCTCTATCTCAGTACTTGACCCGGTGGCCTCTTGCTGCATGCTCGGTTTCCTTCTCTGTTGAGCAGCAGATTGCTAGTTATCTGTTCTCATTTTTCTATTTTGTCTTTGTCCTATCACATCCCGGGTGGGGCTATTTATACTCTCCATTGAACATCCCTCTCTGCTGGCTATATTTTCTAGTTGGATATCTGCTAAGGGATTCTAGCCCTGCTGCTAAGGGATTTTTTCTGGTGGGCTGAGACCAATGTTGTATTTCTCTGGGTTTTCCCATCTGCCTTTCCTACATCTTTCTTCTATTATCTGTTCGGAAGATTTTCCATTGCTTGCATTTATTATTCTCCTTTTTCTTTCAGCACGTACTTTATGTTTGTGAACCTTGGGTTTCTGTCTATCCCTGCACACCTTCTTTATCCTAGTTAGTTGAGTGCAGCTACCTCCCTTTGCTTCCTCAGTAGGAACGTGAAACAACTTAATGGCCTTTTAGGGAGTCAAGTCCGAGCTGTTGTTTCTAGATGTGTGGTTAGGGAATTCTAGTCTGTACAGGAACCAGTAGAGTGTAAGTGCGGCTATAGGATGGTAGGCTTTACTTCCCACGTTATCCGTGTTGGATCATACATGTGCATAACACTTAGAACACAACACATGGGAAAGAGTGGGCACAAATACACCAAACATGTACTGGAAAATCCAGAATAATGGAATGAAGCAAGAGGAGTCCCTTGTTGCATGCAAAAAGTGTGAAAAAGTTTATTAATAACAGAGAAATATTATTAAGAACACTTAAAAATGGGAAAGATCAAAGGGGCGATCCACCCATGAGCAGATTGGCACATCACCACTAAAACCTCATGAAATAATGCAGATGGAACAAATCACAGAGGCTCAAAAGTAACAGTACCAGAGAACAGTATACAGCAATACATAGTCACCAAATGTAGGACTAACATAAATATGGTACAGATCAAAGAGAGCCAATACAATACCAGATAAGTAAATAGTGAGGGAGATAGTGTGGGTGCACCTGCCCCACGTGTTACGCCAGCATGTGTGGCTTCATCAGGGGTAAAATGAATACATTTGCGGGAGAGGGGCCGCAAAAGATGGCAGCTATATGGGGAGAGGAGGCCGCATAAAGATGGGAGCTATATGGGGAGAGGGGCCGCAAAAGATAAGAGCTATATGGAGAGAGGAGGCCGCATAAAGATGGGAGCTATATGGGGAGAGGAGGCCGCAAAAGATGGGAGCTATATAGTGAGAGGGGCCACAAAAGATGAGAACTATATGGGGAGAGGGGCCGCAAAAGATGGGAGCTATGTGGGGAGAGGGCCCCGAAAAGATGGGAGCTATATGGGGAGAGGGGCCGCAAAAGATGAGAACTATATGGCAAGAGGAGCCGCAAAAGATGGGAGCTATGTTGGGAGAGGGGCTGCAAAAGATGGGAGCTATATGGGGAGAGGGGCCGCAAAAGATGGCAGCTATATGGGGAGAGGAGGCCGCATAAAGATGGGAGCTATATGGGGAGAGGGGCCGCAAAAGATAAGAGCTATATGGGAGAGGAGGCCGCATAAGGATGGGAGCTATATGGTGAGAGGAGGCCGCAAAAGATGGGAGCTATATGGTCAGAGGGGCCGCAAAAGATGAGAACTATATGGGGAGAGGGGCCGCAAAAGATGGAAGCTATGTGGGGAGAGGGGCCGCAAAAGATGGGAGCTATATGGGGAGAGAGGCCGCAAAACATGGGAGCTATATGGGGAGAGGATGCCGCATAAAGATGGAAGCTATATGGAGAGAGGGGCTGCAAAAGATGGGAGCTATATGGGAAAAGGGGCTGCATAAGATGGCAGCTATATGGGGAGAGGAGGCCGCATAAAGATGGGAGCTATATGGGGAGAGGAGCCGCATAAAGATGGGAGCTATATGGGAAGAGGGGCTGCATAAAGATGGGAGCTATATGGGGAGAGGAGGCCGCATAAGGATGGGAGCTATATGGGGAGAGGGGCCGCAAAAGATAAGAGCTATATGGGGAGAGGAAGCCGCATAAAGATGGGAGCTATATGGGGAGAGAAGGCCGCAAAAGATGGGAGATATATGGTGAGAGGGGCCGCAAAAGATGAGAACTATATGGGGAGAGGGGCCGCAAAAGATGGAAGCTATGTGGGGAGAGGGGCCGCAAAAGATGGGAGCTATATGGGGAGAGGGGCCGCAAAAGATGGCAGCTATATGGGGAGAGGATGCCGCATAAAGATGGAAGCTATATGGGGAGAGGGGCCACAAAAGATGGGAGCTATATGGGGAAAGGGGCTGCATAAGATGGCATTTATATGGGGAGAGGAGGCCGCATAAAGATGGGAGCTATATGGGGAGAGAAGGCCGCAATAGATGGGAGATATATGGTGAGAGGGGCCGCAAAAGATGGGAGCTATATGGGGAGAGGGGCCGCAAAAGATGAGAACTATATGGCAAGAGGAGCCGCAAAAGATGGGAGCTATGTTGGGAGAGGGGCTGCAAAAGATGGGAGCTATATGGGGAGAGGGGCCGCAAAAGATGGCAGCTATATGGGGAGAGGAGGCCGCATAAAGATGGGAGCTATATGGGGAGAGGGGCCGCAAAAGATAAGAGCTATATGGGAGAGGAGGCCGCATAAGGATGGGAGCTATATGGGGAGAGGAGGCCGCAAAAGATGGGAGCTATATGGTGAGAGGGGCCGCAAAAGATGAGAACTATATGGGGAGAGGGGCCGCAAAAGATGGAAGCTATATGGGGAGAGGATGCCGCATAAAGATGGAAGCTATATGGAGAGAGGGGCTGCAAAAGATGGGAGCTATATGGGAAAAGGGGCTGCATAAGATGGCAGCTATATGGGGAGAGGAGGCCGCATAAAGATGGGAGCTATATGGGGAGAGGAGCCGCATAAAGATGGGATCTATATGGGAAGAGGGGCTGCATAAAGATGGGAGCTATTTGGGGAGAGGAGGCCGCATAAGGATGGGAGCTATATGGGGAGAGGGGCCGCAAAAGATAAGAGCTATATGGGGAGAGGAAGCCGCATAAAGATGGGAGCTATATGGGGAGAGAAGGCCGCAAAAGATGGGAGATATATGGTGAGAGGGGCCGCAAAAGATGAGAACTATATGGGGAGAGGGGCCGCAAAAGATGGAAGCTATGTGGGGAGAGGGGCCGCAAAAGATGGGAGCTATATGGGGAGAGGGGCTGCATAAGATGGCAGCTATATGGGGAGAGGAGGCCGCATAAAGATGGGAGCTATATGGGGAGAGGAGCCGCATAAAGATGGGAGCTATATGGGAAGAGGGGCTGCATAAAGATGGGAGCTATATGGGGAGAGGAGGCCGCATAAGGATGGGAGCTATATGGGGAGAGGGGCCGCAAAAGATAAGAGCTATATGGGGATAGGAGACCGCATAAAGATGGGAGCTATATGGGGAGAGGAGGCCGCAAAAGATGGGAGATATATGGTGAGAGGGGCCGCAAAAGATGAGAACTATATGAGGAGAGGGGCCGCAAAAGATGGGAGCTATGTGGGGAGAGGGGCTGCAAAAGATGGGAGCTATATGGGGAGAGGGGCCGCAAAAGATGGCAGCTATATGGGGAGAGGATGCCGCATAAAGATGGAAGCTATATGGGGAGAGGGGCCACAAAAGATGGGAGCTATATGGGGAAAGGGGCTGCATAAGATGGCATCTATATGGGGAGAGGAGGCCGCATAAAGATGGGAGCTATATGGGGAGAGGAGCCGCATAAAGATGGGAGCTATATGGGGAGAGGGGCTGCATAAAGATGGGAGCTATATGGGAAGAGGAGGCCGCATAAGGATGGGAGCTATATGGGGAGAGGAGCCGCATAAAGATGGGAACTATATGGGGAGAGGGGCCGCAAAACATGGGAACTATATGGGGAGATGAGGCCGGATAAAGATGGGAACTATATGGGGAGAGGAGGCCACATAGATGGGAACTATATGGGGACAGGAGGCTGCATAGATGGGAGCTATATGGGGAAAGGAGGCCACATAGATGGGAACTATATGGGGAGAGGAGGCCACATAGATGGGAGCTATATGGGGAGAGGAGGCTGCATAGATGGGAGCTATATGGGAAAATGAGCACATGGGATAAGATCTGCTGGGAAAAGAAGCCATGATGGGATCTGCAGGGGAAAGAGGCCATAATGGGATGGGAGTTGTAGGAGGAAAAGAGCCACATGGGATGTGATCTGTAGGGGGAAAGAGGCCATAATGGGATGGGATCTGCAGGGGAAAGGGGCCATTATGGGATGGGATCTGCAAGGGAAATAGACCATTCCAATTTTAGCAGGGCTCCTTTAGTAATAATTTTTAAAAATTGTAGAAAAACCGTTTAATACAATATGACTGACAGTGACTGGAACAACTGGTACTGGACAGGAGAGTGAAGGTATAGGAGGGGAAGAAGGGGAAAGAGATTTTACTTTAAATGACTTGCAATTTTTGGTTGAGGAAAGCGCGTGTAAATGGGTGTGGCTAAAAAAATGGGTGTGGTTACTGAATGGGTGTGGTTTTCAAATGAGTGGGGTTTACAGAGAACCTGTTGTTAAAAATTTGAATCCCACCCCTGATTACTGGTGATGGGACAAGGTGCTCAGTACTGCTCTGTAATCAATCGAGTATGCTAATGCTCAATACGCTAGATAAGCGATCGAGCATTCTGCTACTCAAGCGCCATGCTTGAGTCCCCCCTAGCATGTTTTCTGGTTACTTTTCAGCCAGCAGGTATGCTGGGAATAACTGCCAATCATGGTAATGCTGCCATCTTGGCTGCTGGTATTGAGATTTGATGTTCTTTGCCAGTTTGTCCTGAGGAAGGGAGCTGAGTCTCCTGAAATGCGTTGACCTGTGCATGAAATAAAGCAACATTAATCTTAATCTTCCATGATCATTTGGTCATTGGCGCGGCTTTGAAACCCATCTCTACTACTCTCTGTTATCTGCTGGTATTACTGTGATTAGCTGGCTGCATAGCATCATAAGACCCTGAGATGCTATATTTGTCGCACTCTACCCGAAAATAGTGTAGGGACTGGAGAGAGAGTCTACTGGAGAAGGGACAATGTCTTATAACTTGAAAGTGCCCGCTGGAACAACAGTAAACCAACAGTCCTTATCAGGTCTAATTGAAAGCTATTCTATGCTCTCAAAATACTGTTCTTATTCTGTATTTAGTGTAGGCAAGTTTCTGGACTAGGGGTAGTGTATTAGAAGCTGGTAGGCAGGGATTCAAGCAGTACAAACCATGCTGCTGATATCTGAAAATTCACATTTATTCTCTAATTATATCACTCTTAGCTGAATTTACTGTAAGGCAAGCTGGTGGAATGGGAACTGTCTTACAGGCATTTAGGCAGTGATTGCAGCCTGACAGACTGTGATGCTGATACCTCAAAAATTGAATTTATTCTTTAATAAAACTGCTTTCAGCTGCATTTACTGTAGGGCAAGCTTCTGGAGTAGGGGTAGTGTATTGGAGGCCAGTCGGCAGTGATTGTAGGCTTACAAACTGCGCTGCTGATACCTAAAACATTTTGTTTATTCTCTAATAATACTGCTCCTACCTGCATTTATGTAATTTGTAGTAAATTGTGTAGTAAATTTTGTCTTATGGGCCTTTAGACAGTGATTCTACCCTTACAGACCATGGTGCTGATAGATCAAAAATGTAATTTATTCTCTAAAAATACCGCTCTTAGCTGCATTCACTGTAGTGCAAGCTAGTGGAGTAGGAATTGTGTCTTAAAAGCCTTTAGGCAGTTATTCTAGCCTTAAAGACCATATTGCTGATACCTCAAAAATGTCATTTATTCTTTAATAAGAATGCTCTTAGATGTATTTACTGTAAGGCAAACTGGTGGAGTAGGAATTTTGTCTTACAAGCCTTTAGGCCTAAAACACACTTCCGCAAAAAAACGTCCGTGTGACACGGTCCGTTTTTCGGGTCCGTGTTCCGTTTTTTGGGGGCGTTTCTCCGGTACGTATGGCATCCGTGTGATGGCATATGCGAGCCGTGTGTACGTGTAAAATGTCCGTGTTTGTGTGTAAAATGCCCATGTATGTGTACGTGGAATGTCCGTGTGGAATGTCCGTTTGTGTGTTGCACAATGTCGTTGATACATGTCGGCTGACAGCAGACAGAGTTGCGCGATGAGAATGAACTCGAGTGAACTTCACCCGACTTCATTGTCATACCTCAGCTCTGTCTGTGTGCCGCGTACGGATTAGCGGTCACCTGTGAAGGATTCACCAGTGACCGCTAATCCCCCGAGTGACTGAAGTGAGCAGCCCTCTCTCATACTTACCGCTCCGCGATCACCAGCGCGGCGAGGAATAGCTGTGCAGAGAATACGCGGCAACAATTACTTTGAATATGCCGGCCGCTCATTAATCAATCTCGTATTCCCTGCTTTGCCCACCCACAGATGCCTGTGATTGGTTGCAGTCAGACACGCCCCCCACGCTGAGTGACAGCTGTCTCACTGCACCAAATCACAGCAGCCGGTGGGCGTGTCTATACTGTGCAGTGAAATAAATAAATAAATAATTAAAAAAAACGGCGTGCGGTCCCCCCCAATTTTAATACCAGCCAGATAAAGCCATACGGCTGAAGGCTGGTATTCTCAGGATGGGGAGCCCCACGTTATGGGTAGCCCCCCAGCCTAACAATATCAGTCAGCAGCCGCCCAGATTTGCCGCATACATTATATGCGACAGTTCTGGGACTGTACCCGGCTCTTCTCGATTTGCCCTGGTGCGTTGGCAAATTGGGGTAATAAGGAGTTCTTGGCAGCCCATAGCTGCCAATAAGTCCTAGATTAATCATGACAGGCGTCTCCCCGAGATACCTTCCATGATTAATCTGTAAATTACAGTAAATAAACACACACACCCGAACAATCCTTTATTAGAAATAAGAAACACTAACAAATTGCCTTGCTCACCAATTTAATAAGCCCGAAAAAGCCCTCCATGTCCGGTGTACTCCAGGATGGTCCAGCGTCGCTTCCAGCTCTGCTGCATGAAGGTGACTGGAGCTGCAGAATACACCGCCACTCCTGTCAGCTCCACGCAGCAACTGAGGTGAGTAGCGCAATCAGCTGAGCTGTCACTGAGGTTACTCGCGGCCAACGCTGAATACAGCTGATCGCGCTATTCCCTTCATTAGCTGCGTGGAGCTGACAGGAGCGGCGGTGTCTTCTGCAGCTCTGGTCACCTTCATGCAGCAGAGCTGGAAGTGACGCTGGACCATCCTGGAGTACGCCAGACATGGAGGGCTTTTCAGGCTTATTAAATTGGTAAACAAGGCAATTTGTTAGTGTTTTTTTTTCTAATAAAGGATTGTTCGGGTGTGCAGCTATGGGCTGCCAAAAACTCCTTATTACCCCGATTTGCCAACGCACCAGGGCAAATCGGGAAGAGCCGGGTACAGTCCCAGAACTGTTGCATATAATGTATGCGGCAATTCTGGGCGGCTGCTGACTGACATTGTTAGGCTGGGGGGCTCCCCATAGCGTGGGGCTCCCCATCCTGAGAATACCAGCCTTCAGCCGTATGGCTTTATCTGGCTGGTATTAAAATTGGGGGGGACCGCACGCCGTTTTTTTAAATTATTTATTTTACTGCACAGTATAGACACGCCCACCGGCTGCTGTGATTGGGTGCAGTGAGACAGCTGTCACTCAGCATGGGGGGCGTGTCTGACTGCAACCAATCACAGGCGTCTGTGGGTGGGGAAAGCAGGGAATACGAGATTGATTAATGAGCGGCCGGCATATTCAAAGTAATTGTTGCCGCGTATTCTCTGCACAGCTATTCCTCGCCGCGCTGGTGATCGGGGAGCGGTATGAGCTGTGGGAAGAAAAAAAACGAGCGCCAATATAAGTATGACTGAGAACAGCAGGAAAAAAGGTAAGTATACTGAATTTAATTTAAAAAAAAACAAAAGAAAAGATTGCTAGTGTAAAAACGCACACGCACGAAACGTGCTGAACACGGAGATACTCCGTGTGCGGTACGTGCAGGCACGGACCCATAGACTAAAGCGGGTCTGTGCCTGCGTGCTGCCAGCCAAAAATGGACATGTTGTCCGTGTAGAAAAGCGCACACACGTACTTACCACATGGTCACACGTTCCGTGTGATTTTACGTGTGTGTGCCATTGTAAGGGGTGGGTAGACCCCTTACCAGGAAGTCTAGTTAACCCGGAAACGTTATTAATAAAAATGTTTTATATTGTATTCATGTATGCTGTTGTCAGGGTACCCTCTAGTGGCCGGGTGGGACGGCTTTCACCACAGTAGGGAGGAGGAGCCGGCAGTGTAGGAGGGAAGAAAGTGTGTAAGACAGGCAGTTGAGTCTGGGACAGAGAAGAGGAAGGAACAGCCAGGGGCAGAGTGTGGCAGCTGAAGTACAGGGGAGCCGGAGAAGACAGGAGCGGGCGGAACCTCGTAGGGTGAAGCAGTCCGGTGTGGGTCCGGGCTGTGGGTAGCCAGAAGTGGGAGCCGGGCGAAGTGAAGTAGTCAGGCACGTCGCCCACTTGAGGGAACGCTATAGTAGACCCCCCCTCAGCTGAAGAAAGTGCCATAGCATTGTGCTTTATTACTGCCAAGTGTGAAGAACTGCGGAGAATAAAAGATGTTTGTTGTTTGCATTGATCCACGCCTGAAGAGTATTTGTGCGCCGGACGACACCTGCACCACCACACTCTGCCCCACCAAGGCACCTCCTGTCCCCCCAGTGACGGCGACGCCAGGGGTAAGCCTGACAGAAGGGGCCACGACTACAAGCCCAGAGGCGCCCCTGGCACCCCGTTACATGTGGCGTAGTCGGCAGGATCCGGATCATATGCAAGGGGACCCGCTCCAAGAAGATGGAGACCAAGTGGTGCCAAGGGCCCCTGATCCGGACTCTCAGCGAAGATTTCCAGTCCCATGGTGGGAAGAAGAAACAGTGCCTGAGGTGAAGGACCGGGCACAAGATGGCGGCAAGGTGGCCGGCGTCTGTGAAGAAACAGAAAGCGCGCGGAGAATTGGCGCCAAAAGAAGAGCCTGGGGCTGGCCGGTGCCGAAAAAGAAGTTCGGAGTGCTCCGCCCAAAGAAGGGAGGTGCCGGTCCCAGGGCACGAACAGAGACATGTACAGTGGGCGGTGTTGTAAGAAGAAAGAAGTGCCGTCGCGGAGGGGTCGATCTGTGGTGCGAGGCTAAGGGTGGAGTATCCTCAAGAGCGGGAAAAGTGAGCCCGCCTCCACTTCCTCTAGTCTCGCCACTGACCCAGACGCCATTACTGAGTACTAGTGCTGCCGAGAATATGGAGAAATTGGACGAGAGCCGTAAGAAGCAGGTGGTGTCTGCGGAGGGATTCCCTACCTACTTGCCGGCTGTACCCGGAGGACCGGGGCAAGCCAGTAGGGTGACGTGGCTCACAACATGGGACGCGGAGATCGGTGCGACCACAACCGAGGTCCGGGCGACCTACGCCGCCCAACTGCCGTCGGGGAGCCGGATGTTGGGAGCCCCATATCCCTGCCCGGAGAGACCGCCGCCAGCCACGGAGGGGTCTGGAGCACCTAGCCAAACTCCGGCAGAAACCTACGCCCCGAAATTAGAGCGAGACGACTGGGGTTTCTATTGGGACCCGGTGCTGCCGTCTCCCCTACCAACCCGAAGATCCCCGTCACCCGAGCCGGACCCAGTGCAAGAACGGCTGCTTGTCGAAACCGTCGCCCGGGAGATCATGGCGGGTCCCCACGGCGAAGAGCTTGAGCGTCAGTATACCACTGGAGTGGTCGTCAAGTTTAACCAGAGAGAAGGGTACGGCTTCATCTGGGATGGCGAAACCGGCGACGACTATTTTTATAATCGCGTCAACTTGGATACGGAAGGCATCCTGCAGCGTTTGCATACCCTATACCCAGGAGAAAAAGTACGATTCCTGAGAGAAGTGGGCTGCCGGGGCTTGTTTGCGGTGGGGGTGCACCGCACGCCTACCGAGCAGGAGGCTGCCCAATGGCAGCAAGAGGTAGAGTGGGAAGAACACCAGGCCCGGCGACAAGCGCAACGAAGACCGGTGCTGGCTGAAGCCTCCCGACCCCGACATACCGTAGCTGTAGCTCCGGCAGTCATGCCCGTGCCAAGTACCGACCCGGAGAAGGGAACCTCGCCGGTACTGGCGATTAACCAGAACATTATCACTCACCCGACGATTGTGATGGGCAGTCCGCCACCGTCCCGCGCAGCGACCCCCTCACCTCCGTCAGAGCCTGAGGAGCCCAAGCCGGGGGCTGCAGCAGCGGAGCAACTCACCAGTCAGGAGCCTTTCCGGCGGCTGCGCCGACTACCCGGGCAGTCCATATCGGAATACATCCAGGCGCAGAGGGCTGAGTGGCAACGGGCCTTCCACCCGGAATGAGTATCGAGACCGGAGGAGGGCGGGACTGTTCTGTTTGAAGCCGGCGTGTTTAAGCCGGAGAAAGTTTATTGTTTGAGTTGCATATTCCGGAGTGAGCCTGCTTGCTGGACTGAGCCAGGGGCTCCTTCGTGTTATGGAGAGGAAAACTTCCGTGTTCCTGCGGTGACCGACAAAGACCGGGAGCGCTGCCAAGCCTCCGGGCACACCAAAGACCGGGAGTGCTGCTAAGCCTCCGGGCACACCAAAGACCGGGAGCGCTTCCAAGCCTCCGGGCGCTGGACAGGTTCGCAAGTTGATTGAACATGTTTTATGTGGTTTTAACAGTTGTAATTTTAGTGTGGAGCCTGGCCAGGAGGCTCAGGTTAAAGAGGGGAGGAGTGTAAGGGGTGGGTAGACCCCTTACCAGGAAGTCTAGTTAACCCGGAAACGTTATTAATAAAAATGTTTTATATTGTATTCATGTATGCTGTTGTCAGGGTACCCTCTAGTGGCCGGGTGGGACGGCTTTCACCACAGTAGGGAGGAGGAGCCGGCAGTGTAGGAGGGAAGAAAGTGTGTAAGACAGGCAGTTGAGTCTGGGACAGAGAAGAGGAAGGAACAGCCAGGGGCAGAGTGTGGCAGCTGAAGTACAGGGGAGCCGGAGAAGACAGGAGCGGGCGGAACCTCGTAGGGTGAAGCAGTCCGGTGTGGGTCCGGGCTGTGGGTAGCCAGAAGTGGGAGCCGGGCGAAGTGAAGTAGTCAGGCACGTCGCCCACTTGAGGGAACGCTATAGTAGACCCCCCTCAGCTGAAGAAAGTGCCATAGCATTGTGCTTTATTACTGCCAAGTGTGAAGAACTGCGGAGAATAAAAGATGTTTGTTGTTTGCATTGATCCACGCCTGAAGAGTATTTGTGCGCCGGACGACACCTGCACCACCACACTCTGCCCCACCAAGGCACCTCCTGTCCCCCCAGTGACGGCGACGCCAGGGGTAAGCCTGACAGAAGGGGCCACGACTACAAGCCCAGAGGCGCCCCTGGCACCCCGTTACACCATCTACCATTGAATAACATGGGTCTCCGTGTGTACGTGTCTCCGGTACGTGCAAATACATACCGCACACGTACAAATTAAATGGATGTGTGTTGCGGGTCTCAGGCAGTGATTGTAGTCTTGCAGACAGTGGTGCTGATACTTAAACAATTTCAATAATACTGCTCTTAGCTGCGTACATAATTTAAAAGGCACAAGGCCTGCGGTAAGGGATGTGGAAGTGAATGTCCCGCTGATGGAGGTGCATGCAGTGTCCGTGATCCAGGTCAAACCGGTCCTACTGTGGGAGCACAGCAAAGACATTTATCATCTCCATCTAGCTTGCTGTCTTACTTTGCAGGGACGCATGGTACAACACTCTTGAAGCCAAACAGTGTGAGCAGTTTGTAGGCTGAATAGCAGATAATGCTTATAGTCTGTTTACTACCCTGTCTTACACATGGTCCAGTTTGATATATCGTAGCTGTCACACGCTACGATATATCAAACGATGCCGGATGTGCGTCACAAACTCCGTGACCCCGCCGACATATCGCCCGATATATCGTACCGTGTGACGCTGGCTCTAGAGTGAGGATAGATCATCAATGTTAAAATCCTGATCAACCCATTTAAACATTTTGTATTGGAACATAATAGTAACACAGAGGGTTTTTTTTTTTAGGTTTCATGGTATTGAGAGTGTTAAAAAAACATCCAGAGGAGATAGCTTGCAGATGCACCTTCTTCTAAGGTTAAACTTCAGAAATGATCTTTTTCATACAGTTGGGCAAATAAGTATTTGATACACTGCTGAGTTTGCAAGTTTTCCAACCTACAAAGACTGGAGAGGTCTGTAATTTTTATAGTTGGTACACTTCATCTGTGAAATAAGTATTTGATACAATAGAAATACAGAACTTAATATTTGGTACAGAAACCTTTGTTTGCAATTATAGAGGTGAGACGATTCCTGCAGTTCTTGACCCAGTTTGCACATACTGCAGCAGGGATTTTGGCCCACTCCTCCATACAGATCTTCTCCAGATCTTTCAGGTTTCGGGGCTGACACTGGTTAACATTGAGTTTCAGCTCCTGACAAAGAGTTTCTATAGGGTTCAGGTCTGGAGACTGACAAGGCCACTCCAGGACCTTGAAATGCTTCTTATGAAGCCACTCATTAGTTGCTCGGGAACTGTATTTTGGGTCATTGTCATACTGAACGACCCAGCCATGACCCATCTTCAATGCTCTTACTGAAGGAAGGATGTTGTTGGCCAAAATCTCAAGATACATGACCCCATCCATCCTCCCTTCAATACAGTGCAGTCATCCTGTCCACCTTGCAGAAAAGCATCACCAAAGTATGATGTTCCCACCCCATTTATGATGTTTGTTTGTTTGTTTGTTTTTTTTAAAATGTATTCAAAATTTCATTATTGGAACTGATTTTCATTATTTTGTAATTAATTTATAGAAATACAAAAAAATCACACACCTGATTTTCCATTGAAGCCGTCTTCAAGTAGCCTTAGCCTCTACTGGCTGGCCACTTGATGAATGGTGCAGGCAGCGTGATGACTTCATTACACCCCATGCATCATACAGGGAATTTATGCAGCCTCACTGCATGTATATAGAGAGTCCTCAGTGGTTGATACCTTTTAATGGCTAACTGAAAAGATGGTAATAATTGCAAGCTTTCGAGACTACTCAGGTCTCTTCATCAGGCATGGTATAACACAAAATCTGAAGAGTCACGTATTTATACACAACAGGACTTAGAATAGTGCAGTAAAAAAAAAAAAAAAAGAACAAGTTATATGAAACAGAACTATCTCTATGGCAGGGGGACAAGCTGTTCTAGCCATAAATACTGCTGCAGTTCAGTGTGAAAGTTTTATTGTCCTTTGATAAGGGTCTGGTCCAGGGCTGTGACATGCTCGGATGGTCAGAGGAGCACATCTTTTAACTGATGTAAAAAGACATGAATCCATGAGACACATTCATTCCTTCTCTGAATGTGTCAAAGGTCATCATAAGTTTGTACTCCCATAGTCTCCTGTCTCTCTGGGACTTGAAGTTTCCTTTCAATACCAGCAATTTCATGTCCATGATGCTGTGGTCTGGGTTACAAAAATGTTTGGCCACAGGTAGATCCATCCTTTTTTCTCTAATTGTGTGGCGGTGAGAATTCATCCTTGTCCTGAGCTGTTGTCCTGTCTCCCCTACATACAGACCCCCAGTTGGACATTTGGTACATATAATTAAGTACACCACATTGGTTGTGGTGCAGCTGAACGTACCTGGGATCTTGTAGTCCTGATGTGATCTGGGAATCTTTATCTTGTCCGTTGTCAATATTAATGGACAGGTCTTGCATTTTTTCTGGTTGCAGGGAAATGTTCCTGTTGGTGTTGGAGAGGACAGGGAGCATCTGACAATGATGCTTCTTAGATTTGGGGGCTGTCTAAAACACAGAAGTGGGGGGTCTGGAAAAATAGATTTTAACCGGGCATCTTTTTGCAGTAATGGTTGTAGTTTCCGTGCAGCTCCTCTAAACACCTCCAGATGTGGATTGTAGGTGACTACAAGAGGGACCCGGTTGTTCTCTTCTTTGGTTTTATAATGTAGAAGATGGTTTCTTGATATTCTGGTGGCTCTTATAATCTGGTTTTCAATTGTTCTTGGGTGGTAGCCTTGATTCAAAAAGGTTTTTCTGAGGCCCTCAAGGTGATTGTCTCTATCTGTACTGTTGGAACATATCCGATTGTACCTGATAGCCTGGCTGTATACAATAGAGTTTTTTATGTGTTTTGGATGAAAACTGTCCCATTTCAGGTATGTTGGACGGTCAATTGGCTTCTTGTACAGGGATGTCTGTATTTCATTGTTCCGTAGTTTAATGATGGTGTCCAAGAAGTTGATTTCCGTGCAGGAGTAGTTGAGTGTTAGGTTGATGGTGGGATGAAACTGATTAAATTGTTCATGGAAGGTCTTCAGCTGCTCCTCAGACTCTGTCCAGATGATTAAAATATCATCAATGTAACGGTAGTAGGCCAGAGGCCTGATAGGACAAGAGGATAAAAAGTCACTCTCAAGCTTGGCCATGAAAAGATTTGCATATTGTGGTGCCATTTTGCTTCCCATTGCAGTCCCAGTCTCCTGTAGATATATGTCATTGTCAAATTCAAAGTAATTATGGGTGAGGATAAATTTTGTAAGCTTCACCACAGAATTGGCATCAGTTCCTGTATTTTCCAGGAAAATTTTGCAAGCATTTAATCCATCCTGGTGTGGAATATTCGAGTACAAGGATTCCACATCCATGGTGGCAAGGATGGTTCCCTCTGGAAGAGGACCTATTGCTGATAGTTTTTTCAATAGGTCAGTAGTGTCCTGGATGTAGCTGGTTGTATCCCTTACCAAGGGTTTAAGGATACCCTCTACCCATCCAGAGACTTGTTCAGTGAGGGTGCCCACACATGAAATGATGGGTCTTCCTGGGTTTCCAGATTTGTGAATTTTGGGAAGCATGTAGAATGTGCCTATTCTTGGACTCACCGGTATCAGTTCATCAGTTCTTATGGATATGTCAGGCAGACAAGAGGCCAACTTGTTAAGTTCCTTGTAATAGTCCTGTGTAGGGTCAGACTCCAATTTCTTATAGTAGCGTGTGTCCATCAGTTGTCTGTGTGCTTCCTTCATGTAGTCTGATTTGTTCATCATGACTATTGCACCCCCCTTGTCTGCAGGTTTAATGATGATTTCTTTGTTGGTTTTCAAAGATTTTATGGCCCTTCTCTCCTGGGCACTGATGTTGGATGGTTGCCTCCTGTGTGTGTCTAGGAAAGTGGATTTTACCAAATGTCTGAAAGTGTCTATATAGTTATCCAGATGAGGGTTGCGTCCTGGTGGAGGTGTCCAATCTGATCTTTTCCTGGTTGTCAAGATCCGTCTTCCTTCAGTCTGGGAGGATTCTGAAACATCTTCATCGCTAAAATATTCCCTCAGACGTAGTCTCCTGAAGTAATCTTCCATGTCGCTGCAGAGTTCAATTTTGTCTAGAGCTTTAGTCGGACAAAATGAGAGTCCTCTAGAAAGCACAGCAACTTCCATTTTGATTGGTTTGTAATCCGAGAGATTGATAACACAGTTAGATGCTTTTGTGCCTTGAATGGACTTGGTTTCCAAGTTGTCAGGTTTTGGCTTTGTTCTCCACCTGTTTGTATTAAGACCTGAATTGAGGCGCAGTCTGTGTAGCTTCTTTTCCTTGTTGTGGATCAGAAGGGTTCGTAGTCTGTAGTAGTATTGTTGTACTTCTTGTTCTGTGCTTTCTGGAAGTGTCTTCCTTTGTGTTTCAAATTCCCTCTGGATTTTACTCTTGATGCTGTAGAAGACATGCAAAAGGTGATTCCTTAGTCTCTCAGAAGTCCTGTGACAAAGGTTTTGTGCATAATGGGTATTGTAGGTATGTAGAATTGGGTTTGTAATCCAGAGTCCTTTGGGGATCAGATTCTCCTTTTTGCATTTGGATAAGAAAAATATGTCGCTGTCCAGTTGTGCGCGTTTCTTCAGAAGTGTCTTTAGTTCCATAAAGATGCGGTACATTCTGGTATCCTCCATTTTGATACAAGTAAAATATATCTTTGTACCGTGTTAGCCAGTAGAGATAAAAAAATTTGTTTAAAAGAACAGAGAGTCCTCAGTGGTTGATACCTTTTAATGGCTAACTGAAAAGATGGTAATAATTGCAAGCTTTCGAGACTACTCAGGTCTCTTCATCAGGCATGGTATAACACAAAATCTGAAGAGTCACGTATTTATACACAACAGGACTTAGAATAGTGCAGTAAAAAAAAAAAAAAAAGAACAAGTTATATGAAACAGAACTATCTCTATGGCAGGGGGACAAGCTGTTCTAGCCATAAATACTGCTGCAGTTCAGTGTGAAAGTTTTATTGTCCTTTGATAAGGGTCTGGTCCAGGGCTGTGACATGCTCGGATGGTCAGAGGAGCACATCTTTTAACTGATGTAAAAAGACATGAATCCATGAGACACATTCATTCCTTCTCTGAATGTGTCAAAGGTCATCATAAGTTTGTACTCCCATAGTCTCCTGTCTCTCTGGGACTTGAAGTTTCCTTTCAATACCAGCAATTTCATGTCCATGATGCTGTGGTCTGGGTTACAAAAATGTTTGGCCACAGGTAGATCCATCCTTTTTTCTCTAATTGTGTGGCGGTGAGAATTCATCCTTGTCCTGAGCTGTTGTCCTGTCTCCCCTACATACAGACCCCCAGTTGGACATTTGGTACATATAATTAAGTACACCACATTGGTTGTGGTGCAGCTGAACGTACCTGGGATCTTGTAGTCCTGATGTGATCTTGGAATCTTTATCTTGTCCGTTGTCAATATTAATGGATAGGTCTTGCATTTTTTCTGGTTGCAGGGAAATGTTCCTGTTGGTGTTGGAGAGGACAGGGAGCATCTGACAATGATGCTTCTTAGATTTGGGGGCTGTCTAAAACACAGAAGTGGGGGGTCTGGAAAAATAGATTTTAACCGGGCATCTTTTTGCAGTAATGGTTGTAGTTTCCGTGCAGCTCCTCTAAACACCTCCAGATGTGGATTGTAGGTGACTACAAGAGGGACCCGGTTGTTCTCTTCTTTGGTTTTATAATGTAGAAGATGGTTTCTTGATATTCTGGTGGCTCTTATAATCTGGTTTTCAATTGTTCTTGGGTGGTAGTGTTTTAGACAGCCCCCAAATCTAAGAAGCATCATTGTCAGATGCTCCCTGTCCTCTCCAACACCAACAGGAACATTTCCCTGCAACCAGAAAAAATGCAAGACCTGTCCATTAATATTGACAACGGACAAGATAAAGATTCCCAGATCACATCAGGACTACAAGATCCCAGGTACGTTCAGCTGCACCACAACCAATGTGGTGTACTTAATTATATGTACCAAATGTCCAACTGGGGGTCTGTATGTAGGGGAGACAGGACAACAGCTCAGGACAAGGATGAATTCTCACCGCCACACAATTAGAGAAAAAAGGATGGATCTACCTGTGGCCAAACATTTTTGTAACCCAGACCACAGCATCATGGACATGAAATTGCTGGTATTGAAAGGAAACTTCAAGTCCCAGAGAGACAGGAGACTATGGGAGTACAAACTTATGATGACCTTTGACACATTCAGAGAAGGAATGAATGTGTCTCATGGATTCATGTCTTTTTACATCAGTTAAAAGATGTGCTCCTCTGACCATCCGAGCATGTCACAGCCCTGGACCAGACCCTTATCAAAGGACAATAAAACTTTCACACTGAACTGCAGCAGTATTTATGGCTAGAACAGCTTGTCCCCCTGCCATAGAGATAGTTCTGTTTCATATAACTTGTTCTTTTTTTTTTTTTTTTACTGCACTATTCTAAGTCCTGTTGTGTATAAATACGTGACTCTTCAGATTTTGTGTTATACCATGCCTGATGAAGAGACCTGAGTAGTCTCGAAAGCTTGCAATTATTACCATCTTTTCAGTTAGCCATTAAAAGGTATCAACCACTGAGGACTCTCTGTTCTTTTAAACAAATTTTTTTATCTCTACTGGCTAACACGGTACAAAGATATATTTTACTTGCATGTATATAAGGATGTGGATGCAAATGGATATTTAATTGGTGCCGCAAAAAGCAATAGCTGTCTCCGTGTCTTGTTTCAGCCCTGTCTCTATCTACACCCTATGTGATCTGGCCTTCCTTCACATATGGTTGTTAATGTTTAGCTCTTTACACTCTGGTCTGCTGTGTACAACCCACTCCTCTTCCCTACTCCTACCTCTAAGGCTATGTGCACACAGTGCGTCTTTTTGACGCTGCGTTTTTGTGCGTTTTTGGCCGCTAAAAACGCACAAAAACGCACCTGCGTCGAAAAAACGCGGCAAAAAACGCACGCGTTTTGCCGCGATTTGGTGCGTTTTTTTGCTGCGTTTTGCTGCACTTTTGCTCACTGCGTCTTTATGCGTTTTTTATCAGTGAACAAAAAAAAAAGGTCTGATGTCATTTCCTTCTTCAATGTGTTCTTCATTCTCCACTAGTGTATGCAGAAGAGCAGACAGCTGCAGAACTACAAGGCTCAGCATCCTCCATCCAATAGTGTATGCAGGAGAGCAGACAGCAGCTGTCGAACTACAAGGCTCAGCATCCTCCTTCCAGGACTGTATGCAGGATTTCTTTGCCCCCCCAAACAAAAAAAATGACGTGGGCTTCGCCATATTTTTGTATGCTAGCCGGGTACAGCAGGCAGGTACGGGCTGCCCCCAACCCCCAGCTGCCTATTTGTACCCGGCTGGGAACCAAAAATATAGGGAAGCCCTTTTTTTTTAAATTATTTCATGAATTTCATGAAATAATTTAAAAAAAAAATGACATGAGCTTCGCCCAATTTTTGAGTCCAGCCGGGTACAACTAGGCAGCTGGGGATTGGAATCCACAGTGCAGGGTGCCCAAGCTTTCTGGGCACCCCCGCCGTGAATTGCAGTCCCGCAGCCACCCCAGAAAATGGCGCTTTCATAGAAGCGCCATCTTCTGGCGCTGTATCCAACTCTTCCAGCTGCCCTGAAGCCGGGTGGCTAGCTGGGTAATAATAATGGAGTTAGGGCTAGCTGTATATTATCAGCTAGCCCTAAGCCCGAAATTCATGGTGTCATGCCAATATTAGACATGGCCACCATGAATTTCTAGTAAAGATAAAAAAAAACCACAACACACAGAAAAATATTTTTATTAGAAATAAAACACAACACAATTAGTGACTCCATCTTTATTGAAATAAACCCCCCTCCGCAGTAATCCTGGGTCAGGGTCCCGCGCCGTCCAATCCGGATCCAATATCATCTGATCGGTTTGCTGGAAGGCAAAGCGATCAGATGATGTGTCAGGATCAAGTGCCTTAATCCCATCACACATCAGCTGATTGTATAAAAGCCGTTTATACAATCAGCTGATGCATCGGTGCAAAAAAAAAAATAATACTCACTTATGTGCTGATTACCGGCAGCTCCTGCAGCGGAGTCTGATCCTGCCCGATCGCTGCAGCAGCTGCCGGTAATCAGGGATGAAGTCTCCTGACACATCCGCTGATACCGGCCGGGCGCCCGCGTCACCGCGATACTTACGATCACCTGATGCGTCAGGTGACCGCATCAGGTGATCCATCGCCAGGTCCTGCATCCATCGGAGCTTTCCCGGCCGTCTGCACACAGCCGGAGCGTGGGTGGCGATACCGTGAGAGGAGATGGGAGCGGGCATGGCACCGGGAGTCTGCAGACAGGTGAGTATAACTTTTTTTTTTTTTTCTACTGTTAACTTTTGTTTTCGCAGCCGCTTCCACCTCCCGCCCAGACATGGCGCCGCATGGCAGCATACATGCACAGGACGGGAGATGGAAGCGACGGTGACGGTACCGGGAGGATTCACGCTTCTGTATATACTGACAGAAGGAATCCTCTTCCTGTACACGTCACTTTACTACCCACCTCCTGCATTTATAGCTGCGTTTTTGGTCTTAGAAACGTACCAAAACGCAGCTATTTGCGTTTCTCATTGCGTCTTTCAACATCCCATTGAACTCAATGGATGAAAAGCGCAGTGAAAAACGCGGGAATAATTGACATGCTGCGCTTTTGTGGTCACCACAAAAACGCAGCTGAAAAAAAACGCTGTGTGGGGACAGCAAAAATGAAAACTCATAGACTTTGCTGGGGAAGCAAAGTCATGCAGTTTTGAGGCCAAAAACGCACCCGAAAAACGCGCAAAAACGCCGAGAAAAACGCACTGTGTGCACATACAAAAAACACAAAAACCTGAGCTGAAACAATGTTCAGTAAACATGCAACATTAAGCATGTGAATTGCAGCCTTAAGACTAGAAAAAACCAAGGAGAAAAATTGTATGAAAAATACCCTGAATATAAATAAATAAATTGCAAGTGCTTAATAACAGGGTACTTAGTGTATACATTTTTGCAAAAAGGTAAAAAGCTGTCTCACCTCGTCACGGTGTACCCATCTGAGACAGTCCCTAACCTACTGAAGTTAAAAACATTATCAATACCTGACTTGTGTCATGTCAGAACTCCAATATGGATGGTGGCAAGTGGTTAGCTGTGTCCCAGATAAAATACACAGCAAAGTGAGACGCAATCAGCTGTTCAGTCTCAGTACTAGGAGGGCTGCACCCCCAACTTGCAACCAAGCAAGAAAACATACAAAAAACACAAAAACCTGAGCTGAAACAATGTTCAGTAAACATGCAACATTAAGCATGTGAATTGCAGCCTTAAGACTAGAAAAAACCAAGGAGAAAAATTGTATGAAAAATACCCTGAATATAAATAAATAAATTGCAAGTGCTTAATAACAGGGTACTTAGTGTATACATTTTTGCAAAAAGGTAAAAAGCTGTCTCACCTCGTCACGGTGTACCCATCTGAGACAGTCCCTAACCTACTGAAGTTAAAAACATTATCAATACCTGACTTGTGTCATGTCAGAACTCCAATATGGATGGTGGCAAGTGGTTAGCTGTGTCCCAGATAAAATACACAGCAAAGTGAGACGCAATCAGCTGTTCAGTCTCAGTACTAGGAGGGCTGCACCCCCAACTTGCAACCAAGCAAGAAAAACACAAAAACCTGAGCTGAAACAATGTTCAGTAAACATGCAACATTAAGCATGTGAATTGCAGCCTTAAGACTAGAAAAAACCAAGGAGAAAAATTGTATGAAAAATACCCTGAATATAAATAAATAAATTGCAAGTGCTTAATAACAGGGTACTTAGTGTATACATTTTTGCAAAAAGGTAAAAAGCTGTCCATATTGGAGTTCTGACATGACACAAGTCAGGTATTGATAATGTTTTTAACTTCAGTAGGTTAGGGACTGTCTCAGATGGGTACACCGTGACGAGGTGAGACAGCTTTTTACCTTTTTGCAAAAATGTATACACTAAGTACCCTGTTATTAAGCACTTGCAATTTATTTATTTATATTCAGGGTATTTTTCATACAATTTTTCTCCTTGGTTTTTTTTACTGTGTGCACATAGCCTAACACTGAAACAAGGGATTAGTAGATTAAAGAAAGAGGCTAAAAAGAACTGGATGACAGAGAAGCGCAAATAGGGTCTTAACTAGGTGTGAAACATTCCGTAAAACTATCTTAGCAAGACAACTGGCTATGTGAAAGAGTTATACAGATTTACAGCAGTTCTTCACACACTGATCTGCTGTGTGCAACTCACTCCATTTCGCTTCTGCTACCTCTAAAACTGAAAGAAGGGAGTAGTAGATTAAAGAAAGAGGCTAAAAAGAAATGGCAGAGAAGAGCAAATAGGGTCTTAACTGGGTGTGAAACATTCGGCAAAACACACAGAAGGCTCGCCTCGTCTGGTTATGAGAGTCACAACCACTTGCAAGCGCATTTAAGACACAGCTGCTGCAGCCCCATGTGGATGTAAATTGTAAAGCGTTAATGGAAGTGTTAACGCTGCGTTGCCATGAAGGAAAATCCAAAACAATCCAAGAATACCTCAATGGTGATTTATTGCACAACGCGTTTCGAAGACTCCGTCTCTTTCCTCTCGTTAAAATCACATGTGATTTAGACCTGATGAAGGATACAGAGCCTCCAAAATGTATTGTCCAATAAATCACCATTGAGATATCTTTGAATTGTTTTGGATTTTTTTTCAAGGCAGTGCGGTGTTAACCCTTTCATCACCGCTTTATAGTCTAAATTAGAAAGAGGACACATCTAGGAGTGAGTGGTGTTGGATCTATGTTAGCAGGACAACCAGCTATGTGAAAGATTTACACAGATTTACCAGCAGCAAAATGGTACTAGTTTCTTTTTAATGAAAATTGATGCCTAATTTGTCACTTAGAAAGAAAGCAATGAAAAGACAATCATCAAAAACTCATTCTTATCCCTTAAAGTCTCCATTGTCTTAGACCAAAAAACAATGGGGTACTTTATTCCACCTAAACACCTAAAATTAACTTTTTCGCTACAGTAGACTACTATTCTAGGTTATTCGGGAATTGGGTCTCCACTCCCGTAGACTATCAGGGAAATCTGAAATACACTAATAATGGGAAGTTATTATAGTCGGGACAATTTATAATCCCAAACTAGGAAAGGATGTACCTACCGGGATTAAAACAACTCGAATCAACCATGGTCTGACATAAAGAAGGTACATTATGCTACTACCAAGAGCTCTTAACTAGGCTTTTTTCATCCTTGGCAAAGATTCAATTTTTTGATGTAGGCTTCTGGCTTGGACTTTGCCTTCATTACTAACTTAGATAAGCTAGTCAGGATATATGTTCATATCTCAAACTAAGAAAAAGATGTTTTTTGCTTTTAGAGATGAGGAGAAACTAATGAGAAACAATACTCCATGATATATCCAGCCAAAGTTTGTGATAGGTTGTATCAGGATACTGAATGGAATGATGCCAGGAATAAAATCATATCCTTGATTGTTACAGGGTTAGGATACAGGCGAACAATCATTAACATAATATGAAATCAGCTTTCTGCAAACGTCTGTTTGCAAAAGACTTAGATGACAGATCAAAGGATGAGATTTTTGGCATGGATTGTTGGAATCTTTTCATGTTGTATTAAGAATTAACATAGAGTCACCCCTGTGATACAGACAGGGCCGCCATCAAGGCATCACAACCATGACTGGTGTAGGGGGCCCAGTGAAGAGGGGGACCCAGCCGGGCCCGGGGTAATTACTTAGTTTTGTTAACACTAGAACTACTGGACTCGTGACACCTATAAAGAAATACATGGTGCAAAGTAGTCAAAATGACTACCTCAGTAGTTCTAGTGTTAAACACCGAGCCCTGGCTGGGCAACCGTCTTTACCGTTCATGGTTAATCATGGTTAATCCACAAAATATTGATTTCTGAACTCTTCCTGAGGTAAAACATTATTAGTATTGTTGTTTCTAAATGATTATGAACTTGTTTTCTTTATATTATTTGAAGTCTGAAAGCACTGTGCATTGTTTTGTTATTTTGACCATATCTGATTTTCAGAAAATAAATACAAAATTTATTGCTTGGAAATTCGGAGCCATTGTAAGTAGTTTATAGAATAAAAGAACATTTCACATTTTACTCAAAAATATACCTATAAAGAGAAAAATCAGAAAAACTGATAATTTTTACCAGAGCTATATATTATATATATATATATATATATATATATATATATATATATATATATATATATATATATATATACAGTATATATATATATATATATATATATATTTATATTTAAAAAAATTGTATGTTTTTCCAAGAGTGGCAGTGAGACTGTGGAAGGTTTGAGGGGTGGAGGCGGAGCTGTGGTGGAGCCTAGGCGGAGTCTCAAGGGGTCCCACAAATTTTGCCAGTATGGGGCCCTGAAATTCCTAGTGGCAGCCCTGGGTACAGAAAAAACATTAATATAGTAATAAAGAAAAGTAAAAGTTATGTTCCTGGACTGTAAAATATATGGGGTAAAAGGCAATTAAATAGAAGTTATAGATTTATCTGGTCATATAAGACACAGGGGTCTATACAAGGGGATTGTTACAAAGTTAAAACCCATGATACAAAAGGACAGGAGTGAGGGGTGCATAGCTGTTTGCCAAACTCAACACTTCTTGCTCCTCAGTTGCCTTCTGCAAATGGTGATCCTTGTTTGGTTTCTTATCATAAGTCATGTGGCAAGGCTCGTTAAAGAACCAATATTGACTTTTAGGATTGTTACATCCAGTTGATAGCACCATTGATCAAATCCTCTTCCTTCTGAGAAGGCTATTTACATATTTAATTTCCCAGAAGAACATTGCATGGCCTACAATTCTACTTATAACGGCATGTCACGCTCCTCTCATCTAGCCAAATCAGATCTCTTGCTTTGCACTGAGGAGGGGCAACATCCCGAAACATGTGTCTGCAAACTGAGTATCTGATTTGGCTTCTTATCTGAGGGACAATAATGACCTTCGGGATTTTTACATACAATAGATGGTATACATTACAACAAAATCGCCATTAAATAATGACTAAAAATACTGAAATACTCTCTCCTGAAGAAGAAGCAACAAAATATGTGTTGGGGAGACATAGCAGAAATTGGCAACAACACATTTAAGTGCAAACCCATGAAATAAATAATTACTAATTTACCTTTTTATTAGGGAAGCATTTTATCTGCCTATACACACAAATTACTTAAAGTAGTTTGCGTTAGAACTTACCATAGAACGAACATATAAGCCGCTGTTTAATTTGCAAATATAGGTCGCTGCCTACACAGAAGCAGCTGTTTTAATTGGTATAAGCATTTCTTAATTGTATTTTATTGTATTGAATTCTAAATAAAATTGTTTTATTAGGCATAATATTTTCATGCTTCAGGTACAGGACTTAGGGGCACTTTACACACTGCGACATCGCAGGTGCGATGTCGGTGGGGTCAAATTGAAAATGACGCACTTCCGGCATCGCATGCGACATCGCAGTGTGTAAAGGCTGGATGATACGATTAACGAGCGCAAAAGCGTCGTAATCGTATCATCGGTGCAGCGTCGGCGTAATCCATGATTACGCTGACGCAATGGTCCGATGTTGTTCCTCGCTCCTGCGGCCGCACACATCGCTGTGTGTGAAGTCGCAGGAGCGAGGAACGTCTCCTACCGGCCTCACTGCGGCTTCCGTAGGATATGCGGAAGGAAGGAGGTGGGCAGGATGTTTACATCCTGCTCATCTCCGCCCCTCCGCTCTGATTGGCCGCCTGCCGTGTGACGTCGCAGTGACGCCGCACGACCCGCCCCCTTAACAAGGAGGCGGGTCGCCGGCCACAGGGACGTCGCACGGCAGGTGAGTGTGTGTGTGAAGCTGGCGTGGCGATAACTTTCGCTACGCCAGCTATCACCACATATCGCTGCTGCGACGGGGGCGGGCACTATCGCACTCGGCATCGCAGCATCGGCCTGCGATGTCGTAGTGTGCAAAGCCCGCCTTAGTCAGGTGACATTGTGCTGCGAGGTGGAGGACGGTGTGTGCGCGGCGTGGAGGGGATCAGCCAGGGGTCTTCTTGGAGCTTGACGCTAGCCAACAGCTCTGCAGTGGGCAGCACACCACCTGGCAATGTCAGTTGTGGTGAGAAGGAGCCCAGCCAAGGGTCCTCAGGGAGCCTGACACCAGTCATCAGCTCTGCAATGGACAGCACACCACCTGGCATTTCAATGGACGACGCACCATCTGGCTCTGCAGCGGGCCGCATACCACCTGGCTTTGCAGTGGACAGCTTACTATCTGCCCATCCAGTCAGGTAGACTTGGATGACCTTCTACAAAAACGGCTCTGGCCCTATTCCAGGCTGGATACCGTGAAGCCTATAAGATCCTCATGGCAGAGCGCAAGGTAGAGCGTGAGGGAGCAGAGTGCAGGGCCGAGCGCGAGGCTGCAGAGCGCAGGGCAGAATGACAGGCAGTGTTTAACTACCAACTGCAGCTAGCTCAGCTCCAGCCCCTGCCGTCCACCCTGGACAATCGAGAGACCAAGCCTCCAAAGGTCCGTATTGAGGACTTCCCAGTGCTGGAGAAGGATGGACACTTGTACTCATTCTTGATAACCTTTGAGCGGACTTGCCTGCAGCACCATCTGGCCAAGGATCAGTGGGCCAAATACAGTACATGACCCCCGTTGAAGGGGTAAGGCGCTGGATATCCTTGGGGGCTTGCCTAACTAGGCAGATCATGGCTATGATGCCAACAAACAGGCCCTGATCCAACAGTACCACCTCACTCCGGAGTCCTACCGCAAGTAATTTTGGAGTCTGCAGAGGGGACCCAAGGACACCTGGGCCAACCAAAGTCAAGCCCTCACAAGAGCTGCCGACCTTTGGACCAAGGGCCTGCAGCTCACCATCGGAGATCCTGGATTTGTTCATCACGGAACAACTCTTGTGGAACTGCCCCAAGGACCTCCGCCAGTTCATCCGTGACCAGAAGCCAAAGGGGTGCACTGCTATGGCCGCCATGGCAGACAACTACACTAATAATCGGGCCCCTGAGACCAAAACAGCAGCCAGCAGCACCGGGACAGGGGATAACATGAATCCTGCAACTGTCTGCCCTGCCCCTAGACTGCAGGGGGGATACCTCGACTCCCCTCTTCAGGCCAGTGCAGAACTCAGAAGGTGTCACCTGTGCAAGTTGGACACTTCAAGGCCATGTGTCGCCAATGCCATAAGACTCGTCCCCTTCCTAAAAACCGTCCATTGTGTTGTGTGTGGGTGGGGGTGGTGGTAGGTCCATTGACAATTTCTAACCTGTCACCATTGGCCAGGCTGTGGAGGTGGAAGTGCAGGGCACCAGCGCTGAGATGACCCTGGTACCACCTGAGATAGTGTTCCCCCAAAACTTGGTACCCAGAAAAACTCTCACTGTCTCCAGGATTGGAGACATGTAAACGGTGCTACCCCTCGCCAAGTTTATTTTGACAAGGGGTGCCGGAAGAGGGGTAAGTGAAGTATGAATAACTGCTAACATTCCTGCAAATGTGTTGCTTGAGACAGATTTTGGGCGGCTAGTGTCCCAGTATGTGGCCACTGAAACTCCAAGTGCTGGTCCTTCAGCCTGTATTGAAAGGCCGCTATTGATATTAATGTCATTCTTGCCTGTGCTTGCTGTAAGGAAAAAGTGAGTGAACCTTTTTTTTGCTTGAAACAAGCTGACGTTTCTTTGCTCTGTACCCGCCCTAACATTTTTTGTTATGGGGTTTTTAATTATGCTTCAATAAATTTTTACATTTTATTTTCTGGTGCTGGATTTTTTCACCTTCTAATTTTGCTCTGCACCTGCTAGCAGGTTGTCCGTGCAACACCACCCTCAATTTTCTCCAGTGAGCTCTGCATTTCTCCTCTTTCTTAAGCAGCAGGCGGCACAGCGTCCCTCGGACCCAGAGCGGGTGGTCTGGGACCAAGGATGTCTATACCAAGTCACAGTCCAGCAGCGTCTACCGGAGGTGAGGCCCAGGGACTGACAGTTAGTGGTACCCATGGCAGGTCCAGATGATGGAAGAGTCACTACCGGTCCAGACAATGGGAAAGATGCACCTATCAACTGTCCAGATGATGGGAAAGGTGTGCTCACTGGTTGTTAGGGTGATGGGAAAATGGTCTCCATCACTTGTCAAGGTAGTGAGGAATGGCTTCCCACAGATGGTCAGGGTGATGGGAAAGTTGCACCCTGTCTAGATGATGGGATGGATGTACCTACCAGTTGTCAGGGGTATAGGAAAGCGGGCCCCATAGCCTGCCAAGGTGGTGGGAAAAGTACTTCCGACAGCTAGTCAGGATGATGGGAAAGTTGCACCCTTAACCTGTCCGGATGATGGGAAGGGTGCACTCCCTGGTTGGCAGGGTGATGGGAAAATGGTCCCCACAACCTGTCAAGGTAGTGAGGAAGGATGTTCCCCAGCCAGTCAGGGTGATGGAAAAATTGTACCCATAGCCTGATCTGAGGGGAAAGTTAGACCCACTGCCTGTCAGGGGGATGGGACAGTGGTACCCATCACCTGTCAGAACGGCGATGTGAGGATTATGATAAGGGATATTCTGATAAATATTATGACGATTATGACAGTCAAAGTTCAGTCAGCTGTTACTGTTCATTTGCACACACCTCGGCCCTGGAGCAGCGATTCCCCCAGATCTACTCAGCAAATGGCCAAGGAGACAAAATTCCATGAAGTCAAAGGAAGCCAGCAAAGCCCCTTGCTGACCAGCGGGAAGGATTGGCAGGCATCTTAGGTTCCTACAAGTTTTACAACTAAACGTCAATCAAAACGTCATTCTTTGAGGTGCCAATGTAAGACTTACAATATTGGGGAGTGCATCGCTTATTTCCAGACTCCTGACAGGTGTACAACGTATGAGGATCATCTACCTGTTTTACTCTTGCAGCCATAGCATGTTTACATCACTATCGTTCCTACTGGTGGTAACAGCATAACATTAGTACACTAGTATAATAGGGTGTCTAGGAGGGGGATAGACGCTCACCCAGACATAGATTAGAACTACTTTCCCACATTTAAATTTATACTAGGATTATTTAGCATACTAACACACTTTGTATTTTGGTGTAGAATTTGTTATAAGGGGACTTTGTTTTTTTTTTCTCTCTTGTTACCCCAACATTCATACTTACATGTCAAATAGAGCATAACAGGTTCAAAAAGGAACAGCTGTTGAGGAATGGGGGCACTATATGAACCCTGGGGTGCATAAAGCTTTGGGGACAGATAGGGCCCAATAGAGACAGACTCAGGGCATACACATATACACTCATTCTTCCCCTTTCTATGGTTACCTTTATGTACTGTTTGTTTATTCAAATTCTTTTTTTTGTGACTGATGTAGTCATTTTAAAGAGAACAATTAAAAGGTATATTTTAAGGTATATATTTTTCAGTGTACTAAATAGATTTTAAAAATATACATACTATTAATAAGTCCAAGGAAGCCAGCAAAGGCCCCTGCTGACCAGCAGGAAGGATGGGTGGGCAACTCAGGTTCTTACAAGTTTTACATCCGAACTTCAATCAAAACTCCAGGCTTGAAGGTGTTAAAATATTGGAGAGCGCGTCGCCCCCACAAATAAGATACACATTTTCAAAATCCTAACAGCAAGACGCAAGTCACACACTTTTCCTCTAAATTGTGTGGTGTGCGCGGCAGTCAATAATTAATAATTCTCTAAAGGAAGCCCACAGACCTATCATCTTTCATATCTATAGATAGATAAAATCCTGAGCGGAAATATAATGGTCATAACTTCTGTGTAAGATGCTCAGGGGTGGATATATGGGGGAAACCTGAAAATCCATAATTACATGGAAGGTGAACAGCACACCCATATCCAGCCCAGTCTTAGAACACAAAATGGGAGGGAACATGGAGTGTGACTGGATTTATAAACTCAGTGCAGACATCTTGTGGGTGTTCCTCTCTGGGTGGTGATGTGCAACACACGTGTGAGGAGTCTCAGGAACACTCATGGCTCCACAGCACCCCCATGTGCAAGCCAACCTCAGGGCTATTGACAAAGTAACAAGGTAACTGATTCATCTGTATATCTGTTTGTAACTATATCCTTTCTGTAACTGTACTTCTAACATATATATTCTGGAAATCCCATCTTGGATATAGTGTATTATCTAGTGTGCCATTAAGGTGATTAAATATATAATTTAATCTTGGGCTGTTGCTATTATCTCAATACCCGAATCCCATGTCGGTAAGTTCGGCTTAGCTTTACACGCTATCTCAGCTGGTTTCTGGCCCGATATAGGCCTGTTAATGGACAAGGCCTATATCTAACGAGGAGCTGGTGTCAGTCTATCGCACTGTATCGGACCGGCAGAATTCTGTTCCACTGGGGCTAGTGAAAAGTTCCTGTTGGCCTGTCAGGGTTGTGAGAAAGCTGGGTGCCATGGCAAATGTTGCGTGGCCTACTCGGTTCCACTTCCTGTGCCTCTCTGTGCCCCTGGGGACAAATGGAGTCAGTGCTGCATTGTGCCAATTGGATCTTCCGTACCTCTTGGGGGCGCAGAATGTCGCATGTTGGCAGAACTGACGAGATTGTCTCGTGTACCTCCGACAGTATTAGAGATGTCAGGATGAGGCTGAAAGGTGCGGTTTCGTCACAGATTGACAGGGTCGCGACTGAGCGGAGGGACATCTGAGTGACCCCCTGGCCCAATTTATGACATATAGGGAATTGGACATCCCACTGATGGGGCGCACGCAGAGGCCATGGCCATGGGCCAGGGCAAACTGGGCCTGAGGACACCAAACATATGCATCATCTAGACCTAGCTTCCTGTTCCACTTTGCAAGGGAGTGCGGGACACTACTGTTGAAGACAGAACAGTGAGAGCAGGTTGGGGGTTGTATGGCAGATTATGCTCCCAGTCTGTTTTCTAGCACCACCCCGTCTTCTACAAGGTCCAGTCTCACTAGCTAAGGGGCTAGACAGCATAATCCTCACCTCATCTTCCTTTTTCCAACTATAGCAACAGTGGAAGGAAGAGGACATGGATAGTCATCCCTCTGGTGGGAACAGGGAAGTCTTGCTTGTTGAGAGTCTGGCACACATCTTCTGCTGCTTTTACCGTGACCCTCGCAGTATAAAAAATTTGCCCAACACCAATTACTAATTGTGCACTCTTCTCAACCCACGTTACAGGGAGAGCTTTACATCTATCCATCCTGGGCGGAGAACGCTACTAAAATGATGCAATACTAGAAGACCAAAATTGAAGAGTTAGTCAAAAAATTCCTTTCTGACAATGCTAGTGGCAGTCACAGTTCTTTGGACAACCGAGGAGCACACAAGAGCGAGACACACAGCAGGACCAACCGAAGCAGAGGAACACTATCAAAGGTCTGGGACAGTTTCATTAGATCCTCCAAAGACCCAGTCCCTGATGCTTGGGGTATACTTTATGAAGATGGTGAAGGATTACCTAGCCAACAGTACTACCATCCTCTGCGATTCCTCTGTGCCATAGAACTATTGGGTATCTGAGTTTGACACATGCCATGAACTGTTCATCTACACCTTGGAAAGAGAGGCCTGCCTTGTCGCTAACATTTTGTCTGAGTGACTTATTAATGCCATAGGCGGCATAACAACCGATATGCACATCTACTTGTCAAGTGAAAATACTGAGAGGCTGACTTATCAAAATGAACAAAGTGTGGAGTAGCCCAGACTTCTCAATGCAACTGGATGACAACAGCCAAACCTAATGGCAATTGTAATGTTTCTTTTTTGAGGTGTATTCCCATGCACCGCTTCCCATGCAAGCAATGGTATACAGTTCTTCTTTTCTTCTTTTTGTTATGTCCTCCTCCTTCACCATATCAACAGGATTATGATGCGACCCACACTTATAATTTTTCCAGGGTATGTATGATGCCCTAATACATAATTTTTAAAGGCCTATCTCAAATAATCTCTCCTGAAGGCTGAACAATACAAACAGGTTGTCAGTTGGATGGCAGGTGAAAACCAGTCTCGGAGTCAGAATGTTTTTAAAATTCTACTAGAATTTAATCACATTCCTCTATGGTTCTTCCAGGGTGTACTGCAATGCCTCCATGTAATTTTAACTAGGCTTCTTTCTGAGTGGATAGGCTTTCCCAGTTTTGGAGTCAGAATGTTTTTAAAATTGTATCATAGTTAAATCATAGTCCTCCCTCTTTGTCACTTCCAGGATTTATTGCAAGTACCATGATGCCTATTGTAATTTTAGCTAGGCCTCACACTGAATGCATAGGCGTTCCCAGTTTGGGAGTCAGAATGTTTTTAATATTGTCCAGAATTGAATCAGAGTCTCTTCTTTACATGTGTTCCAGTGAGAATTTTAGTCCCTCCTTCTAATTTTTAGCAGCCCTAGTATTTAATGCATATGCTTTATGAGTGTAGAAGTCCCACTACCTAACATTTTTACCAAAATTTGTATGAAGCCCCCATTTGTGCCTAATACAGGGTGTATTGGAGTCCCTCTTCCTTCTAACTTTTGCCAGTTCTTGCATTGTCCACAAAGGCATTGTGAGGTTCAGAGTCCTTTCTTCATAAATTAAACAGGATGTGTCACACACACCACATGCTCAAATAAAGTAGTAAAATGATAACATTACATTTACTGGTGAAAGGGGTTTTTTTTACCACTGAAAGCAATGAGACAGTACAAAACGCAGCAAAAGCGCTATTTTTCCATCTTTTTAAATTTGCTTTATATAAATGTCTTTATACAGGAAGGAATGTTTCCCAACATTTTTTCCAGTTAAATCCATGTTATCTTTGGTTTGGTATGATTTATTGTTAATGGCGTAACAATAATCTTACAACATTGTTCCCAGCAGCGACTTAGGAGTCAGAGATGTGTCCAGGAATCTTCCCCATGCATTTCCTATTCCAAATGAGCACTGTTTCCATCCATTTCAGCATTTTACTGCCCCCCAGACTTCCTGGGAGGGTCTGCTGGAAAAATGATTGAGTTTCCCATTGACTTGCATTATACAGGTGCATCTCAATAAATAAGAATATAATCAAAAAGTTAATTTATTTCAGTAATTCAATACAGAAAGGAAACACATTTAGTATATAGAGTCATTACACACAGAGTGATCTTTTTCAAGGGTTTTTTTTCTGTTCATGTTGATGATTATGGCTTACAGCCAATGAAATCCCAAAAGTCATTATCTCAGAAAATTAGAATAATTACCATTAAACATCTGCAAAGGCTTCCTAAGCGTTTTAAATGGTGACCTAGTCTGGTTCAGTAGGCTGCACAATCATGGGGAAGACTGCTGACTTGACAGATGTCCAGAGGCAGTCATTGACACACTCAACAAGGAGGGTAAGCCACTAAAGGTCATTACTAAAGAAGATGGCTGTTAGTCCTCTATCCAAGCATATTAATGGAAAGTTGAATGGAAGGAAAAAGTGTGGTAGAAAAAGATGCACAAGCAACCGGGATAACCGTAGCTTTGATAGGATTGTTAAGAAAAGCCATTCAAATATTTGGGGGGAGATTCACAAGCAGTGGGCTGCTGCTGGAGTCAGTGCTTCAAGAGCCACCACACACAGACGCATCCAGGACTTGGGCAACAACTGTCACATTCCTTGTGTCAAGCCACTATGACCAATAAACAACTCCAGAAATTGTCTTATCTGGGCCAAGGAGATAGAGAACTGGACTGTTGATCAGTGGTCGAAGATGTTATTTTCAGATGAAAGTAAATTTTGCATTTTATTTGGAAATCAAGATCCCAGAGTCTGGAGGAAGAATGGAGAGGCCACAATCCAAGCTGCTTGAGGTCTAGTGTGTTTCCCCAATCAGATATGATTTGGGCAGCCATGGCTTCAGAGAGGTGCACTGCACATGCTGGTCTTCCGATCATGCGCAGTGCACCTCTCTGAAGCCTGAATGCATACACCTGGCTTCAGATGAGGCTCAATGTGAGTGAACACAGTCACACGCATATGCAAACTTTCCAGGGGCTGGCGGTGACTCTGGCTTGTGGAAATCATTTATTTTTGAGATAACTAATCTGCAGATAGGTTACCAAGTAATTTTCAGCTACTGCATTTTATATGTTAAAGAAAATGTAGGTGTGTGATCACAGCCTTCAGTCACTATCTTTTAATATATCCTCTAATTAGCTTATCAGGAAGCATTATCATCTAATCCTTAAAGCTGGGTTTACACACTGCAACATCTCAAACGACATCGCTGTAACGTCACCGGTTTTGTGACGCAATAGCGATGTTGTTTGCGATGTTGCAGTGTGTGAAACCTATCAGCGACCCGGCCCCTGCTGTGAAGTTGTAATCGTTACAAATCGTTCAGGACCATTCCTAGGTCCTTTGTTTCCAGCTGTGCAGCAAGCATCGCTGGAAAGTTTCAGTGTGTGAAAGACTTTGCAGAGACTTTGTTAGCAACTTCCCTTTCAAAAGGCTGCTTATCAACGTCCCCAAACAACCAGCTAGGTCGCTCTGCAGGTCCGGATCGCTGTTGAGTTGTTGGCCAGGTTTGCCTGTTTGAACGCTCACCAGAGACTTAGCAGAGACTTAGGGAGGTCGCTATTGCGTCACCAAACCGGTGACGTTACAGCGATGTCCTTTGCGATGTTGCAGTGTGTAAACCCAGCTTTAGGGACCCATTATTAATAATCTGGGGAAGTGGTGGATGACATTGGACATCGTCCTATTATTCTAATTTCTTGTCATGTATATTGCGCAACATACATTGCAAAACTATGTCTGTGGATACCCTATTATATATTTGGGTATCCATTCCCTTTATTCCATCTTTTCACATGCTCCTGTGTAAAGTAATATTCTATTTCCAACACCATTGCGAGGCATTACTTTTCTTTACAATGCAAGTGTGACGCCCTGGCACAGCCAGGTTGTCACAGAAAGAGTTAATCCTCCTTGGTAATCTGATCTCACACCGCTGCAGCCAGACAAACCACAGCCCCCAGTGTAAGAGAAAAGCAGAGGAGAGGGGAGGGGCTGGAGCAGAGAGTGTGTGGAGAGCAGACAGGACAGAAGTCTGGAGTTGTAGCTCCCAGGCTGGGAGTGAAGCGTGCTCTGAAAGGGCCGGGACAGGCCGTAGTGAGGAAGGGGCCAGAACAGGTAGCCGGAGCAGGGCGGTGGCCCCTCGGTACCTGGGTACCCGGATCACTACAGGGGAGTGGATTCCCCGTTCCCGGCTGAGGAGAAAGAGGAAGAGAGTGGAGAGAAAGGCACCTGGCTGCAGGGAAAGAACAACAAGGGCTGCTGCACCGTGTGTGGGACACTAACACCCCCGTACCGAAGGCTGCGGACACCGGCAATTCCTAGTTTACCAGTGACTCCGTGTGACTTTCTTGTGAGTACACCCGTGCCCTCGGGCACCGCACTGCAGCACTGCGCCCTGCCCCTGCTTACCCCATCACCGGGCCCCGGGACAACCAACCCCCTACCCACGGAGGGGAGAAATAACATCTAGCTGCTCCATATCATCGCTCCCGGGATCCCCGTCCAGAGCAGCGGTGGTGTTCCACAATCACCACAACCGTGGGTGGCGTCACGGACAATCTCCCTTAACAAAACCCCTTTTACTGTGGAGCCTGGGATCACAGACTGGGTCACGCCACCGTGATACCCACAGAAGTGACTCTGTGGCCCGGATCTGAGTACCCCTGGTCCCCGGGCGAAACATTTGGCGTCACGAACAGGATCGAACCCATCCAGTTACCTGGAGGAAGTGCGCCTTGCCCCGTCCGTCAGCGGCGTCCCGCTGAGGAAAATCCCGAAGTCCGCCATTTTAGCCGCCATTTTAGGCGCCAAAAACAACAACTTGGCGCCTTCTTCTCTGAGCGGCGGGCACGAAAAAGAGGCTCCGCCCCCTGAGAACGCGGGCGGAAGTGAAGCTCCGGAGGACCGGAAGCGAAAGGGAAACTTTAAAAGTTGCTGGAAGGACTGCTCCCGAGTACCAAGGGGGAGCAGTAGGAAGGAACTGCAGTTCATGTGACCAGGACTGTAGGGGCAGGGACGCCAGGACTCTGCCAGCTTTTGGTTCCTGGAGAGGCTGCCGCAGCGATGCACCGACCCGTTACCCCTGTTACCGGTAGCGGAGCCCACAGCGCCTGTTGGGGAGGACCCAGACCTGGGGTCCCCAGGCCTCACCTTTGTCACCGCCCTGCCACCGGCCCCGGCAGTCCGCCCGGCCGCGACGGAGATGACGACGGCTCCGGCAGTCCGCCCGGCCGCAACGGCAGCGAAGTACCGGTCCCGTTGACCAATCTGGAGCCGTTTCTGGACTGGGGTCAAGGGGTGCTGCCTGGGTTTTAGGGGCAGCACCAAGGCTAGGTTGTTTGGGTGGGTGACTGAAGGACCCGTTACGTTAACATTATTAAAAGTGTTATTTGTTGTTGCAACGTTGAAGCAATGTGCATCCCGCTGTGGGAAGATTGAAAATGTTTAAAATGTTTTATCCTTTTTCCAGTTTTAATAAATGTTGGTGCCTAGACGGCCCGAGGATGGGCCGTGTGTTACCAAGGGGGTGTGTGACGCCCTGGCACAGCCAGGTTGTCACAGAAAGAGTTAATCCTCCTTGGTAATCTGATCTCACACCGGTGCAGCCAGACAAACCACAGCCCCCAGTGTAAGAGAAAAGCAGAGGAGAGGGGAGGGGCTGGAGCAGAGAGTGTGTGGAGAGCAGACAGGACAGAAGTCTGGAGTTGTAGCTCCCAGGCTGGGAGTGAAGCGTGCTCTGAAAGGGCCGGGACAGGCCGTAGTGAGGAAGGGGCCAGAACAGGTAGCCGGAGCAGGGCGGTGGCCCCTCGGTACCTGGGTACCCGGATCACTACAGGGGAGTGGATTCCCCGTTCCCGGCTGAGGAGAAAGAGGAAGAGAGTGGAGAGAAAGGCACCTGGCTGCAGGGAAAGAACAACAAGGGCTGCTGCACCGTGTGTGGGACACTAACACCCCCGTACCGAAGGCTGCGGACACCTGCAATTCCTAGTTTACCAGTGACTCCGTGTGACTTTCTTGTGAGTACACCCGTGCCCTCGGGCACCGCACTGCAGCACTGCGCCCTGCCCCTGCTTACCCCATCACCGGGCCCCGGGACAACTAACCCCCTACCCACGGAGGGGAGAAATAACATCTAGCTGCTCCATATCATCGCTCCCGGGATCCCCGTCCAGAGCAGCGGTGGTGTTCCACAATCACCACAACCGTGGGTGGCGTCACGGACAATCTCCCTTAACAAAACCCCTTTTACTGTGGAGCCTGGGATCACAGACCGGGTCACGCCACCGTGATACCCACAGAAGTGACTCTGTGGCCCGGATCTGAGTACCCCTGGTCCCCGGGCGAAACACAAGCACAACGAGATTGCTTTTATGTTTACCCACCAGCTATGATAGTTACCATTTTAGAACTATAAGTAATAAGTGGTTAGTTGTATCTTCATATGAGGCTATTGTAGGGTTAACGCCCCTATGAAGCACACTACGACCTTAGTAGACAGTGTTCTCCTATGTTCTGTGTTTTTGTGGACTAGCCTGATTTGTGCACTTGGATTAACCCTGCCCAAAACGTGCAGGAAGCTGAAAAAGACCATGACATAGCTCTGGTGTCCGTCGAGCCAGTACCAGATTGGGAAACTCCTGAGGTCATCGATCATGAAGATGAGAAGCAGCGCCATACAGAATAGTCAAGAGACACCGGTCCTGTGGAAGAGGAGAGGTTCCCCCTGCCCTGGAAGGAGAGTGTGCAGCGACAAGCCACTGATTTCCCGGGAGTGGACCTGGCCCTCCACTGCGGTACCGTGAGTTCTTTACACAGGCCTCATTAGTCAGAGCACGGTAGCCGTACGGCCTGGATAGCAGAGGTTACTTAGGATGTTATTGCAGTGTAGTTGTAACCTTATTCTTTCTGCAGTTTTCCGCTGTTCCAATATTTGTAATAACTTGGATGAGGCAGTGTTAGCACAGCCCATCTAGTACCTGCAGTTTTGTAACCCTTACTTTCGATATTTAGTATTTTATCGTTAACTTACAGATACATGTTATTTTTGTCCGTTAATAAAGCCGTTCCCTTATTTCTGTACCCTCGTCTTGTGTACTGTAATTGAACTCTGCTTGGCGGTTGTACATTTGCCTCCGTTACACTATCATGCTGCTATATCGCAACAATGACTAGCTTGTTATTTGGTCGCTATACTCGCAACGCTTGCAGTCACTGTATTTAACAATGTTTTGATTTCGTATAGATTCAGTAGGAGGCATCAGATTCTTCACACCCACCTTTTCTCATGGGTTACCGTATGGCTTATGAGCATCTTTATTGGCTGCCGTTAGCCTCCTATGTGCAATATGCAGTAACAACTTAGTAGCGACGCTCATCACAGCGAAGAGATGTCCCCATTGGAGCAAGTTTCCATGCTGTATTCAGGAGGAGGGATGCTCTCCTCTATGAGAGGAACTCTCATGAGCCACAGGGCGTGGCTCGCCATCACGGCGGCACACTATTGAATAGTTCATCCATGATATCAAATACAGAAAGATACAAACTGCCTTAGCCACTGATCAAGCTGGGCAGTAATTTAGAAATAAGAAGAAACACCTAGGGCTATTAGAGAAAGTCATCTTAAAAGGAACCTGTCACCAGATTTGGGGCCTATAAGCTGCGGCCACCACCAGTGGGCTCTTATATACAGCAATCTAACATGCTGTATCTAAGAGCCCAGGCCGCTGTGTAAAACATAAAAAACACTTTATAATACTCACCTAGAAGGTCACTCCGGTGCAGACTGGTCGAATGGGCGTCTCCGTTCTCCGGGACCAGAGCCTCCTCTTCGGCCATCTTCGTCCTCCTTCTAAAGACTGTATGAATGACGCATCCTACGTCATACACACTCGCCCGTCCTGCGCCAGTGTTAGAATGCTGTATATAAGAGCCCACTGGTGGAGGCCGCAGTTTATAGGCCCCAAATCTGGTGACAGGTTCCCTTTAAGCAATTTTGAAGTGGATATTTTGATTATTGGTCTCAGGTCTGCTAATGCGGATTTCAGCGAGTAGTACATATGTTTTATAAGAAAATATGTATTAAATATCTTTAACTACTGGATGGTGTTACCCTAATACAGTAAGTCATTGCATCTTACAAGCATAATAGCACTTTAAAAGCATCCATAAGCTTGAAATCATTGCGGCATTTAGCACTTTTTTTATTATTCACATTTCGTATGGTTTATTTGGTCACTAGTGGGGTTTATATTTAGGACACGATAAGTTTTTTTAGTATAATATATTAAAAGTTACACTTTAATATTTGACTCCAACAGGTTAAAGGGGGTGTTACACGCAGCGATATCGCTAGCGATATCGCTGGTGTAAGCACCCGCCCCCGTCGTTTGTGCATCATGGGCAAATCGCTGCCCGCGGTGCACAAAATCGTTAGGAGCCGTCACACGGGACTTACCTGCCTAGCGACATCATTGTGGCTGGCGAACCACCTCCTTTTTAAGGGGGCGGTTCGTGCGGCGTCACAGCGACGTCACTAAGCGGCCGCCCAATAGAAGCGGAGGGGTGGAGATGAGCGGGACGTAACATCCCGCCCACTACCTTCCTTCCGCATTGCCGGCGGCCGCAGGTAAGCTGCAGTTCGTCGTTCCCGGGGTGTCACACGTAGCGATATGTGCTGCCTCGGAAACGATGAAAAACCTGAGACCTCCACAATCAACGATTTTTTAAAAAGGAACGACAATTCAACGATGGACGATAAGGTGAGTATTTTCCATCGTTAACAGTCGTTCCTTGGTGTCTCAAGCGGCGACGTCGCTAACGATGCCGGATGTGCGTCACGGAATCCATGACCCCGGCGATATATCGTTAGATACGTCGCTGTGTGTAACGCCGCCTTTAGACTGAATTAATTTAGAGATTTCTTGGAGTTCAATGAATTATTTATGAATTAAAGGTTATGGACATCTTTGAGGTAATTTTATTTACTAAAATGAATGTATTTTGGGCTAAAAATAATTTTTGAAATTGGATTTCATTTCAAATTTGTCAGTTTGACTTTTGAAGGATTTTTGTTTCCATGCACACTGCTGACTACAGGATGGATTTACTGAGTATCCATCAGTAAACTCCTTTTGATGGGAGAGTTTTATCTGTTTTCTGATTTACCCTAGGCTGATTTAGGACCATAGATCACAACAAGGTTATTCACTGAGGAGTTCTTAAAATGTCAGAGAAAAGACAAAACATTATTTTCGTCAACAAACTGGTGTAAAGGCCCTGTTACACGGGGCAATATATTGGGAGATCGCATGTGCGATCGCACCTGCCCCCATCGTTTGTGCGTTACGGGCAATTTGTTGCCCGTGTCGCACAAAGTCGGTAACCCCCGTCACACGTATTTACCTTCCAAACGACCTCGCTGTGGGCGGCGAACATCCTCTACCTGAAGGGGGAGGGACGTTCGGCGTCACAGCGACGTCACTCAGTGGCTGCATAATAGAAGCGGAGGGGCGGAGATGAGCGGGACTTAACATCCAGCCCACCTCCTTCCTTCCACATTGCCGGCGGGATGCAGGTAAGCTGTATTCATCGTTCCCGGGGTGTCACACGGAGCGATGTGTGCTGCCCCGGGAACAATGAACAACCGGTGCACAGAAGGTTTGACGATATTATGAAAATGAGCGACGTGTCAACGAGCAACGATAAGGTATTTTTGCTCGTTAATAGTCGCTCGTAGCTGTCACATGCTACGATATGTCAAACGATGCCGGATGTGCGTCACAAACTCCGTGACCCTGGCAATATATCGTTAGATATATCATAGCATGTAATGGGGCCTTAAGACTGAACCCAAAGTGTTTTTAGAAGTCAGTGAAAGGTGGTGGAGGAAGTCGCATGGTTTGGGGAATGTTTTCTGCAGCAGGAGTTGGACCTCTCATACAGCTACATGGCAGAGTGAATGCAAGTGTGTATCCTTACTTGCGTTCATTACTCAATCAGCTAACAATTTTCATGCAGGATAATGCCCCCTGTCACACAGCAAAACGGGTAAAGCAGTTCCTTGAAACAGAAAACATTGAAACAATAAAATAGCCAGCCCAGAGTCCTCATCTAAACCGAATAAAAAACCTCTGGAAAATACTTGGTGACAAAGTTATGGCCAAGAAACCCACAACAGTCAAAGAACTGTGCAAGAGACTGGAAGAAGAGTGGACCAAAATCACACCAGAGCAATGTGAGAGACTAGCAATGTCCTGTGGTCGCAGATGTGCTGAAGTCATTCAAAGCAAACGCCTATGCACTTCCTACTGATTGGTGACTGTTGTTACCTTCAGAAAATGTACTTATAAACTTTCTCTGTGCTACTGTCGCGGGCGGCGGGGCGCTGCGCTCACCACGCTCGGGTCCGGCGCTGCTGCTGCTGCTCGGTGGCTCGAGCGGTGGGCCGGATCCGGGGACTCGAGCAGCGCTCCTCGCCCGTGAGTGAAAGGGGTGGTTTGTTGGTGTTTGGGATGTCGGTTTGGAACGCCACCCACGGTGTGTAGTGAGGTTGTGGCACCACCGCTGCTCTGTACGGGGATCCCGGGAGTGATGGCAGGGAGCAGCTGAGATATTTCTCTCCCCTCCGTGGGTAGGGGGATTTTGGTAGTCCCGGGGCCCGGAGTTATTATCTGTTTGGTGGATTGCGGGGCCTGGCCAGGTGCAGGGTCGCGGGGCAGCGCAGTGCCAGTCGGCACGGTGGTACTTACTCAGCCAGTAACGCACACGGAGTCTCTGGTAAAACAAACGGCTGGATGGACGAGTCCCACAGACGGCTGCGACGGTCACTCCCGGTAGGTTGGCGGTAACTGTCTCTCCCTGCACCGGTGTTATGTTCTCGGCCCCGATGGCTTCCCACCGGTAACCCGCTCCCCAGCGGTAGGTTGGCTAAGGGAGCCCCTGTTTGCCCGCAGGCTCTGGCCCTGGGAGCTCTAGCTCTGGCGGTAGCTTTCTCTCCCTCATGGTTTGGACGGTTGCCTTCAGTCGGGTCTTTACTGCTGGGAAACCCCGGAGGTTCCCGTCGCTGACGGATTTGACCGGTTTAATGGTGACTCCTAGCCTGGTCGGGGTCCGTAGGCCCTGCTGGATGGTGCTGGCTTCTCTTCGCTCCCCGATCCGGTACCGGCGGGCCACCGCCCATCCCCGGTCCTTACGGTTGTGTGTCAATCGGCCTCTCCTGCAGACGGTCACCACCGTCTGCCAACCTTGCTGTCAGGTGCCCGGGCCACATACCCGGACATGGCCAGTCAGTTCCTCACTACCACTTCCCTAACTCACACTCTGAACTCCTTTTTACTATCTGCCCTTCTTTCCCGCCTCCAGGACTGTGAACTCCTCGGTGGGAGGAGCCAACCGCCTGGCTCCGCCCCACCTGGTGTGGACATCAGCCCCTGGAGGGAGGCAACAAGGATTTGTGTTTGACTTAGATGTTCCTAACCGGGGTGTGGGGTGTGTTGTTGCAGTACCTGTGACATCCTGGCTTGTCCAGGGCGCCACATTCCCCCTTGGTTAAACGCAGACGGTCCGCGGGCTGCTCGTCCATCACCGGTTTTATTTTCACAACTGAAAAAGGTAGAAAATTGGTAAAACATGTAAAATCACAAACATTTTATAAACTCCCCATATTGGGAGGCACAGTGCTTTAACGTTACCAACATTCTATTAACGGTACGGCTTCCGCTCTCCCCCCAGCCAAACAACCTGGCCCTGATGCTGCCCCTAAGAAGTGGGTAGCACCCGTTGCCCCAGTCCAGAACCAAATTACCCGAGCGGGTGCGGTCTCTTTCAGGGGACCCACGTCCATGGGGGACCCCTGACCCCCGGAGGATTGCCACCAGTTACGGTAGTGGCGGGCCTGGGCCATCCATTTCCTCCAGGCCCATCCTCCCAAATCAGCCTCTGCGGAGGCGGTCACGGTAACAAGCCAACATTTTTTTTACACGCCACAAGTTTGTGGTTGCCCTGCAAGTTCTCGGGCTTGTCCGTAAGTAGTTCCTTACGCACGGTGCAGAAAGTCCCAACGGGGACTAGTTGCCGGCAACGGCCGGTTCAATCACGGTGCTAATCTGGTCACAGTTCGGTTGATTGCTTCTTCTTATCATTCGGTTACATTCAACAACATACAAGAACATCACACAATGGTGCTGGTGGTCCCAACGGGGACACTTGCAGCAGAGGACCGCTGACCCTGGGGCGGCTACCACCGCGGGGGGTCGGCCCAGTCCGGGACCGGACGGTACATCGGGTTCTCCTTCCATAAGCAGTGCAGTCCAAAACCGCTGATCGCCGTTGGGAACGGCGGCGGAGGTAGCGTGCTCGGGACCTCCTCCTCCATCAGCTGCACTCTCTCTGGACCCCTTACGGCAGGGCCGGTCCCCGGCTCCCACTCAATCAAGGCTGGTTCGGGAACCTGGGTGGCCTGGTCACGGCGCGCCACGGCCGCCGCGGCCCCTTGCTCTCGGGCCTCCACCACGGCGACCATCCTGCGCACCTCTGCCCGCCAATCCAACAACTGCTGCAGGCTCTGCGCCCCGACCTTCGTACAGAACTGACCCAGCTCTCGTTCCAGCCACACAGCGGTCCCGGTGGGGAGCTCACCCAGGCCGCCGTCTTCGAAGGCTACTCCCCCTCTGCTCCTCCACAGCTTTGATGCTCCGGTGGCGGTTGCTCCCGCGCTCCAGCCCCAAGATGCCGCCATCTCTCCATCCACGTCCCCCCTTGGTGTCTCTCTGGCACCTCCTCTTCAGGGGCGGAGCTTCGACTTTCGCGCCTCCACTGCTCGGGAAGACGCTTGAGCGGGGACTTCTCGCCCCCAATATGGCGGCTCTCGAAAATTTTCGGCCGGACACCTCCGTCGAGACACAAGGCGCACTTCCACCAGGCGGTAGAACGGTAGGATCCTGTTCGTGACGCCAAGTTGTCGCGGGCGGCGGGGCGCTGCGCTCACCACGCTCGGGTCCAGCGCTGCTGCTGCTGCTCGGTGGCTCGAGCGGCGGGCCGGATCCGGGGACTCAAGCGGCGCTCCTCGCCCGTGAGTGAAAGGGATGGTTTGTTGGTGTTTGGGATGTCGGTTTGTGACGCCACCCATGGTGTGTGGTGAGGTTGGGGCACCACCGCTGCTCCGTACGGGGATCCCGGGAGTGATGGCAGGGAGCAGCTGAGATGTTTCTCGTCCCTCCGTGGGTAGGGGGATTTTGGTAGTCCCGGGGCCCGGAGTTATTATCTGTTTGGTGGATTGCGGGGCCTGGCCAGGTGCAGGGTCGCGGGGCAGCGCAGTGCCAGTCGGCACGGTGGTATTTTCTCAGCCAGTAACGCACACGGAGTCTCTGGTAAAACAAACGGCTGGATGGACGAGTCCCACAGACGGCTGCGACGGTCACTCCCGGTAGGTTGGCGGTAACTGTCTCTCCCTGCACCGGTGTTATGTTCTCGGCCCCGATGGCTTCCCACCGGTAACCCGCTCCCCAGCGGTAGGTTGGCTAAGGGAGCCCCTGTTTGCCCGCAGGCTCTGGCCCTGGGAGCTCTAGCTCTGGCGGTAGCTTTCTCTCCCTCACGGTTTGGACGGTTGCCTTCAGTCGGGTCTTTACTGCTGGGAAACCCAGGAGGTTCCCGTCGCTGATGGATTTGACCGGTTTATCGGCGACTCCTAGCCTGTTCGGGGTCCGTAGGCCCTGCTGGATGGTGCTGGCTTCTTTTCGCTCCCCGATCCGGTACCGGCGGGCCACCGCCCGTCCCCGGTCCTTACGGTTGTGCGTCAATCGGCCTCTCCTGCAGACGGTCACCACCGTCTGCCAACCTTGCTGTCAGGTGCCCGGGCCACGTACCCGGACACGGCCAGTCAGTTCCTCACTACCACTTCCCTAACTCACACTCTGAACTCTTTTTACTATCTGCCCTTCTTTCCCACCTCCAGGGCTGTGAACTCCTCGGTGGGAGGAGCAAACCGCCTGGCTCCGCCCCACCTGGTGTGGACATCAGCCCCTGGAAGGAGGCAACAAGGATTTGTGTTTGACTTAGATGTTCCTAACCGGGGTGTGGGGTGTGTTGTTGCAGTACCTGTGACGTCCTGGCTTGTCCAGGGCGCCACACTACTGTCATTGCTGTTTTCTAATTATGATCATCCCATTTTGGGTAAAATAAAGGTTTATGTTGATACACTTTGGATCTTTTGTAAAACACTGTTCTAGGGGCATGGTTTACCCCTTACAAACAATCTTCAAATATTTATCAATGTATATTATATCATTTTGGAAAAAACAAGTGATCATACGTTGCTCTCTAATTTTGATCTCCCGTGTATATGCGGGGAGGAAATGTGATTAGCTGTCTCACAACTGGTGATCAAAGAGAACAAACAAGCAGACTAGCACAGATTAAATCTTACTAGCTTGCCTATGAATCACCACACAGCAGGTTGATGCTCCAGTCTGCCTGTGTTGCTCCCAGACACCAGAAAATCTCTCAGTCAGTGTCAGAATCTGGAATCTGAACAGGAACTGATATCGCCATGACAGTCAGTGAAGTTAGTGAAACTCTCCGTGTGACAGATTCTTACTTAGAGGGAGTCTGTCATGTTCTGAAATGTTAGGTAAACAGTGTTAAAATCCTACATAGCTAGCTTACTGGAGCAGCAGCTACAGGGAGAATATAAAGTTTTATTCTCCCTGCAGCCGCTCAATTCCATTCATTAGGGAGGTGGAGGGAGTTAGAACAGTCACCATTCACTACACAGTCCAGTGTAATCACTCCCCTGCATATTGATTGACAGCCTGCTTTGCAGCATGTGTGTATAGTGCCGTGGAACGATAGCTGTGTTAATGAACTGTGAATTTTATAGCCCCTGGCACTGTCCAAGTCACTGGAAGCATGTGGCTGCAGGGAGAAGAAAACATTAATTACAATTAGCCGACTATACAGTATTTAAGCGTTGTTTACCTCTGAAATTACTGTATCAGTAGGTAAATAAGATGTCTGGAGGTGTAAAGTTCTCTGAACAATAGGGCAAGATCACTGCTCTTTTTGTGTCCCCCCCCACCCCCCGCACTTTTTCAGGAGGTTTTCAAGCATAATCCCCCTGAAAAAGCCACTGCATGCTCATACCCTTAAAGAGGAAGACACCATGGGGCTCCCACTGTTGGGAACTTGTAGGTTCTGTACACTTCCAATCCAAATATTATTCCATGATGTAATACAGGGTAATAACATTCTTCATAATTTAATAATGCTGAAAAATCACTCACCAAAGCCTCCAACTTCCTAAACTGTGCGAACGTCTTGGCCACTTCCAAGAGTAATGCAAAATAAAAGCAAAAAGTTTCAATCCAGTGCTTCCGATCCTCCCTTTATAAGTTTGCGTAACTCATGTTGCAATGTGAGAACACGTTCTCTAACGCTTCCTCTTTTCTAATTCATCTGTGTCTAATCACGGCGGTCAGGAATTCTGGACACTCACAGATGTCTATAGAGCATACAGTAGTTCAATCACAATATATTCTGTTTTAAAGACGAAAAAAGGATAATACAAAAAGTATAAATCAGCATAGCAAATCTACATTAACCCCCCCCTTTTTTTGTTTTTGTTATATTTTTTTATTCTCTTCAGTGATTATTTGAGCCCTTGTTTATGCATGACATATTGTATTATTTTAGTGATGAGTGAGCACGCTCGATTGATTATCTTGTGTGCTCGACATACTTGACTCCCCGCAGAAAGAAAGAGAATTATTTCCATCAAATGCTCGAAATTCCCATTAACTTCCTTTATGCTTGGTTCTTGAGTTCAGCACGTCCGAGTATCCGAGTGTCCGACCTAAGATTACCGAGCACTCGAGCATTTTAGTGCTCTCTTATCACTAATTATGTGTAATCAAAAGACGTTTCTTCACTCAAATATATAGAATATATTGTGATTTTTGGCACTGTGTTTTATTACTTTTTTTTATCTTCACACTTCATAATTAATGACCAGTTGAACTCTCTCTACAGGTTATTCTCCCCATGAGGACACCTGATCCTCATGGGCAGGATAACCTGTAGAGTGAGTTCAACTGTGTTGTAGTGCCAGCATCCCTGGAGGGATGCCAAATTTCTCACAGCGGTGGCCCAGTCATGTCCTCCCCAGCACTCCCCCACCCATCCACGTGTGCTGCTACCTTCTTTTCCTCCTGGGGTTGTTTACGCAGCCCAGTTCTCCCGAAAGTGTGCTTAGGGCACACACACGCGCACCGGCCCTCCACTTAAAGGGCTATTTCCAGGAAATGCCTCTCAGCTAAAAGGCATTATGTATTTAAGGCACCCTCCCATTAGGGAAGGTGACTGCGTAATACCTTCAGTTGGTCAGTGTCCTGTCTATCTAGCTAGTTGTCAGGTCCCTTTATCTCTGTGTCTGTCACATGTATCTGAGTTTGTCTTCCCAAATCTATCGGTCCCTGCCATGCCCACCATACCTGTCCATATCCTTCTCCCTGTCTGCATTGGTCATCCCACCTGTACCTGCCTGAATCTGTATCCGTACCCTAGTCCATCTCCTATCCTAGAGGTCAGCTGCCACAGTCCCGGTCACCACCCTGGGAGTGGTACCTGGCATCCACCTCGCAGTGGCTGCTTAGTTAAGCCTCTCCCACTAAAGGATAAACCCGCGTCCTCCCTGTGGTCCAGTGGGTCCACTAATTCTGCTCGCTGTCCCTACATCAGCTGCGAGCATGACATGTGTATTTAAGATTTTCAACACATGCTATTCCTTCTGCATCAAGATTGGACCTGGGGAACACAAGATCGCTGGGTATCTTCCCAAAATCGCAGATCAACTGAGTATTGGCACACCTAATCCATGCCAATGATTTGTGTCATAGCAGGGAACTAAAATCAAAAAAGTCCCAACCCCCCAAAAAAGAATAAAATAATTATTTTTTTTGCACACAAGCAATATATTTATATACATATATATGACTTGGCTCCCTGCTATGTCATGTCTTTGGAATAGCAGATCGTGATGTGCTGAGACTCAGCAGATCTATTTTAGGAAGACACCCAGTGATCTTGTGCTCACCAGGTCCAGTATTGATGCTGAAGGAGTCGGCTGCATATAAAACCTTAAATACATACACAAAATTGTTTATATCCAAAAATAATCAAATATATATATATATATATATATATATATATATATATATATATATATATATATATATATATATTACATTACCTGATGATTGGTGATCTATCAAGAAAGATATGTTAATAGAAAGGTGGTACCCATTTCAGGCAGACATGCATAGTGATAGAGTTGTACAATCTATTCATAATTAATCAAAATCATCATGAATTTTACCAATTATTCAGATTAGCCAGAATCCAAATTTTTCGTAAGAGGGCTAGATTCTTTTCAAGGTTGGTACAGGGTTACAAATGAATAAAATATTGTATTCAACTGTCCTGTTAATGACATGCGTTGTGCCCCCCGCCATGACCACGTGAGGACTAATCAGCACTGGACGGTCCGTTTGAAAGGGAAGACCAATTTGAAGACCAATTTGAAGGTAGTAGTGGACCAGTAAGGAAACTGTGACGGTGAGGAATAGACCTAGGAGATTTAATTATTATCTTTAATGATTTGTTCACCCCCTCCAGGTCCTCTGATTATTATGCTTTGGGGTATAAGGAGAGACTTGAGAATATAAGATTTAATTCGGGAAAGACAAATTGGATAACATTTTATTTGTACATATTTGTATCTGCTGGCCCATTCAAGTGAATGTGCCCCAAACGGAGTTTGGGAGTTTCACTCACCCCACACCCTTCCAGATGAAGTAGGGTGAAACGTGCATTGGGGTGTCAGGACATCTGGTCCAGACAGAGAAATGATAACTACTGTATGCTACATACTAAATATGCTTTATTGATACGTATGTACATTAGCTCTTTAGTGTTCTGTTACATGATGCATTTTTTACTGCTGAGGTAATTGTACCTTGGACACTGTGCCATCACATTAAGATATGTTATTTCTTATCAGTTTTTGTATACTTAGGGCATATATAACATCTATGTATATTTGTACTGGATATCTATAGTTTTACTGTGTATAAGTGGCGTACCGCTAATGCTGTCAAACCACGCGACCTCTATGGGGCCTGTGAGGCAAGGTGGCCCGGTGGCTGTTACGACACTGGGCTCCTCCACCCAGCATGTCATTTTCAAGTGTTATCGGTATCATGGATGCCTATACAATTGAAAGCACTGATGAAAGAGGGAGCACTCTGCTATCTGCTCCCACTTTCATTATTCTCTTCCTTTGTCTGAGATCTGACAGCTCAGTGCAGCCGGTGAGATAATGTCGCTTTATTGCACCTGAATAGTGAAGACACAGCTTCAAAATGCTCCCTGCCAAGATGGGAACTGTGGGACACCTAGGGGAGATGCATATATTTTTTCAAGTCAGTGAGTAAACGGTGGCCATGATATTACATGCATAACTATGGCCTACGCATTACCCTTTATGGAGGACCATGAGCTGTGCATTATATAATATGGAGGACTATTAGATGTGCATAATAGTATATTAAGGACTATGGGTGGTGCATTATACGATACGGAGGACTATGGGCTGTGCAATAGATATTGAGGTGCATTACACTATATGGAGCATTATGGGGGGTGATTTATATACAGAGAGGACTATGGAGGGTGCCATTTATTATATGGAGGACTATGTGATGCATTATACTTTATGGAGGACTATGGATGGTGCATTATATTATATGAAGGACTATGAAGGGTGCACTATATTATATGGAGGATGATGGGGTGCATTATAATACAGTTAGGTCCAGAAATATTTGGACAGTGACACAAGTTTTGTTATTTTAGCTGTTTACAAAAACATGTTCAGAAATACAATTATATATATAATATGGGCTGAAAGTGCACACTCCCAGCTGCAATATGAGAGTTTTCACATCCAAATCGGAGAAAGGGTTTAGGAATCATAGTTCTGCAATGCATAGCCTCCTCTTTTTCAAGGGACCAAAACTAATTGGACAAGGGACTCTAAGGGCTGCAGTTAACTCTGAAGGCGTCTCCCTCGTTAACCTGTAATCAATGAAGTAGTTAAAAGGACTGGGGTTGATTACAGGTGTGTGGTTTTGCATTTGGAAGCTGTTGCTGTGACCAGACAACATGCGGTCTAAGGAACTCTCAATTGAGGTGAAGCAGAACATCCTGAGGCTGAAAAAAAAGAAAAAATCCATCAGAGAGATAGCAGACATGCTTGGAGTAGCAAAATCAATAGTCGGGTACATTCTGAGAGAAAAGGAATTGACTGGTGAGCTTGGGAACTCAAAAAGGCCTGGGCGTCCACGGATGACAACAGTGGTGGATGATCGCCGCATACTTTCTTTGGTGAAGAAGAACCCGTTCACAACATCAACTGAAGTCCAGAACACTCTCAGTGAAGTAGGTGTATCTGTCTCTAAGTCAAAAGTAAAGAGAAGACTCCATGAAAGTAAATACAAAGGATTCACATCTAGATGCAAACTATTCATCAATTCCAAACATAGACAGGCCAGAGTTAAATTTGCTGAAAAACACCTCATGAAGCCAGCTCAGTTCTGGAAAAGTATTCTATGGACAGATGAGACCAAGATCAACCTGTACCAGAATGATGGGAAGAAAAAAGTTTGGAGAAGAAAGGGAACGGCACATGATCCAAGGCACACCACATCCTCGGTAAAACATGGTGGAGGCAACGTGATGGCATGGGCATGCATGGCTTTCAATGGCACTGGGTCACTTGTGTTTATTGATGACATAACAGCAGACAAGAGTAGCCGGATGAATTCTGAAGTGTACCGGGATATACTTTCAGCCCAGATTCAGCCAAATGCCGCAAAGTTGATCGGACGGCGCTTCATAGTACAGATGGACAATGACCCCAAGCATACAGCCAAAGCTACCCAGGAGTTCATGAGTGCAAAAAAGTGGAACATTGTGCAATGGCCAAGTCAATCACCAGATCTTAACCCAATTGAGCATGCATTTCACTTGCTCAAATCCAGACTTAAGACAGAAAGACCCACAAACAAGCAAGACCTGAAGGCTGCGGCTGTAAAGGCCTGGCAAAGCATTAAGAAGGAGGAAACCCAGCGTTTGGTGATGTCCATGGGTTCCAGACTTAAGGCAGTGATTGCCTCCAAAGGATTCGCAACAAAATATTGAAAATAAAAATATTTTGTTTGGGTTTGGTTTATTTGTCCAATTACTTTTGACCTCCTAAAATGTGGAGTGTTTGTAAAGAAATGTGTACAATTCCTACAATTTCTATCAGATATTTTTGTTCAAACCTTCAAATTAAACGTTACAATCTGCACTTGAATTCTGTTGTAGAGGTTTCATTTCAAATCCAATGTGGTGGCATGCAGAGCCCAACTCGCGAAAATTGTGTCACTGTCCAAATATTTCTGGACCTAACTGTATATGGAGGACTATGAAGTATTCATTATACTATAAAGAGGACTATGGGTTATTCTTTATACTATAGAGAGGACTATGAGGTGTTCATTATACTATGTGGAGGAATATGGGATGTGCATTATATGGAGGATATGAGGTGTATTATAATATATGGAGGATGATTGGGGGTGCATTACATATGGAGAACTATGGAGGGTGCATTATATTATATGAAGGACTACGGGAATGCATTATAATATATGGAGGATTTTGGAGGTAGCATTATAATATAAGGTAGGACTATGAAGGGATCATTATATTATATGGAGGACTATGGAATACATTATATTATATAGAGGACTATGGCAGTGCATTATACTATATGGAGGACTATGGAGAGAGCATTATATTATATGGAGTACTATTGGGGTGCATTATACTATATGGAAGCCTATGTCAGGACCATTATAATATTTGGAGGGTTAGGTGGGGGCCATTACAATATTTGGAGGGCTATGAGGGAGCCTTTATACTTTATGGAGGGCTATTTGAGGTCCATTATACTGTATGCAAGCAATTATACAATGTGAAGGATTGCATGGGGTCAATCATACTATGTGGAGTGCTGTGTGTGTGCCATTATATCATTTGGAGGGCTAGTGGGAACCTTTATACAGTGTGGAGGCCATTATACTGTATATAGGCCCTTTATATTGCATGGAGGGCTGTGTGGGGGTCAGTTAAGGACTATACTGTGTTGAAATCACCATACTTTACTGGTATAGTTGAAGGGGTACAGTAGTAACAGTAGGATCATAATACTGTGCGTTTGAAGGGTACTGTGTAGGAATTTACTGTGGGGGTATCATACAGTGTCTGTGGGGCACTTTTGTTGGCATCATACTTTATGGCTACAGTTAAAGGGAAATCTAGGGGCTTCAATAGGAGGGAAATTACTTTGAAAGGGCTGAAAAGTGATGACATAATACATTGTTACCCAGCCTAATATTATTATTATTATTTTTTTGGGGGGGGGGTACAATTAGAACTGCTATGGGACACCATGATTTCTATGTACGACCCCGCTGTGTATTATAGCAAACTTTGATTGCTTGTACTAATACAAAGTATATAACTTTTGGAATTTTGTATTTAAATTATTGAGTTAAACTTGGTGGACTTAAGTCAATGAAACTATGAAACTTTTTCTAGCATAGCATTAGTCCCGCTTTCAGTAACTTGGCTTTCGGAAACTTTGCTTTGTGTTTTAATTTATCTAGATAAAATATATTAATTTTAATACAGCAATATAGGGATAGTTTTCCCACCCATTCATTCCTGGGTTAATACTTGGGAGACTAGCATATTATGTAGATTAAGGGAAAATACTTTACAAAATGCCTCACTGGGAATTTCAAGGAAAACGTCTTATTACAAAAAACATATTTAAAAATGAATCTTTTGCATCGTTGACAATCCATTAGGTTATTCATCTTTGCCCAAAAGGTGTATTTTCTCCAAAACCATAATTTTCTTCAAACCTTTTGGGTGCATCACTGGCCCAATCAATTTCTGAATGGGATCCCTGGCAGTAGCAAGGATCCCATCATTCCTTACAACCATGGGATACCTAAAAAAGATCAGTAGCTCCTTGTGGACATTGGTACTGTAAGGTGCCATCGTCTTTTTGTTTTTTTTCTTTGTTCCTAACACAATTTTTGAAAAAATAAACTTGTGAGTCTTGGGATATCATTGTTATAGTTTCACAAGATTATGCAATCTTTATGATTTTTGCATCTTTTGTAGGTTCCTCTTTATAAAAAATAGCATCAAATGCCTGGAGCTGATGTTAACTCTTGACCTTGACTTTATAACTACCAAACCGTTTTTCAGAAAGACAGAAATATTTTCTACAGAAGCTAGACTACTGAGAAAAAAACGAGCTAAAATCTTACCATCCGCACCTTACAGTTGAACTAGTGAAACAATATAATAATTAAAACATAACCTTTAATAGGATCAGATAAAACCTTTTAAACAATGACGTGCTCATAAAAACACACTGTCAGTTTAGCAGTGGATGTGTGGCACCCTATATCACAAACAAACTACTTTATGAATGCCACTTCTCCTCCCAATGGGGAGACAGTGTTAGAGAAGCCATTTTGTCTCCTTGATAGTTACTAGTTACTCCTCGATAGTTAGACTTCTTCTAATATAGTTATGAAATCAGTTACACAATCCGTTATGCAAGCTTGGAAGGAATGAGTAATTGATGTTCTATTCACAGCTGCTATTTTATTCCACATCTGCTATTTTTTTTTTTTTTTATACGGTCATCTTGACCTGGAACTTGTTTTTATAGTGACTGGAACTTGTTTTTATAGTTTTAATCAGTTTTTATAGTTTTAATCAGTTTTTATAGTTTTAATCACATCTCTTGAAACACTTTTTATTACATATCTCTTTGGCTTGAAATATTATCCTTTCCTTATGTGATGATATCTGCCAAATATGGTCATTTGGGATAATGACTATATTTGGCATCTATCTAAAGTTATGTAACTATATCACATGTCTCATATTGTGTAATATTGTGTAATCAGCTTGAAAAGTATAAAAGAAACCTTCAGATCCAATAAAGCAGCAGAGCTATTTGACTCACTATAATCTCCTGTCTTTATGGTGTTTTAAGCTTGCTCTCACAACCGGCCGGTCCGTCCCTGCTACCTGAGAGGAAACAAGACCCCGGCTTTAACAAGAGATAATTAGTACTGGACGGACAATGCTCCTTAATGCAAACAAAGAGAAAAAATCTCATTCAGCCATAGGCTGATCTCACTACATCCAGTCGATCACCTTCGGCAGGGAAATATGTCCGTCCCGGTCAGAGAGAAGGGGTTAGGAGCAGGGCCTCATGTAGTGGGGACACACTAACCCTCGACGCACAAGCTCCCGCCCTTACAAGGGCAGTCCACAGCTGTCCCTAAACTGTGACCGCTCCACATTGATTGATTTGGGAGGCACCGGAATCAATGTGGAGCGGTCACAGTTTAGGGACAGCTGTGGACTGCCCTTGTAAGGGCGGGAGCTTGTGCGTCGAGGGTTAGTGTGTCCCCACTACATGAGGCCCTGCTCCTAACCCCTTCTCTCTGACCGGGACGGACATATTTCCCTGCCGAAGGTGATCGACTGGATGTGGTGAGATCAGCCTATGGCTGAATGAGATTTTTTCTCTTTGTTTGCATTAAGGAGCATTGTCCGTCCAGTAGTAATCATCTCTCTTACATCCAAAAAGTAGTAGAGACCGCACTCGAGTTGTTGTGCCGGTAAACTTTTATTCCAAAGGTAGGTGCAGGGTAAAACAGGTGGGAGGAGACCTGGGTGCGGGCCCCTCACAGAGGATGATGGCCGTTTCACCTGTCAATCAGGCTTCTACGGGTCCACATGTGGGGACATGCGTACACTCCTTAAAAAGGGGAGTGCACCCAGACCGCATCATCACCAGAATTAAAATAGGGAGGAAATACAACTCTTTCTTTACAAATTACATTGAAGGAAGAGCAACACATTAAAACCGTGTGTAAAAAAATACACGGAAAATAGTTAAAAACAAAAGGAAAACCAGAAAAAAAACACAACAGAAGGTACATTACAAAAATCGTATAAACATGTACTGCAAAGGCATACTACAAAAACACCGTTAAATCGTTGCGGTCATTTAGACCCAAATCTCCCTGTGCTTTAAAGTGGATTATAAGTCTAGCCTCTTTCTGTAATAGCAACTTGTGCAGATCGCCCCCTTGAGGAGGGAGCGTCACCCTTGTTAGGCCAGCGAAGCGCAGGGTATCCGCATTACCTCTGTGTTCCGTGTGCCCGTGAGGATGGAGTTATAATGCTCTCTAAAACGAACGTAGAGGCATATTATGGTTTTACCAATATAAAGCCTTCCGCATGGGCAAAAGACGATATATACAACAAACTTAGTTTTGCATGAAATAAACTGTTGCACTTGGTGTGAACAAGGACCAATCTGCAAAGACACACCTGTAAGGTGCTTGTTGCAAAATCTACACTGGCAACAAAGAAAATTCCCTTTTAAAGATTGTTTTTCTAGCCATGTGTCGGGACTTGCTAGTCTGTTCTTCACTAGCAAGTGTCTCAGATTATTACATCACCTATATGAAATCGCCTATATGTATATATCGTCTTTTGCCCGTGCGGAAGGTTTTATATTGGTAAAACCATAAGATGCCTCTACATTCGTTTTAGAGAGCATTATAACTCCATCCTCACGGGCAAAGGCTCTACAAGACTAATTGACCATATACGGGAAGAACACAGAGGTAATGCGGATACCCTGCGCTTCGCTGGCCTAACAAGGGTGACGCTCCCTCCTCAAGGGGGCGATCTGCACAAGTTGCTATTACAGAAAGAGGCTAGACTTATAATCCAATTTAAAGCACAGGGAGATTTGGGTCTAAATGACCGCAACGATTTAACGGTGTTTTTGTAGTATGCCTTTGCAGTACATGTTTATACGATTTTTGTAATGTACCTTATGTTGTGTTTTTTTTCTGGTTTTCCTTTTGTTTTTAACTATTTTCCGTGTATTTTTTTACACACGGTTTTAATGTGTTGCTCTTACTTCAATATAATTTGTAAAGAAGGAGTTGTATTTCCTCCCTATTTTAATTGTGGTGATGATGCGGCCTGGGTGCACTCCCCTTTTTAAGGAGTGTACACATGTCCCCACATGTGGACTCGTAGAAGCCTGATTGACAGGCGAAACGGCTGTCGTCCTCTGTGAGGGGCCCGCACCCAGGTCTCCTCCCGCCTGTTTTACCCTGCACCTACCTTTGGAATAAAAGTTTACCGGCACAACAAATTGGCTTAGAAATTGGTGCAGGAAGGAAGGGTTCGGGTTCATGGAGAACTGGGCTGACTTCTCAGTCGGCTACAGGCTCTACGGTAGGGACGGGCTACACCTCTAAGGGGAAGGTGCAGCTGTGCTGGGGGAGAAAATGGTGAGACGGATGGAGGAGCTTTTAAACTAGGATCTGGGGGGAGGGAGGGTAGTGGAGCAAAAAAGGGGATAGATAGAGCAGATAGAGACAGTGAGATGGTAGGGGTCAATGAAGGATTAGGGGGGATGGGACATGCAAGGAACGTAGGGAGGCTAGGAGTAATAAAGGTGTTAATAGGATTAAATGTCTACTGGCAAATGCAAGAAGTCTTGCAAACAAAATGAATGAATTGGAGACTCTTATGTCAACCATGGATTATGATGTGGTGGGCATTACGGAAACCTGGCTGGATGAAAGCCATGACTGGGTGACAAACATACAGGGTTATAGTACATTTAGGAGGGACAGGAAAGACAAAAAAGGTGGTGGGGTGTGTATATTTATCAAATCTAACCTAAAACCTGTGTTGAATGATGACATTGGGGGGAACTGCAACAATGTAGAGTCAGTATGGGTAAATGTACATGGGGAGGGGAATAATGGAAAAATGCTAATTGGAGTTTGCTATAAGCCTCCTAACATACCTGAACAAATAGAGGGTGAAATGCTGGAACAAATTGAAAAGGCAGCTAATAATAATAATCGAGTTCTTATTATGGGGGATTTCAACTATCCAGACATACAGTGGGACATAGAATCTTCTGGTTGTGCTAAAAGCTGTAAATTCTTATCTACCATTCAAGACAATTACCTCTCTCAGATGGTAGATGAACCGACGAGGGGAGATAATTTGCTAGATTTGGTCCTGTCAAATAGACCGGATACAATTTCAGATCTACAGGTCCGGGAGCACTTGGGCACCAGCGATCATAATATGGTAAGATTCAACGTAATATTCAATAAAACATTTCAAAGGGGAAATGCTAAAACCTGGAATTTTAGGAAAGCTGATTTCAACAAATTAAGGTAAGAGCTTAAATGTGTAGATTGGGACAAAGTCATGGTAACTGGGGATACTGAACATAAATGGGGAAAGTTTAAGGATATACTGCTAGAGTCCTGTAAAAAACTTATACCCTCTGGTAATAAAACGTCCCGGAATAAAAAGAAACCACTATGGCTAAATAAGACTGTACAAAGTATAATAAAACAAAAACAAAGGGCGTTTAAAATCTTGAAGAAATCAAACAAGCAAAACTAGCTACTGAAACAAAAATCGCCAATGACATTAAAATAAATCGCAAAATCTTTTATAAATACATTAATGCCAAAAGGAAAACAAAGGATAGTATTGGCCCCTTAAAATATAATAACAAGTTAGTTATAGAGGACAAACAAAAGACTGAGATATTAAATAGGCATTTCTCTTCTGTGTTCACCAAGGAACTAACTGTACCAGGCATCATTCAACAAGTGAAAAATCAAAGTTCACCACCCGATATAATTAATTTAACACAAGAAGAAGTACGCCTACGTCTGAGTAAATTAAACATTGACAAATCCCCAGGGCCAGATGGCATTCATCCACGAATATTGAGGGAATTGAGCTCCGTAATTGACAGACCGCTGTATCTTATCTTTTTAGACTCACTTGTAACAGGGTTGGTGCCTCAGGATTGGAGGATTGCTGATGTGGTACCGATATTTAAGAAAGGTAAGAGGGTAGATCCAGGCAACTACCGTCCAGTAAGCCTGACATCAGTAGTATGAAAAGTTTTTGAGGGCATTTTAAGGGATGACATGCAAAAATATGTTGCAGAAAATAATATAATAACTGACAGACAGCATGGATTCATGAAAGATAAATCGTGTCTAACCAACCTGTTGGGGTTCTATCAGCAGGTAAGTGCAAACCTGGATATTGGTAATGCAGCTGATGTGATTTATTTGGACTTTGCAAAGGCATTTGATACTGTACCACATAATAGCCTTATACTAAAGCTCCAGAAGCAAGGACTAGGGGAAACTATATGCAACTGGGTAAGGAATTGGCTAAAAGATAGGAAACAAAGAGTAGTCATAAATGGAACATTCTCTAAATGGGCCATAGTCAGCAGTGGGGTGCCGCAGGGATCTGTGCTAGGACCAATTCTTTTTAATCTCTTTATTAATGACCTTGTGGATGGGATTGATAGTAAAGTGTCAGTCTTTGCTGATGACACCAAACTATGTAGGATATTAAAAACTGACCTTGATAGTATAATATTACAAAAAGATCTGAATAAGATGTCAGAATGGGCAGATACTTGGCAAATGAGATTTAATGTTGATAAATGTAAAGTAATGCTCCTAGGACGGAGCAATCCTATAACTGCGTATACATTAAATGGAAGTAAACTCGGGACTACAGAACAGGAGAAGGACTTGGGTATTCTCATTACAAATAAGCTGAGCAGCAGCACTCAATGTCAAGCAGCAGCTGCAAAAGCAAACAAGATTCTAGGGTGTATAAAAAGAGAGATTAGATCCCGTGATCCCAACGTATTGTTACCCCTCTATAAATCACTTGTAAGGCCACATCTGGAATATGGGATTCCGTTTTGGGCTCCACATTTTAAAAAGGACATTCAGAAGTTAGAGTCAGTTCAAAGGCAGGCAACTACACTACTACAAGGAATGGAAGGCCTCCCATATGATGACAGGTTGAAAACGTTAGATATGTTTAGCTTAGAAAAAAAGACGTCTCAGACGAGATCTCATTTATATGTATAAATACATGTGTGGTCAATATAAAGGACTGGCACATGACTTATTTCTTCCGAAGACAATACTAAGGACCAGGGGGCATGCACTGCGAGTGGAAGAAAAGCGATTCCGAGAACTAAATAGGAAAGGGTTCTTTACAGTTAGAGCAGTCAGACTGTGGAATGCCCTACCACAAGAGGTAGTAATGGCAGATACTAGAACAGCTTTCAAAAAAGGGCTGGATGATTTCCTCAGTACACACAACATTGTTGGTTATAAATGACTTTGTAGAACTGGTGGAGGAAGGTTGAACTAGATGGACCTAGGTCTTTTTTCAACCTATGTAACTATGTAACTATATGTAACTATGTAACAACTCGAGTGCGGTCTCTACTACTTTTTGGATGTATTGGACTTTGCTTCTTTCTATGGATGTGCACCTTGGAGTCGGTTAACACTATTACCTGGAGCTATACCTCTCGCACATGTGAGTCCTTTATGGTATATTCCGCAGTGTTTCAGTGGTGCAGGATTTTCCCTTCTTATTTTGCGTATACTAATTATCTCTCTCCCCATTGGGAGAAGAAGTGGCATTCATAAAGTAGTTTGTTTGTGATATAGGGTGCCACACATCCACTGCTAAACTGACAGTGTGTTTTTATGAGCACGTTATTGTTTAAAAGGTTTTATCTGATCCTATTAAAGGTTATGTTTTAATTATTATATTGTTTCACTGCTCTCTACTCAACCTTATTGTGGGATACCTTGCTACCCGGGTGGATTCGTCCGCTCTGGATGCTATTTATTTACAGTTGAACTAGGAGTAGACTTGTATGTTCTGCTGAAAATCCTCTTTTTGAAAGACCACAACCCAAACCACTAATGGTCACATAAAGGAAAGAAAGGACTTTTGCAACCATTCTTGCTCCAATCAAATTGTGCACAGACAAAATTAAATAATAAAACTAGGGATGAGGCAAATAAAATTAGCCTCAAATTAAAAAACAAATATGGACTAACTAGACTTAGCATTTTTTGCGATTTGCTCAGACGAATCCTGAAAAATGGAGCTTACCGGGAAGGAGGTTAAAAAAGATCCTGTTCCACCACTTCCAAGTCTCTAGTTGGCTTTACTGAATTCTATCTTCCGTTCTAGTGGATCTTCCATTCAATAGGTTCCAGATGAACAAATGCAATGGGACGTATATCAGTTACGAGCATAGCACCCCCACGTCACGACATAGAAGGAAGAAATAAGATATTAGAGAGACGATGTAACGCTCGGCACTGGAAATGGTAAAGCGGGAGCAGGAGTGGACACTAGACCACAGAGTGACCCCGGACTTACCCATTAGTGGAAGGGACTTGACTAAGCGCCCACCGCGAGGCAGACGCCACATGCCACTCTGAGTGCAGAGACCAGGACACAGGTGCAGACAGGCAGTGTTTCTAGTGTAGACAGGGACCACCAGGATGGCTGAGGCAGATAGCACAGCCAGAATGCATGGGTACAGTCACTAGTATAAACAGGGACCAACGGGAATGCTGAGGTAGATAGCATGGCCAGGATGGACAGGCAGAGTCACTAGTAAACCTAGGAACACCGAAGCACCTAAGGCAGATGGCACAGCTAGGAAGGATGCACACTGGGGTACAGACAGCCTAGGAAACAGGCAAGGACACTGCACACTGTAATGGGAAGCACAGCAGACAAGGAGATCTGACAACTAGCTGGCTAGGGAACAAAAGCACTAACTAATTAAACATGTTGAACAGGCACCTCCCCAAGTGAGAGCGTGCCTAAAATATCCAGTGCCTCTCAGCGATATGCACTGGATGCACTGGAAGCAGTGAACACCCACATGGAGGACCACGGGAAAGCCGGGTAATGTGGTGCGTGCCGGCCACAGCAGTGAGTAAGTTGGCTTCCAGTGAGGAAGGGGTGCAGGGACACCAGCACTAGAGATGATAGAAGAGCTGGTCAGTGGAGCAGCAGCATTGGGACAGGGACGGGGAGGACTGAAGAGAGCATAACATTTTTCTCTTCTTCCCGATTCAATGTACAAGGAATTCATTGCATGTAAATCAAATTTCCCCATTTCTGAGCAAATCTGCTTAGATCTGGTGAATTTAATTTAGGATGATTTGCTCTACTCCAACAGTATAAGATTTGTTTCCCTTGAACTAAATGGAAGTCTTAAAATGTAATTGTATTATAATTGGTCTTTCAGGTAACGTCAAAAAATAAGTACAAAGTTCACCAGCTCATGTCGAATGGCTGTGAAAATCCTCGGCACGGAAAGTAAAAGCTTCTTATAGTCATGGTATGAATACTGGGTTACAGACATGATTTAAATATAAAAAACAGCTTAGAATTCTTGTAACTTGTATTGAACTAGTAATACCAGAATGATTTAAAAAGATAGGTCTGGCAGCATTGGATGTGCCACGTTGCTGAGGTTTGTTAATATCATTTAGATCAGTGTTCCCCAACTTCAGTCCTCAAGAGTCACCAAGAGTGCATCTTCAGGATTTCCTGTGATTACCATTGTAAAACTTTCAGCTTGCACCTTCTGAGGTTGTCTATTGTGGATTTTGACGTGTGTTTAGGATCATTATCCATTTGTAGAAGCTATCCTCTTTTCAACTTCAGCTTTTTCACAGATGGTGTTATGTTTGCATCATGAATTTGTTGAAATGTCATTAAATCCATTTTTCCCTTTACCCTTAAAATGTTCCCCATGCCATTGGCTGCAAAATAACCCCAAAACATGATTGATACAGTCCCATGCTTAATGGTTGGCAAGATGTCCTTTTCCTGAAATTGTGTGCAATTTTTTCTCCACACATACCTTTGAACATTGTGGGCAAAGAGTTCTATTTTAACCTCATTAGTCAACAAGACTTGTTTCCAAAATGCATCAGGCTTGTTTAGATGTTCTTTTGCATATTTCTAAAGCTGAATTTTATGGTGAGGATGCAGGAAAGGTTTTATTTTGATGACTTCTCCATAAAAGCTGTATTTGTGCAGGTGTCTCTGAACAGTAGAACAATGTACCACAACTCCAGAGTCTGCGAAATCTTCCTAAAAATCATTTGCAGTCAAGTGAGAATTCTGATATTTTTCTCTTGCAATCCTTTGAGCAGCTCTCAGAAATTTTACTTGGTCTTTCAGAGCTTATCTTGACCTCTACTGTTCCTGTTAACTGCCATTTCTTAATTACATTTCAAACTGGGGAAAGGGCAACTTGAAAACGCTTTGTTATCTTCTGTTACGGGGAGCTGTCTCATAATAACCTAAAGGAGTATCAGACAGTCAGGGTCCACCGTGCAAAGACTCTGCTGCAGACTATGGCAGAGTGCAATACCTCTGTTAACTCACAGAAGGATATAATAAGTAAGTAAAGCAATTCCTCCCTTACTTGGAGGGTGTGTGGAATGATCTCTGTTAATAATCACAGAGACAAAGGCAATGTGTGCGAAATGGCACCTACCTAGGTCCGCTCTTCTAGTGGTGCAAAAGAGACGAACAGCAGCGTAAGCCGCACAAAGCTCCTACCTGCGTTCGCTCCACTAGTGTGCGAGGACACGAACCACTAGATATGGCACCTGCCTAGGTCCGCTCTTCTAGTGGTGCAAAAGAGACGAACAGCAGCGTAAGCCGCACAAAGCTCCTACCTCTGTTCGCTCCCCTAGTGTGCGAGGATACGAACAACTGCCAGACGCAGTATAAGGAACGTTACCCTAGCGGCAACGTCCACCTACGAGTCGAACCACAAGGCCCAGCCAGACCATGTGCCTCAGGCACCTGCCTATGTCCGCTCCCCTAAGAGGTAAGGATACGGACAGCAGCCGAAGCTGTAAGGTATAAGAACGCTACCCTGCCGGTAGCGCTCACCTAGCATAGACAGAGAAATGCCTAGAGGAACGCGCACAGAGCGTCTACTCTTATGCATGAACCAAGAGGACTGAGCGCCATGTGGCGTGTGTCAGGGTCTTATATAGACTCTGTGCCTCATCCAAGATGGAGGACACCAGAGCCAATCCGCTGCCAGAGCGACAGGAGTGACGTCATGCTGGCCTATCACCGAGCAAGGCATCACAAGCACATGACCAGCGACCAATCGGCATAGAAAGTGTCAGAGACATGTGACCTCGTGTCAGCGATGATGTCACCCGCACATGTGCAATGGCTCCAAGATAGGACTTAGTCTCCGGCGCTCGCACATGTGCAGTAGCAAGAAATCTGGACTTAGTCTCCAGCGCTCGCACATGTGCAGTAGCAAGAAATGTGGACTTAGTCTCCAGCGCTCGCACATGTGCAGTAGCAAGAAATCTGGACATAGTCTCCAGTGCTCGCAGCAACCGTAACATCTTCTTATACCCTTCTATTTCTTTGTGGGCCTTCACCATTTTTATTTTCAGAGTGCCAGGCAGCTGCTTAGTAGGACCCATGGCTGCTGTTTTTTGGAACAAAGTTGAGGAGCCTGGGTTTTTATAAAGCTGGGAAATTTACATCACCTGGCCTTTCCTAACGATGATAGTGAACATGCCATAACCCTATACAGGCTAATTAAGGTCTGAAACCTTGGTCAAAGTTATCTGAGCACACAAATCTCCAAGGGTGTCAAAACTTTTTCAGTGGCCCATTTTCCTATTTCTAATTTTTTTTAAATGTAAAAGATGAATATATATATACATATATATATATATATGTGTATATATCTATATTTTTATATATATATATATATATTTATATATATATAAAAAAAATGTGACACCCTGGCGCTGCCAGGCGGTCACACACAACATAGCCCCCACATAACACCATCCCTTACAGGGTTACACCAAGCAAACAAAACCCTAGTCACCCCCCCAGGGTAGGAAAGGCACACCAGTGGGCGGGACCAGGCGGAAGGAAAACACCCACCTAGGGGTCTAGAGAACCCGGGGTGGGAAAAAGAGCAGTTGGTAGTTAGTGGAGTTTGGAGTTTGCAGTTGGAGGTTGGAGTAGGAGAAAGTGAAGTTCAAGTGCAAGCCAGAGAGGAGAGGCATCAGGGTTGGAGCCCCGGCGTGCTGGCTAGGTGGCAGACAGTGGTCCGTGTCTGTCAGGAGATGGGTAGACGGCTGCCAGAGATCTGAGGTGGACCAGGACAGGATAGGAGCCCGTCGGTACCAACACCGGAGAACCGACCCAGAAACCGTGCACAGAGGGGGTACCTGGACCCTGAAGCAAGGACCAAAACAAACGGCTTTGTTAATTAACCAGTTGAGAACAGGATTATAGGTCCTGTCCCACCCAAAGTCCCAAAAGAGCAGACCGGCAGCCCACCGCAGGGGATAGGGCATCTGCCAGGGCCCCATAGATCCCAAGGGTCAGCGTCTGTGGGCAAGGCTCCCACCCGTAGTTCCTGGAACGGACTCCCGTTCTCTATACCGAGAAGTCCAAGGAGAACTAAAAATAGTGCAGAGGAAAGTGACACAGACCATCACCCCAGGTGAGGGACCAGAATACACCAAGCCGCGGAGCTCCGGCCACTGGCACCTTGGTTTACCACTGGACTTGTGTGATTTCTTTAACTTTGAGTACACTAACTTCCGGCGCGCCGGCCCCTGCAGCCACCTTCCTCAGCACAGAGACATTGGGCCCCGGGGCATCCACCCCTACCCACGAAGGGTTAAAAACAACTAGCTGCCATCCCAACGCCCTGGGTGCTCCCTAACAGTAGCGGTGGTACCTCATCTTACCACACGCCGTGGGTGGCGCCACAGACTATACAGATAAATCCCACATATAACATCCCCCCTTTTTATTCGAAGTGTCCGCGAGATCCCCCGGGTCCGGAGACCCCTCGAGCCACACCGTAGATCCATATCCGAGCAGCCCGGCTGCTGGCGTGGGCGGAACATGTGTATATATATATATATATATATATATATATCATATGCTTTTTGGCGATCATTTCATCTTCAACTTGGTTAACTGTTCACAATAACAGTAATTTTGACCAGGGGTGCCTATCTTTTAAAAGTCACTGTGCAGCTAAAAGATTTTTTTTACTGTCAAGATTATTGCAGGTTTATTTAGTGTAACGCCCCTGCAACCGGGTCGTTACAGGGTATTAAATGTTACCCCAGGAGGAGAAGAGTCCACACACACACACACTGGCAGGAAGTAGTTAAAAATTATTCAGCATGCATTTGAGCCTGCATGACTCATCCTGTCTCCTTAATGAGCAGGTGTGCAGGTCCCCATGACAACCCAAGGGAAGGGGGGGGCCCTGAATGTGTGAGTTCAGTGCAGAGCAGACTGACTGAAATATTAGACTATGTGCCCACTGGGAAAGTGTCCTGCAGTTATATCTGCAGGACATTCTGCAGGATCTCCCAGAAAACTGCAGCACAACTTTGTCTGTTTCCATGCTGCGGTTTTATTGCAGAATGTCCTGCGGATATGGTGTGGGCATTCTGCATTGAGGATACAGTACCATGGCTTCGGCACTGCATCCTCAATGCAGAACAAGTGCTAAGTGATCGGGGAGTTCATACTTACCTCCATCACGCAGCACTTCACTTTACGGCTGTCTGTCAGCCTCTGCACTGTGCAGGAGAAGGTGGGCGGGCCTGAACTAGCTTTGGCTGTCACATGACCGGAGCTCGTGCAAGCTCCGCCCACCTTCTACTTCCTGCTCCTAGCTCCACTGCCGTGACGTCCTCTGCACCGGAAGAAAATGACGGGGGTCTGCTATCAAGACAGGTAAGTATGGGACCAACACAGATTTCCGCAGGTAAATCCGCAGGATTAATTGACATGCAGTTATGTGTGGCTGCGGGACATCCGCAGGATATTCCGAAGCCGCACATTCTGCAACGTGGACACAGACACTCCCCATGTCCAATAGGATCTTTTTTTTTTTTTTTCCCCTTTACAGTTTTACTGGCGGCAGACTATTGTGAACGATCAACTGATCGCTCACAGCAGCCAGTCGCCGGGTGATCAGCTGATCGCTCACAGCTGACGGCCGCCGGGTGATCAGCTGATTGCTCACAGCAGCCGGTCGCCGGGTGATTAGCTGATCGCTCACAGCAGCCAGCCGCCAGGTGATCAGCTGATCGCTCACAGAAGCCGGTCGCCGGGTGATCAGCTGATCGCTCACAGCAGCTGGTCGCCGGGTGATCAGCTGATCGTTCGGCCACTGAGAATGTGTGAGGGGGGGCGGAGTGTGGGGTGGGTGGAGCCGAGCGGGGCCATGGCACGGAGGACGTCAGTGCAGCAAGGAATGCAAGGCTGGGGACAGGTGAGTGTGAGTGTGTGTGTGTGTGTCTGTGTGCGTGCGTGTGTACATGTGGAGTGGAGTGCGGGAGGGCGCGGAGCCAAGCGAGGAAGTGTCGGGCTCCCTGCATACGTAGCCAGGGTAAATATCAGGTAACTAAGTAAAGCACTTTGCTTGGTTACCCAAAATTTACCTTGGTTACCAGCGTACACCGCTTAGCGCTGGCTCCTTGCACCCGTAGCCAGGGTAAATATCGGGTAACTAGGCAAAGCGCATTGCTTAGTAACCCGATGTTTACCCTGGTTACGTGTGCAGGAACCAGAGAGAGCATGCGCAGTGAAAGCCTACAGATTGCGCTGCTCAAAAAACGTTACATGCTGCGTTCCTTTCGCCTGGCGGAAACAATGCAGCGTCGCCCAGCAGAAGCAACGCAGGTCCATTAATTGCAATCCGTCGTCCATACAAGTCTATGGGAAGCAGCAGAATCCGTTAACGGATTCCGCTGTTTTCCAAAACGGTGGATTGCAACTGAAGGAAAACAACGCAAGTGTGAAAGTACCCTTAGTCAGAACATCAGAGGCTGCAAGAGAGTGCAGACCTCCACAGAACAACTCCCTGCTGAGGAGATGCCACGAGACCACGGCTCATAACATCTGAGGAAGGGAATGGAGCTGAGGACGGGGGATCTTTAGAGAGTGTTGTACCCGGTGGCGGTTGGTGTTATGCGGTACCGGGAAGAGAGAGACAGAAAAGCGGTGGGTCCCCAAGATGCTCCATGCCAGCGGATAGCATTAATGCACCGAAAGAGAGGGACCCCCAGATCACCTCACCGGACCCCTTCCTCCTACCTGCTCGGGACCGACCAGAGGCTACAGGCGGCGAGGACCAGCACCCGGGTGCAATGTGGAACGAACTTTAAATAAAGTGAAACTGGAACCTGCACTCCGTGACTGGTGTGAGTAATGCCGCCGCCCTGTGCCCCTGATGTCCCTGAGGACTGTTGCCCTGGGTCTCATTAACCTCCCGGGGTTCCTGGGAGCGATTACATCTGGCTGCTTGTAACACCTGCCCCGGAGAGAGACTGTGCAGCGGCGGCTGAACACCTGGCCGCTTACCACGGGTGGCGCTTCTAGCATCCCCCGTTCCCATCCTATACCGTTTCCTGGGGGAGAGTGGCGGCAGTGGAGGCTGAGACCTCAGTGGCCGCTGTGAGGGATGGCAAGCTCCCCAGGAACCCCGTTACCCTCCTTCAATCCCCCTTGTCACACCGGACTGACTGTCGGACTTTCCCTTTTATTGAAACCCGCCGGGGTTACAGAAGCCGGGTCGGGCCACTCACAGCCTGACCCCGAATACCACCGGCCCGGTGACCATGCGAGCCCTGCAAGCCCCGGCGTGGGCGTTTCATTAGCATTAAATGGAACCTGCCACCTAGAATATGCGTTCTGACCTATCAGCAGACGCATGTATACCCTAATTACACCTCCCTACCCATCCCTGTGTTGTAAAATTGTATAATATGAAAGTAATAAAAAATGATTTATTACCTTCATATTTCCTATGTAAATTAGAGAGCTTCTTGCCCTTGCATACTTTCCATGGTATCACGCTCCTGTGGGCGTCATACCACGGAGTCACATGAGCGACGTCAGCGTCGCTCATTCTATCCTTACTATTGCGACAGGCTTCTCTTCCGGGTTCTCCTTGTCAGCTTCAGACGTGCACTGCGCATGCGCAGTGCGCGTCTGAAGCCGATGCGTGAACACCCGGAAAAGAAGCCTGTCACAATGCACGCAGGATAGAATGAGTGACGGTGACGTTGCTCATGTGACTCCATGGTATCACGCCCACAGGGGCGTGATACCACGGAGAGTATGTTGACGTCCATAGGGCAAGGCGCCGCCCCTGTGACCAGAAGCTCTCTAATTTACATAGGAAATATGAAGGTAATAAATCGTTTTTTATTAGTTTCCTATTATACAATTTTACAACACAGGGATGGGTAGGGAGGGGTAATTAGGGCACACATGCGTCTGCTGATAGGTCAGAACGCATATTCTAGGTGACAGGTTCCCTTTAACAAATTTGGACATTTTACAAGGTATGTGCCTGCAGCAAAATAATCCTTTCTTGTTTAACCAGATTTTTTTGTTACTGGGAGGCGATATAGAGACTATTTCCCAAGCTAAGTAGTTTGCGGGCTGCTATCTGACAGCAATTATTTATAATCCGATGTAACATCCTTAAAGAGAACTAGTAAGTATTTTTGAATAATATGTTTAAAACTGGAAACTGGTTGCTAAATTCCATAACCAATTAACTAATGTTAATTTATTTGCTTTGCATTTGGATTTTGTTCGAAAAAACTAATTGTGCCTATTTTATTTTTGTTTTTTAGCCAGTCTGGATAAGCCCATTGTATGATATCTAAAACATCTCGGCAACCTCTGCAATTATGTTTGAATCTTGTTAAGTTACAAACTATTATTCCCCTAATATCATGTGAGGGTCGGGCACAGTTAGCTCTTAATACAGTGTTACCTGCAGTTTGTTTTCAGTAAATATTAGTATTGACCAAGGCAACATAAGTACTGCTTAGGGTCAAATCTAAAAAAGTAATATTAGTGGGATGTAATACAAGCATACAATTTGTTATGCAAATTTATGTTAATATAGTTAATGAAATGTGGCATGGCAGATATATATCCGACCCATATAATGAACAGGTCGTCAATGTACCTGCCATACCACCGTTTATACTCTTTGAAAAGATTGTTGTTACTGAAAATAAATTATCCCTCCAACCAGGAAATAGCTAGAGACACACACAGAGACAGAGACACACAGAGACAGAGACACACACAGAGACAGAGACACACAGAGACAGAGACACACACAGACACACACACCAACACACAAAGAGGGAGAATCAGAGAGGGAGACAGTCAGAGAGGAAGACAGACAGGCCTAGAGGGAGAATGAGAGGGTGGGAAAGACGGAGAGTGAGAGACACAGAGAGACAGTTACTATCCCAGGCAACACCAGGTACTACAGCTAGTATAAAATAAATGTATCCGATTGGTATACGGCATATGATAATTAGCAGGGGTAGGTGAATTTATTAAAACTTAACCTTTAATACTAAATTTAAAAAGGGGTACTCAATGACAAACAAACAAAAGTTAGGTCCACATATCCAGTCACAGTCCACAGTGGCACCTGTCTACTCTTTATGTGTTTGTTTGTCATTGGGTACCCCTTTTTAAATTTAGTATTAAAGGTTAAGTTTTAATAAATTCACCTACCCCTGCTGAGTATCATATATTTGGTAGTGTCGATCTTCATCTTATGGTATACGGCATAAGAAGAGAAAAAAAATCAAAACTCCAGAATTGCATTTTTTGGGCCGCTGCAACAGTACAAAAAAATGTAATAACAGGTGATCAAAACATCATTTCTACCCCAAACTAATATCAATAAAAACATCAACTCCGGGCGCTAAATATAATCCCTCACACAGCGCTATATCCCAAAAAATTTAATTGTTAGGACTCTCAGAAAATGGTGACATAAGCAAAACGTTTTTGGGTTTTTTTTTGCAAATTTTTTAATTTTTTTCCCATTGTTTCAATAAAAACAAAAACTATGCATATATATTATTTCTGGACAGTAGGAGAAAAGCAGGTTTAAATACCGCGCCAAACCACAGGAGTACAGATGAAATTAATAGATCTCTTTTCTTTATTTTCACAGGTCTACGCGTTTCAAGGACATATCCGTCCTCTTCCTCAGGACAAATGCAGAGAATACTATAGCGAAACAGAGGCTACAGGCTCTCATATATGTGTAAGAAAAAAGCCACGTATGCATTAATTGCGTCATCAACCTCCTCATGACTCATAGGCACGTGGAGGAGTGAATAAAGTTCAAAGTGTTGATAGAACAGAAAAAAAGAGAAAAAAAGAAGAAAAAAGGGAAAAAAGAAAAAAAGGGGAGTGAAAGCAAAGAAAAGGAAGGAGGATAAAGAAGAAAGTGTGAAAAAATGAAATGAATAAATGGATGAATAAAATATAGTGATTGGGACTCAAATATCATTAAAAAACTGTGATAATGATATTTGAGTCCCAATCACTATATTTTATTCATCCATTTATTCATTTCATTTTTTCACACTTTCTTCTTTATCCTCCTTCCTTTTCTTTGCTTTCACTCCCCTTTTTTTCTTTTTTCCCTTTTTTTCTTCTTTTTTTCTCTTTTTTTCTGTTCTATCAACACTTTGAACTTTATTCACTCCTCCACGTGCCTATGAGTCATGAGGAGGTTGATGACGCAATTAATGCATACGTGGCTTTTTTCTTACACATATATGAGAGCCTGTAGCCTCTGTTTCGCTATAGTATTCTCTGCATTTGTCCTGAGGAAGAGGACGGATATGTCCTTGAAACGCGTAGACCTGTGAAAATAAAGAAAAGAGATCTATTAATTTCATCTGTACTCCTGTGGTTTGGCGCGGTATTTAAACCTGCTTTTCTCCTACTGTCCGTAATTACTCTGTTTTGCGGGACTGCTGCCTTCCACGTTACTTTTATGCTGACAAAGGGGTTGTGAATGTCACAACCTCATCTGGTGAGTGTCCCTTCTTACATTCACCTCACACTGTTATACCGGGTAAGACCCTATTTGCGCCTTTTTCTTCCCACAGCCTTTTTCCTTCTATATATTATTTCTATAATTGCACTGATCTGGATAATCATATATCCAGGTAATTTTTACTGTAAAATGAAATATCCAAAAAACATTATGCTGAATAGCATTTGGGGGGGGGGGGTTTGGAATTTATTTCGCTACTTTCAGTACATTACATGACACAATGGATGATTGCCCTGATTGTCTGAACACTCCGAAACGCGTTGACTAATAAAGCATAATACGGGAATATCTCTTCTGTCTTCATTCCGTCGTCAGCGCAGGGTTAACCCCTTCCTCTCCAACCTAAGATAATGATGATGCAATGGATGGTGTCATTCAAAAGTGCAAATCGTCTCTAAAAATAGCAAACTTTCACACGGCTATATCAATGGAAAAGTAAATATGTTATGGCTGCCTGGGATAAGAGGAGGATAAAACGAAAGAGCAAAAATGAAAAATTGCCTGTTCTTTAAGGGGTTAAACTGTAAATAATTGTGCTACATCAAATAAGAGGTTATTTTCAAAATATACTGTCTAAGATCAAGGGAATAATTGCTTTAAGTATTCCGATGAAATTCTAGTGCTTGAGTATCAATAGACTGAGGGATCGAGGTGTAAAGCGAAATGACGTCACAGATCAGCCAGCTCTATGAACGATCCCAGGTCCCATCATAAAAATCCATCAGTACATCACCAGTGTCTTCAAAAACCCGAGACACCATTACCAAAGATTGCAACATAATATCCAACCATAGTCCCTACCTTTCACTGAAGGAGTCTATAACTGCAATGATTGGTCTCGGTGGTGGAGGGTTAACCCTTTTGTGCACTCTTGGAGTGACTAGGTGGTTAACAATCAAAAACTCCTTTTAGGTTTTTGGAAAAAATGCCCAGATTTACTCTTTTTTCCAGCTGATTCTGAAATTTGGAAATTGGCTGTCATCTTAGTAAACAGCTAGTACTAACATCTGACAGCATCTGTTCTATATACTTAGAAGAATCTGAAACAACAACAACAGTACTTCCTTTGTCAAACATTTTGATTGTTAAATATTTTTTCCTCTAATTATTGTAGCACTTGGATAAATTAGAGATGTCACGCTTTCCAGAAACATCCTATCATCATTTTAAATGATCTTCAACCAATCGTTGAAATGTATCCATAGACTCAACTCTGGACTTAAGTGGATAAGAAGGCATATTGGAGGGTGGGAAGCAAGTATCATTACTGGAATAAGGAATGGGGCAGAATACTAGAATTTTCTAATTTTACCAACCTAACATTATTCCTAAAAGTTTTTATGCTTTCCAGACATACAAGAAGTTTCTGCTTCAAAAACTCAGTGAAAGTTGGGTGTGCTCACACTGATATTTTTTAGCAGGATTGGAGCAGAAAGTCTACAAAGCCTTCTCAAATACTCAAAACTTGATGTATTATTGTACTGCCGATGGTTCTGCTGATGTATTCATGTAAATACCATTTTACATTTTTTTCTGGCCTTCAAGTTGGTTCAACATGACAATGTTGGCCTTGGACCCCAAAACATTGTGTGTGCACCCCTGTTATCTATTTCATTAGTACACACTGCTTGTTATAGCTCAACTATTTTGAGATATATATATATATCAAATATATATATATTTTATATATATATATATATATATATATATATATAATAAATAATGCTGAGTGTGTGTACGTGTGTGTGTATGTCCGCTAAAGAAAATCCGCACCATTGCATTTACAATCACGAAATTTTGCACAGACATCTCATGTGACTCAGGGAACCTCATAGACTATGTTTTGATGGGAAAATTTAACCCTGCGCTTTACAGTTATTCTCCAAAAAACCTGCCTCTATTAAAGTTAATGGAGCTGTGAGCTACAGGTTATTAATATGAGCTGTAACTGGTTACTATAAGAACAAAATAAATTGGTAGTATAAAAAGCTTCTGTGTGAGGTAATATATTGTCGGTGGGGAGATGGATAGAGAGAGACAGAAAGAGACAGACAGACATAGGCACAGACAGAGTAAGAGGCAGACAGGGAAAGAGATAGACAGACAGAGACAGACAGGGAAAATGACAGAGAGAGAGAGAGAGAGACAGACAGTCAAAGAGACAGATATAGGCAGACAAACCCAGACAGACAGACAGACAGGGAAAGAGACAGGCATACAGGGAAAGAGACAGACAGAGAGACAGAGACAAACAGAGAAAGAGACAGTCAGACAGGGAAAGAGACAGGGAAAGAGACAGAAACAGGGAAAGAGACAGAGACAGAGAAAGAGACAGGGAAAGAGACAAAGAAGGGAAAGAGACAAAAACAGGGACAGAAACAAGGAAGAAGACATGGAAAAAAACAGAGACAGGGAAAGAGACAGAGACAAGGAAAGAGAGGGAAAGAGATAGAGACAGTGAAAGAGACAGGGAAAGAGACAAGGAAAGAGACAGAGACAAGGAAAGAGACAGGGAAAGAGACAGACAATGAAAAAGAGATGGGGAAAGAGACAGACCTGGAATGAGACAGATGGGGAATGAGACAAATGGGGAAAGAGACAGACAGGGAAGAGACAGCCAGGGAAAGAGACAGACAGGGAAAGAGACACACGGGGAAAGAGACAGATGAGGAATATGACTGATAGACAGACAGACACAGAGATAGGGAGAGATAGACAAACACAGACAGACACAGAGATAGAGACAGAAAGACAGAGACAGACTGTTACGAACCGGCGCCGCCATAGCCGCAAGCAGCCTGCTGCGGTTCCTGTTGCGCCCAGGTGTCGGCTGCCATTCTTGGCCGTGCCTCGGGTCATCCAGTTGGCTGCTCCTTCCACCACGTCTAAGTGTGGAGAGGCGGCTAGTGCGCATGTGCGCGCCGATTTACCCCAGCCAGAGTCTAAGCCCGGTGTTTTGCCTAGTGAGCATGCTCAGCCTGATTGTGTCATTTCTGAGCCTAAGGGGCACTTTGCACACAACGACATCGCAAGCCGATGCTTGCGATGCCAAGCACGATAGTCCCCGCCCCCGTCGCAGCAGCGATATCTTGTGATAGTGTGGCGCCCTGGCCTAGCCAGGTCGTCACAGATAACACACAAACACCCCCACCCCCATTAGACAGGGACACCAGCCAAACAAAAACCCTTGTTGCCTCCCTCCAGTGTCTGATGTCCTTACCAGGGGGGGTGGAGCCAAGCGGTTGGCTCCACCCACCGAGGAGTTCACAGGCCTGGAGGTGGGAAAAGTGACAGTTCAGTGTTGGAGTTTGAAGAGTGAGGAGTGAACACTTGGGTGTCTGGGTTTGTGGCCCAGGCACTGACAGCAAGGTTGGCAGACGGTGGTGGCCGTCTCCAGGAGTGGTGAAACAACGCAGAACCGTAGGACCGGGGTCGGGTGACGGCCCGCTGGTACCGACCGGGGAGCGAAGTGAAGCCAGCACACCCAGGCAGGGCCATCAGACCCCGACCAGGCTTGGAGCCGCCGTCAATAGTCAGATCCGAATGTGACTGGAACCCCAGGGGTTTCATAACAGCAAAAGTCCCGATTGAAGACAACCGCCCACACCGTGAGGGTATACAGCTACCGCCTAAGGCTAGAGACCCAAGGGCCAGCGTCTGCTGGCAAACGGGCTCCTCCGGTACCCATACACTGGGGAGCGGACTACCGATGAGAATCCATAGTAGTCAGAAGGACAACATCAGGGTGCAGGGAAAGACAGCCGCCATCACCTGTCCAGGGAGAGACACTGCAGCCGGCTGCGGGACCCGTCCATCCAGCCGTTTGGTTTATCGAGGACTTTGTACCTTTCTTGCTGAGTGAGTACACCCGTGCCATCCGGCACCGCGCCGCGCTGTCCCTGCAACCCTGCACCTCACCAACTCTGCCTCCCCACAACATCATCGGGCCCCGGGACCACCAACCCCTACCCACAGAGGGGGGGGAAACAACATCCCAGCTGCTCCTTACCATCGCTCCCGGGATCCCCGTCATCAGCAGCGGTGGTGCCTATCTTCACCACGACCCGTGGGTGGCGTCACAGACTAAATTCCCCAAACTAACCACCCCTTTCACTCACGGGCGAGGAGCGCCGCTCGAGTCCCCGGATCCGGCCCACCGCTCGAGCCACCGAGCAGCCATCGCAGCAGCGCCGGACCCGAGCGTTAGTGAGTGCAGCGCAGTGGCGTCCTCCCCACCTGCGACAATAGCAGTCGTAGCGAACATTATCGCTACGGCAGCTTCACATGGACTCACCTGCCTTGCGATGTCGATCTGGCCGGCAACCCGCCTCCTTATTAAGGGGGCAGGTCGTGCGGCGTCATAGCGACGTCACACGGCAGGCGGCCAATAGAAGTGGAGGGGCGGAGATGAGCGGGACGTAAACATCCCGCCCACCTCTGTCATTCCGCATAGCCGGCGTGGGCTGCAGGACGCAGGTAGGAGATGTTCCTCGTTCCTGCGGCTTCACACACAGCGATGTGTGCTGCCGCAGGAACGAGGAACAACATCGTATCTGTCACAGTCGCGTAATTATGGAATTCCCAGACACTACACCGATGATACGATTACGACGATTTTGTGCTCGTTAATCGTATCATCTAGGATTTACACACTACGATGTCGAGCGTGACGCCGGAAGTGCGTCACTTTTGACATGACCCCTCCGACATCGCACCTGCGATGTCGTAGGGTGCAAAGTGCCCCTAAGTCCTCAGTTCAGGCTACTGAGCATGCTCCCACAATTAATCCTAACAGCCTCTTTGCACAGGTACTTGGACTTCGTGCTGTGTCTAAGTTCTGGGATGTGCCTACTGAGATTGCTCAGGCAGATAGTCTGATTTCTGAGTCTGTTGTTCAGGCTACTGAGCATGCTCAGGCACTTAGTGCATCAGAGGCTAGGTTCGGTAAGGACCTCACTGAGCATGTCCGTGAGATGGCAGGCCCTGATAGGGCTGGCTCGCAGAGGCCCGCCCATATGATCTGGCACCTCACCATTGGTCGTCAGACGATGACTGGTGAAGTGTTTGGGGCGTGGCTGCCATGTCGTGGCGGTTCCGGATAGGCCGCTGGTGACATCGCTGATGATATGGGACTCTGCTATTGGACCTTGGTGGTTCCACCCTTGGTTTGGGGCGGATCTAGGTTATAAAAGGGGCTGGAGACAACATGGTGGGCGCAGTCTTCACTCATATTCACTTAGAATTCATGGTGGCATAAGCCTTGTTGGAAGCGGTAGGTAGGACTAGGCGAACGGTGCCTGTCACGCCAAGATTCATGGCTCAGCACATGAGGGTCAGGCGCCGTGCTTTCTTGATACCGTTCCTGTTGTGCTATAGCAGTCCAGTTGCGTTAACTGGGCTGCGGCTGCTGCGTCACCTGTCCAGTTGTGCCTCCTACGCACACGGACAGCATACCTGCTGCATCACCTGTCCGAGAGTGCCCTCTACGCACACGGACAACGCACCTGTTGCGCCAACTGTCCGGATGTGCCTCCTACGCGCACGGACAGCATACCTCAGGACCCCTGTGGAGTTAACAGGGTGTTCCAGGATTGGGTGTGTGAACCTGTTGTCCTCCTTGGCTTCCCAGTAAACGCTACTGGTGTGATCCCTTGGCCTGAAGTGTTCTCTACACACGTGGCCATTCGAGTAGTGACCAGAAACGCTAATTGAAGGACCGCTTGGCCTGTTGTGTCTGACACACGTGGCCGACAGGGCGCTGTTGCAGCTGTCTTCTCGGTCATTGCTACCTGGCCATCATCCGGTCTGACGTATTCCCTGCACATGTGGTCAGGGTTGCGCCAATTCCACCGACACGCTAACTGGGTTGTCACCTGGTCTGACGTGTCACTTCACACGTGATCGGTTTAATCCAGCTCTATAGTCTCCGCCAAACCCACAGGGTGCCAGCAACTACATTACCATCTGGAGCACGGTGGGCCCCGACTGGCGATTGGGATATATACCCCCTGGTCCTAATCTGCCGGTGACAGACAGACAGACACAGACAGACAGAGACTGTGTTACGGTTGTTGTGGCTCTGGAGACTATGTCCGGATTTCTTGCTACTGCACATGTGCAAGCGCTGGAGACTAAGTCCTATCTTGGAGCCATTGCACATGTGCGGGTGACATCATTGCTGACATGAGGTCACATGTCTCTGACACCTTCTAAGCTTATTGGCCTCTGGTCATGTGCTTGTGACACGTGGTCACATGTCTCTGACACCTTCCATGCCGATTGGTCGCTGGTCATGTGCTTGTGACGCTTTGCTCGGTGATAGGCCAGCGTGACGTCATTGCTGTCATTCTCGCAGCGGATTGGCTCTGGTGTCCTCCATCTTGGATGAGGCACAGAGTCTATATAAGACCCTGACGCACGCCACCCAGCGCTCAGTCCTCTTGGTTCATGTATGAGGGTAGACGCCCTGTGCACGTCCCTCTAGGCATCTCTCTGTCTATGTTAGGTGAGCGCAACTGGCAGGGTAGCGTTCTTATACCTTACAGCTTCGGCTGCAGTCCGTATCCTTACCTCTTAGTGGAGCGGACATAGGCAGGTGCCTGAGGCACATGGTCCGGCTGGGCCTTGTGATTCTACTCGTAGGTGGACGTTGCCGCTAGGGTAACGTTCCTTATACTGCGTCTGGCAGTTGTTCATATCCTCGCACACTAGGGGAGCAAACAGAGGTAGGAGCTTTGTGCGGCTTATGCTGCTGTCTGTCTCTTTTGCACCACTAGAAGAGCGGACCTAGGCAGGTGCCATATCTAGTGGTTCGTGTCCTCGCACACTAGTGGAGCGAACGCAGGTAGGAGCTTTGTGCGGCTTACGCTGCTGTCCGTCTCTTTTGCACTACTAGAAGAGCGGACCTAGGCAGGTGCCATATCTAGTGGTTCATGTCCTCGCACACTAGTGGAGCGAACGCAGGTAGGAGCTTTGTGCGGCTTATGCTGCTGTCCGTCTCCTGGCACCACTAGAGGAACGGACCTAGGTAGGTGCCATTTCACACTCACTGCTTTTGTCTCTGTGATCATTAACAGAGACCATTCCACACACCCTCCAAGTAAGGGAGGAATTCCCTTATTTACTAATTATATTCCTCTGTGAGTTTAACAGAGGTATTGCACTCTGCCATAGTCTGCAGCAGAATCTTTGCACGGTGGACCCTGACTGTCTGATATTCTTTTAGGTTTTATTATCAGACAGCCCCCCGTAACAGACTGGGAAAGAGACAGAGAGACAGTTACTATCCCTGGCAATGCCAGGTACTACAGCTAGTATATAAATATATATAATTTATTTATGTTTTTCCACTTTTACCAGTGATTTCAAATTAGTAGATATTCATGTTATACAGCACTTGTCACTGGATCAGCGACTTAACCTCCTAGCAATGACATAAAGTGGCATGTAAAAGTTTGGACACCCCTGGTCAAAATTACAGTAATGGTGAACAGTTAAGCAAGTTAAAGATGAAATCACTTCTAAAAGGCATAGAGTTAAACATGACACATTTCCTTTCTATTTTAGGTAAAAATATACAGATATATTTTCATATTTACCTTTTAAGAATTACAAAAAGCAAAACAGGCTGATGAAAAAGTTTGGGCACAATTGGAGATTTGTGTGCTCAGATAGCTTTGACCAAAATTTTAGACCTTAATTAGCCTGTTAGCATTATGTCTTGTTCACTATCATCATTAGGAAAGACCAGTTGATGTAAATTTCATAGCTTTATAAAAACCCAGGCTCCATTCACCTTGTGCCAAAAAGCAGCAGCCATGGATTCTTCTAAGCAGCTGCCTAACACTATGAAAATAAAAATAATAGAAGCCCACAAAGCAGGAGAAGATTATAAGAAGATAGCAAAGCGTTTTGAAGATGCCCTATCCTCAGCTGGAAATGTAATTAAGAAATGGCAGTTAACAGCAATAGTGGAGGTCAAGATAAGGTCTGGAAGACCAAGCAAAATTTCAGTGAAAACAGCTCATAGGATTGTTAGAGAGGCAAATCAGAACCTCCGCTTGACTACAAAAGACCTTCAGAGAGATTTTGTAGACTCTGGAGTTGTGGTACAGTGTTCTAGGGTTCAGAAACACCTACATAAATATGGCCATCCTCTAAGAGTCATCAGAAGAAAACGTCTCCTGCATCCTCACCATATAATTCAGTTAGAAGTATGCAAAAGAACATCTAAACAAGCCTGATTCATTTTGAAAACAAGTCCTGTGGACTGATGAGGTTAAAATAGAACTGAAGTCAATAGAACTGAGCACAATGATCATAGGCATGTGTGGAGAAAAAAAGGCACCAAATTTCAGGAAAAGAACATGTCGACAACCTTTAAGCATGGGGGTGGATCAATCATGCTTTGGGGTTGTGTAGCAGCCAGTGGCAGAGAGAACATTTCACTGGTAGAGGAAAGAATGGACTCAGTTAAATTTAAACAAATTTTTGATGCACACATAACACCATCTGTAAAAAAGCTGAAATTGAAAAAAGGATGCCTTCTACAAATGGATAATTATTCTAAACACAAGTCAAAATCCCCAATAGACTACCTCAAAAGGTGCAAGCTGAAGGTTTTACAATGGCCCTCACAGTCCGCTGATCTGAACATCATTGAAAATCTGTGGCTAGAGCTCAAAAGAGCAGTGCATGCAAGATAACCCGGGGATCTCACTGAACTGGAACACTTTTCCAAGGAACAATGGATTGAAATCCCATAAACAAGAATTGAAAGACTCTTGGCTGGCTACAAAAAGCTTTTCAAGGCTGTGAAACTTGCCAAAGAGGGTTCTACTAGATACTACTAACCATGCAGGGTGCCCAAACTTGGATCTGCCTATTTTCCTTTTTTGTTAATTTTAAAATGTAAAAGACGAAAATATATATATATATATTTTTGCCTAAAATACAAAAGAAATGTCATCTTTAACTGTATGCCTTTTACAGATCATTTCATCTTCAACTTGCTTAACTGATCACAATAACAGTAATTTTTACCAGTGGTACCCAAACTTTTACATGCCACTGTAAGTTGACATTTATTGGAATTAGTCTCTGAGAACTCCAAGTGCTTTGAAATATATAAAAAAATCTAGATGGAACGGTGATCTGAAACTCCTTATTTTTATCATGAGCCCCTTTCTATGGCTTTATTAGGTGCCCTCTTGTATAGCCATGCTATGTCCCCCTAGGTAAGGCCATCTTATTCACAGCCTGCGTGGGGCTACATCTTAGTTGTTTTTGTCTGTTTATTAAAATTAGACATTTCCATTTCCATAATTAAGCCTACGTATATAATGCCCAATGAATTTAGCTGTAGCCAACATAAAGCCTTCAAGTGGGGAAAGGTGAATTTCCCAAGAAATAGCTATAGACGTTTCATAACTTACCAGCACCAGCCACTCGCGTCCGATCCTCACCAAGGTGCGGTAGACACTACATCCGCATTTTTGCCTATGACGCACTTGGTTATTTTGATACGTGACCTAATCATTATCACCTTATAGTCACGCCTCTTAAAGTTTACACTCAATTTTCTTAATGGCTTGTTATATCTTTCAGTAACGCATTTTGGAACTTAAAAGGTCATTTGCTTAAGGCTGTTTGTGTCACCTCAAGATTGTTTTATTTGGCCACTTGCCTGGATGTCACCAAGAAGGAACACTGTTGTCATGAAGAAGAGATCTAGAGGCTGAGTTCCTTTTCTAGTTTTGCATGCAGCAGGGACAAGAAAGAAGTAAGGAACCCGCCAAACAGCTCCTCTTTTCTCACATTTGTGGACCCCTGTGAGTGGGATATTGTTGGCACCGCCTTACTACTAATTACAGTGTTATGAGGTGTTATTCTTTATCTAAGATGATGTCATACTGATGGGACCCCCAGCGATCAGCTAAAGAAGACCCTAGCAGCCAGGGCCGCCACTAGGAATTTCAGGGCCCCATACTGGCAAATGTTTTGGGCAGAAAAAAGTAGTGGGCACCACAATATAACAAATATAAATAAAGGAAGGGGTGCTAAAAACTATGCAAAAAAAATTAATCATACCATGAGAAGAAAAAAGCTGCCAAGTAATAATGTGCACACCCAGCTATTTATATATAAACATGGCTTTTATTGATACAAAACATATAAGGCCATCAAAAACAAAGGTTAAAAACACAATTATCAACAGAAAAAGAATGAAAGAAATAGGGAGATGGACCTAATAATCCTGTACATATCCCAAATGAAGTATCGGGGCACTGATAATAGAATGCACAATAAGTATATACACAATACCTGACTATAGAGCCTCATGTTAAAGGTAATGTGGCAGTAAGTCAATAGAGGGTTGTTTTTGTTTTTTGTCAGCCTCATATCTTTTGTATCAATAAAAGCCAAATACTGTGTGTATATATATATATATATATATATATATATATATATATATATATATATATATATATATATATAAAATGTCCCCTCCTGATATATATGTTCCTTTCTTTGTATATATGTCCCTATTTAGGTATATACGTCCCATCCTGGGCCCCTCCTGCTATATACATCCCCCTCCTGGGCAAATTCTGGTATATATGTGTTACGAGGGGGACCCGGGGAAGCGTGCCAAGATGGGAAATGGACTGCTTCCGCCGGTCAAGGTCCACTGTGCGGTGTAAGGGACCGCCGCTATGGTGGGTGAAGAGTGAGCGGGTTGCTGCTAGCGATCGTCTGGAATGTCACAGACGATCTATGTACACCGATCTGCCCTAACCCCTGAGGGTTGTATGGCACAGATCTCACGGCTCGGTGTACCTGTTGCACGGGGAAGCACAGAGGTGCCCACGCACGTGTGCCAGTGGAAGTCTTGAGAATACGGCACGAGGGTAGCACAGAGGTGCCCACGCACGTGTGCTTTCAATAACCAGGTGAGTCCAATGGAGACTTGAGGAGCTCACCTGGGACAGGAACACGGCCTGTTGACGGGGGTACTGCCGGAGCAGCAAGGCAGGAACACGGCCTGCAAACGAGGTACTGCCGGAGCAGCAAGGGCCAAGCCCACAAGAGACAGTAATGCCTGAGCAGTGGCGTGGCAGCACGCTGCCAGACATCCAAACATAGAAGGACGGTCGCGCGCCGCCATGATGGCAGGGGGAGCTTTTAAGGAGGTGCAGCTCCACCCGAGGGCGGGCGCGAGGCGGAGATGACGGACTTGACCCAATCAGGGTCCACGATGTCCCAGCCTGGCCAGTCAGGATTCACCACGTCACCAGCCTTGTCATCAAGCCGTGTGACGTCAGTGAGCGAATCAGGACCCACCACGCATTGCACATGCTCACCCTCCTGCCTCTGGGAAATAGAGGCGGGATCCTCGGTCTCACAATGTGCAGAGATAACGGGAATCTCACTGCTTCCCTGAGCAGTAAACCTCTGCACATTGCGCAGCCTCGCAGACCTTCGGGGCCGCTGAGCAGGAGAGTCTGCGGCAGGCCAGGAATGGGAGACCGCTTCACTCCTTGTAACAGGAGAACCACTAGGTGTCACCCTTCTGCTGCCTCTCTGAGAAGGTATCTCCTGCACACTGCGCAGTCTGGCAGACCTTCGGCGCTGCTGAGCAGGAGTGCTCGTGGCAGGCAAGGAATGGGAGACTGCCTCAGTCCTTGCCTCAGGAGAGCCACGAGATGTAACAATATGTCCCCTTCTTGGTATATATCTCCTCCTCCTAGTACATATGACCCCTTCCTGGGCCACTCCTGGTATATATGTCCCTATCCTTGTTTATTTGTCCCTTTCTTGGGATATATGTCCTTCCGGTATATATGTCCCCTCCTTGGGCCACTCATGGTGTATATGTCTTTCTCCTGGTATACAGTTAGGTCCAGAAATATTTGGACAGTGACACAAGTTTTGTTATTTTAGCTGTTTACAAAAACATGTTCAGAAATACAATTATATATATAATATGGGCTGAAAGTGCACACTCCCAGCTGCAATATGAGAGTTTTCACATCCAAATCGGAGAAAGGGTTTAGGAATCATAGCTCTGTAATGCATAGCCTCCTCTTTTTAAAGGGACCAAAAGTAATTGGACAAGGGACTCTAAGGGCTGCAATTAACTCTGAAGGCGTCTCCCTCGTTAACCTGTAATCAATGAAGTAGTTAAAAGGTCTGGGGTTAATTACAGGTGTGTAGTTTTGCATTTGGAAGCTGTTGCTGTGACCAGACAACATGCGGTCTAAGGAACTCTCAATTGAGGTGAAGCAGAACATCCTGAGGCTGAAAAAAAAGAAAAAATCCATCAGAGAGATAGCAGACATGCTTGGAGTAGCAAAATCAACAGTCGGGTACATTCTGAGAAAAAAGGAATTGACTGGTGAGCTTGGGAACTCAAAAAGGCCTGGGCGTCCACGGATGACAACAGTGGTGGATGATCGCCGCATACTTTCTTTGGTGAAGAAGAACCCGTTCACAACATCAACTGAAGTCCAGAACACTCTCAGTGAAGTAGGTGTATCTGTCTCTAAGTCAACAGTAAAGAGAAGACTCCATGAAAGTAAATACAAAGGGTTCACATCTAGATGCAAACCATTCATCAATTCCAAAAATAGACAGGCCAGAGTTAAATTTGCTGAAAAACACCTCATGAAGCCAGCTCAGTTCTGGAAAAGTATTCTATGGACAGATGAGACAAAGATCAACCTGTACCAGAATGATGGGAAGAAAAAAGTTTGGAGAAGAAAGGGAACGGCACATGATCCAAAGCACACCACATCCTCTGTAAAACATGGTGGAGGCAACGTGATGGCATGGGCATGCATGGCCTCCAATGGCACTGGGTCACTTGTGTTTATTGATGACATAACAGCAGACAAGAGTAGCCGGATGAATTCTGAAGTGTACCGGGATATACTTTCAGCCCAGATTCAGCCAAATGCCGCAAAGTTGATCGGACGGCGCTTCATAGTACAGATGGACAATGACCCCAAGCATACAGCCAAAGCTACCCAGGAGTTCATGAGTGCAAAAAAGTGGAACATTCTGCAATGGCCAAGTCAATCACCAGATCTTAAGCCAATTGAGCATGCATTTCACTTGCTCAAATCCAGACTTAAGACGGAAAGACCCACAAACAAGCAAGACCTGAAGGCTGCGGCTGTAAAGGCCTGGCAAAGCATTAAGAAGGAGGAAACCCAGCGTTTGGTGATGTCCATGGGTTCCAGACTTAAGGCAGTGATTGCCTCCAAAGGATTCGCAACAAAATATTGAAAATAAAAATATTTTGTTTGGGTTTTATTTGTCCAATTACTTTTGACCTCCTAAAATGTGGAGTGTTTGTAAAGAAATGTGTACAATTCCTACAATTTCTATCAGATATTTTTGTTCAAACCTTCAAATTAAACGTTACAATCTGCACTTGAATTCTGTTGTAGAGGTTTCATTTCAAATCCAATGTGGTGGCATGCAGAGCCCAACTCGCGAAAATTGTGTCACTGTCCAAATATTTCTGGATCTAACTGTATATGCCAAATCCTGGGGTCCTCCTGGTGTGTGTAATTATATATATATATTATATACATACTGTATATAATATATATATATATATTGCAATTATTATTATATTATTTATCCCTCTCCTGGGCACATGCGGGTACATATGCTCCTGACCTGGTCTCTGCCCCTCCTGGTGAATATGTCCTCCTCCCGGTATATATGTCCCATCCTGGGGGCCTCCTGACATATTTGTCTGCTGCAAAAAACACCCAAAAAACACTCTTCCCGGCTGCCACACGTCGCACGACATCTTGTCTAAGCAGAGAGCCGTGATCAGTGGCGTAACTACAGTTTGATGGGCCCCAATACAGAGTTTGAGCCTGCCCCCCCCCCCTGTCAGATGTATGGGCTAATGTAGCATTCTAAATCCTATAAACACATAAATGTTGCCCCCCTTCATTGTATAGTAATGTCCCACATCCTGTACTAATATCCCCCATCCTGGGCCACTTCCTGGTAAATATGTCCACATCATGGCCCCATCCTGGTGCATGACCCCATCCTGGCTTTATCCTTGTATATATGGTCCCATCCTGGTATATATGTCCTCTATCATGACCCCATCCTGGTATATATCTCCCCCATCCTGGTATATAGCACTCCATCCTGGTATATAGCCCCTCATCCTAGTAAATAGCCCTCCATTGTGGTATATAGCCCCCATCCTGTTATATAGCCACCTATCCTGGTACATAGTCCCCTCATCCTGGTATAAAGTCCCCCACCACGTCGCACACAGTAAAAAAATAAACAATTGTACTATATACTATTGTATTTTCATAATGAATCATATTCAATTTTGTATAGATAGATAGGATGGATGTATAGATAGATGTACAGACAGACAGATAGGATAGATAGATAGATAGATAGATAGATAGATAGATAGATAGATACATAGATAGATAGATAGATAGATACATAGATAGATAGATAGGATGTACAAACCGACAGTATACACAGACAGACAAAATATAGAGTAGGACCCTTCTATTGAGATTTGCCGTGGCATGGCAGGGGGGCTCAAAAAATTGATGAATTATTTGCTAAAAATCTAATTTTGCATTATAGTACAGTTGGAATATGTGAATTTTCACTTTTGTTTGCATGCCATTCTCAAGCAGTGCTGGCTCCCCCTCTTTTTACAGATAGACAGTATACACAGACAGACAGTATATACAGATTGTATACACAGACAGACAGACTGTATACAGACTAACAAAAGTTACTCACAGCACCTTTTAGTTGTGGATATGTTGCTATTAGTAACAGGAGGTGCACGTCCGGTCCAAGGGATCCACTTGGAACTTGCAGCAACAACAGAAAAAAGAAAGGACAGCTCCTCCAATGTGATAAGCAAAATTCTTTTTCTTTAATCCATTTGCAACGTTTCAACCTTCCGGTCTTTTTCAAGCATACAAAATAACAATACAGGCTCCATACAAATAGGCAGATGGTCAAAGCTGTCACCAATCACAATAAAGACCTCCCCCACAAGAGACTGTATAAAGAGACAGACTGTATACACAGAGACTGTATACACAGACAGACTGTATGCACAGAGACTATACACAGAAAGACTGTAAATACAGACAGACTGAATACACAGACAGTATATACATACAGATAGTATGCACAGACATACACAGTATACACAGACAGACACAGTATATACAGACAGACAGTATACACAGACAGACAGTATACAAAGTCAGACAGACTGTATACACACACAGACAGACAGACTGTATACACAGACATACTGTATACACAGACAGAAAGACTGTATACACAGACAGAATGTATACACAGACAGACTGTATACATAAACATACAGACTGTATAAACAGACAGACATACTGTGTACACAGACAGACAGACTGTATACACAGACAAACAGACTGTATACACAGACTGTATACACACAGTATATACAGACAGTAAATACAGACAGACTATATATGTGTCGCCAGGGGTTAAGGGGATACCCAGAACCGGGCCAAGGGGTCGCTTCTGGAAAGGGGATCACGGTGTCGTGACCCGGTCTGTGCTCCCTGGTTCCACAATAAAAAGGGGGGTTATGTTCGTGACGCCACCCGTGGAATGTGATCAGAGATGACCACCGCTGCTGCAGAACCTCCGGGGTGATGGAAGGCAGCTTGAGATGGGACGGCTCCCCACGGGTAGAGCCTTTTCCCCGGGGCAGTGTGTTAGTCTATGGGGGGAGTGCAGGACACGAGCACAATAAACAGGCAGACTCACGGTTTTGCAGTTTCTTTGTCCTTTACTGATGATGGTATTCAGCAGAGTACTGTCCACGGAGTCTGTGAGGGGTTCAGGGTTTCTCCCACCCAGCCGGGCCGTTTTGGCTTCCTTGCCTGCACTGTGTGTCTGTGGCCCTGCTGCGGTGTGAACTATGCAGCTGGCTCTGCTCTGCTCTGCTCCTAGGTACCGACCTGACAGGCAACTCGAGTCCTTACTTGTATGTTCCTGAACTCTGCGTTTGTTGCTTGTGTCTGTGGTACAGGTGAAAGATCTGGAATCTTCACTTCTCTGGTGGTAACTATGCAGTATGTAACTTGCAGTCTCGGATCCAGCATCCGTTCTGTGTGCTCCACTGGGATAATCTCAGCAATGCTCTGCCTCCCAGGAATGTTCCTATGTGTACGCTTTCTGCTTTCCTCAGACCCTCAGCTAGGCCTGGAATTGGTCAGTGGATCCTGAGGTGAGCTAAAGCCAGCTTCCAACCTGCAGATCCTGTCTCCTCAGTGCTCTGCACTGAACTTCCAAACTGAAACTACTCCTGACCATTTCCTCCCTCCACCAGAATATACAGGGAAGCAGCTTGGTCTCCCCCTTCTGGCCAGGAGGTCTTGGTGTTGTGTGTGGGGAGTTAACCCTTTGTGTGGCAACCCTGGGGTGCCACATTCCCCCTTAGTGAAGAACAGTACTCCGGGACTGTGAAAGAAACAAACAAGTTATGAACAACAAGTGTATATATAAATACAGAGTCTCAAAAGGAAAAAATACAAAAACCTTAAAGCTCAAAAAGAGTCCAAAATGTTCAAAAATATATAAGTGTTCATACAGTATAGTCTCTGTAGGTACTGGGCTTTTGGTCTTAACGTTGCAATTAAATAAACATTTCAATCAACAAACACTTCTTAAAGGTGTCTCTACTCTGGTCGTAAGTGCAGTAGACCTCACGGCCCTCGGGCCACCAACAATGTGATCAAGTTGTAACTCTCCGTGCTGCCACCTTACACCACTCTTCTCTCACCTTTTCTGTACACTAAACTGTTACGGTTTTTCATATAAACATTATAACATATGTACATTTTATATGCAATTTCACATTAGTCCTTATATCTTGCTGGTATCTGACCCTGAGTACTACGCTGTGATCTGCGTACTGTTGCTGTACTGGGTGTACTTAGCATAATGGTGTGGGTGGAAGTGTACCTATTTGGTGTTTCTGGTACTTGTGAGGATGGGGTACTGACTGTAGGACTGGCAAGCCCACTGGGACCAGGAATCTGTTCTTCCTCTACGGTTTCAACTTCCAGTTCTTCATGTATTGGGACTTCTTGTGGTATGGATTCTGATGTTGGTTCCGCCACTTGAGGGAAGGCGATCATTGGGACTACTACTGCTCCATAGTAATTTGGCCATGTTTTTGGGAAATCTCCTAAGACTGTATGGAATACATCTTCTTCCTTCTTGACAGGTTGTACCTGTACGGGTAAGGTGACTTCTGGTGTCTTCAGGGTTTCAGGACACGGTTTGAGTTGATCTCTTGACACGACAGCTGATGTCCTTCCTTCATCCTTACTGATGAGACACACTTTGGGATTATCCATACTGGATGGTAAGACTGTATATGGGGTGGTTTCCCACTGATTATCCAATTTGTTTGTGCGTCGTTTCCTCTTGAGAACTTGGTCACCAGGTTGCAATGGGGTTGCTAGAGCATGCTGGTTGAAGGTTCTCTCCTGTCTTCCCCTAGCTTGTTGGAGACTTTTCTCTACGCACTCTTGTACTTGGCGATACTGCTGCTGACGTAGGGTATCCCAATTGGATTCTTGAACTTCTGCATCTGGCTTCAGAATTCCCATATCTAGATCAATTGGCAGTTTACCGGGCCTTGCACGCATGAGGTAAGCGGGGGTGCAGTTTGTAGAACTCATCGGGACATGATTGTACAAGTCCACCAAGTCTGGCAATTTCTCTGGCCATTGATTTCTTTCTGACTCTGGTAAGGTCTTCAACAGGTCAATCACAATATGGTTCATCTTCTCACATAAGCCATTTGTTTGGGGGTGGTATGCTGTTGTGCGGATCTTTTTACAGCCATACATGTTGCAGAATTCTTGGAAGATCTGTGATTCGAAAGCTGGACCTTGATCTGCAAGGACTTGTTCTGGGTAACCATGGGGTCTGCAAAAGTACGTCTGGAATGCTTTAGCTGCTGTTCTAGCTGTAAGGTCTTTCACGGGTACCACCACTAAGAAGCGTGAGTAATGGTCCACGATGGTTAAGGCATAGACATAGCCGGACCGGCTTGGTGACAACTTGACGTGGTCTAATGCGACTAGCTCGAGTGGTTGCTTGGTTACTATGGACTGGAGTGGAGCTCTCTGGTTCTGTTGATCCTTTCTTCTGAGGTTGCACGGTCCGCATTTTCTACACCAATCTTCAATTGATTTTCTCATGCCAACCCAGTAGAATCTTTCTCTTAAGAGCACTTCCAACTTTTTCCAACCAAAATGACCAGCACCGTCGTGGTAAGCTTCCAGAACCATCTTGACGTCTCTCTTGGGCACGATGATCTGCCAGACCAACTCGTGTGTTTTTGGATTGGTGTGCCTTCTACAGAGCTTCCCTTGGTACAGGAACAATTTACCTCTCTCCTTCCAGAGATGTTGTGTCTCAGCTGGGGCATTCTGATTAGGGTATGCACCTTGTTGTGTAAGCAGTTCTTTCACTAGCTTCACAGCTGGATCGCTGTCTTGTGTGTCAGCCCATCCGTGGTGTGCTAATGGGTTGAGAGTTGCCTGCTGTTGTTTTTGGTAGACACTCGGTTGATACTGTCCAACCTTAGGACGGTGAAAGGCCGGCAGCTCAATTTCTTCCAGTCCCTCCGTTTCCTCTTCCACGTTCCCCGAGTGTGGCATCCGGGATAAAGCATCTGCATTCCCATTCTTGTGGCCTGCCCTGTACTTGATGACAAAGTTGTAGTTTGACAGTCGGGCTATCCATCGCTGTTCCAGCGCACCTAGTTTTGCAGAGTCCAGGTGGGTCAACGGATTGTTGTCAGTAAAGATGGTAAATTCTGCAGCTGCCAGGTAGTGTTTGAAACGCTCTGTTACAGCCCAAACTACTGCCAGTAGTTCTAACTTGAAGGAGCTGTAATTCTCTGGGTTTCTTTCTGTAGGCCGGAGCTTCCTGCTTGCAAAGGCAATAACTTTCTCCTTGCCTTCCTGCTTTTGAGACAATACTGCTCCCAGTCCTACGTTGCTGGCATCCGTGTACAAAATGAAGGGTTGATGGTAATCTGGATATGCCAGGATCTCTTCTCCTGTCAGTGCCCACTTCAACGTCTTAAAGGACTCTTCTCTCTCATCACTCCACTGGAAAGGAGGATTTCGGGCTGCAGACTTCTTTGACTGTCCTACCAGGATGTCTTGTAGGGGAACTGCTAGCTTCGTGAACCCTTTTATAAATCTTCTATAGTAGCCCACCAGTCCCAGGAATTGCCTCACCTCTTTCACGCTGGTGGGTCTCGGCCAATCTCTGATCACGGTAACTTTTTCAGGATCTGGTGCTACCCCCATACCTCCCAACTTTTCAAGAAAGGAAAGAGGGACAAAGTATGCGGCGCGCGCAGCGCGCCGCGGCAAATTTTAACCACGCCCCTAGCCACACCCCTAGCCACACCCATTTGGCAGTAAGGGTCATTCAGCAGATGCCCCGGACTGTTCAGTCATATTCATAGCAGTCAGAATTTTTTTATATTTCTGTGTCACTATATGACATGCTGCTTATTTGTGCCTATCAATCTGTGTTCACACGCTGCATAAATTCTGTTTCTTTTTGTTTCTCTCTGCACCAAACTACACAATAACAATCTTCTCTGTTTTTTCCATTTTTGCTGCATTTTTTCTGCCTTTTCTCCATTATTTAATGCGTTTTTGGTTCAGATGTGAATCTGCGTTTTTAAGTGTTTTTATTGTAGAGAAGCTTTTTCCTGCATTTTTTAAGCTCCACATAGAAACCTCCAGAGAAACACCCCCCCCCCCCCGAAAACCGCAGAATTCAGCGGCGTCTTTTCATGGAATCACATCCACTTTACTTGGACAATTAAACACAGCAGAATAAATGTGCAAAGAAACAGCAGAAAAAAATGCAGCATTTACACTACATGTGAATATGGACTAATTGTCCAAGCAAAGTGGATGAGACGTCCTGAAATCTCCGCTCCTGGTGCGTGGAAAGACGCCGCTGAACTGTGCGGATTTGGTGTTTCTGTCTTTATAAGCTTCAGGATTCACATCAGCAACAAACATGTATCAAATAAGGGGGACAATGCATAAAAAATACCGCAAACACGCAATAATCAGAGAACATTGTTATTGCACTCGTGGCGCGGACACCTGCAGAAAAAATGCCGCATTTACGCTATGTGTGAACACGGCCTCAGTGATCCATTTTTCTTACATTTTTTATGGGTTTTAATAAAGAAAAATAATAAATTGCGCCTTTTTTTTCCCGCCATTTACCGATCCCCATAAATAATCTGATCGCTGTGTTGTTCAGGTCATTACGATTACAGGGACACCAAATATGTCCATGTTATTTGCTGATTTGTGATGTTTATTATTTTTATAAAAAAGTGCAATAAAATTACTTTATTCTATATTTTTTTATTATTTTTAGTAACTTTATTAGAAAAAAAAAATCCTCTTTCCTCTCCCTCTAGAATATAGGAGATAGAGTCACTGCTGTGTACAATGTAGCTGTGTCCTGTGTAATCTGCTGTGTAAGAGGCTGCATTGTAGGTTCATTTATGTGAAATCCTCCCTCTGACATCATCAATCCTAGTGGCTCAACAGCTTGAGCAGCTAGGAAAGCCAGGAGGTTGCTGGACACAAGTTTTGAACGTTGCTGGTTTGAATCCAAGGTGGTGAAGATAAAAAAAAAAATAAAAAAATTGTATTTGTATTTTTTTTTTCCTCATTTCTTTAAAGTAGTTTTATGGGAACAAACGAATCTGACTCTTTCACCAACATTGAGATACAGTATTTATCTATCTATCTATCTATCTATCTATCTATCTATCTATCTATCTATCTCTATCCCTCTATCTATTTATCTATGATTCTATCTCTCTATCTATCTATGATTCTATCTATCTATGATTCTATCTATCTATGATTCTATCTCTATCTATCTATTATCTGTCGTGTATCTATATATCCCTCTATCATCCATCCATCCCACTATCATCCATCCCTCCCTCTATCCCTCCCTCTATCTCTCCATTCATCCCTCCATTCATCCCTCCATCATCCATCCATCCATCCCTCTATCCCTCCATTCATCCCTCTATCATCCATGCATCCATCCCTCCCTCTATCCCTCCATTCATCCCTCTATCCCTCCATTCATCCCTCCTTCTATCCCTCCATTCATCCCTCTATCATTCATCCATCCCTGCCTCTATCGTTCCATTCATCCCTCCCTCTATCCCTCCATTCAACCCTCTATCATCCATCCATCCCTCTATCCCTCCTTTCATCCCTCTATCCCTCCATTCATCCCTCTATCATCCATCCATCCCTCTATCCCTCCTTTCATCCCTCTATCCCTCCATTCATCCCTCTATCATCCATCCGTCCCTGCCTCTATCCCTCCATTCATCCCTCCCTCTATCCCTCCATTCATCCCTCTATCATCCATCCATCCCTCCCTCTATCCCTCCCTCTATCCCTCCATTCATCCATCCCTCCATCCATCTTTGCAGCTGAATAACCTGCTTCTGGTGTCTGCAGTATAGAGGTCAAGATAACAAAATCTTCCTATTGGTTTCAATAGAGGCAGTAGCTCAGTGGTAAAGCTGCTGCCTTTGAAACAATGAACTCACAGTTCCACGAGTTCGAGTCCCAGCCGCCCCGAAAATCCAGAGCCGATGATAATTTAATTTAATTTATTCACTTCACTGAGGGGAGGAGCCGGGACATCAGCTGTGAGCCGCGGGAGTGCGGGACAGCCCTGATAAAGCGTGCAAGTCCCGCAGAATCCGGGACGGTTGGGAGGTATGGCTACCCCTTCTGAGCTCACGACATGTCCCAGGTACTGTACCCTTGGCTTTAGAAGGTGACACTTGGATGGCTTGATTTTCATGCCGTATCCGGATAAGGCTTCAAACACTTCTGCCAGGTCTTGTAGATGCTGTTCATAGGTCTTGGAGTAGACTATGACATCATCCAGGTACAGGAGGACAGTTTCAAAGTTCTTATGTCCTAGGCAGCACTCCATCAGTCGCTGGAAGGTTCCAGGTGCGTTGCAGAGTCCAAACGGCATACAATTGAACTCACAGAGGCCCATCGGTGTGGTGAACGCTGTCTTCTCCTTGCCAGCCTCTGCCACAGGAACTTGCCAATACCCACTAGTCAGATCTAGGGTGGAAAAGTAAGTAGCGGATTTTAATGCAGCCAATGACTCTTCTATCCTAGGTAATGGGTATGCATCCTTGTGTGTAATGCGGTTGATCCGTCTGTAGTCTACGCACATCCTCATGGTCCCATCTTTTTTCTTAACTAGCACTAGTGGGGCTGCCCAGGGGCTACAACTGTCTCTTATTACCCCTGCTTCTTTCATTTCTTTGAGCATGTCTTTGGCGCATTGGTAGTGAGCCGGTGGTACTGGTCTATACCTCTCCTTTATGGGTGGATGGTTACCTGTGGGTATAGTGTGCTCTACCCCTTTGATCTGCCCAAAGTCTAATGGGTGTTTGCTGAATATTTGTTCATATTCTTTCACTACCCTGTATACTCCATGCTTTTGATGGGAGGGTGTAGAATTGGTACCTACATATAGCTTTTGGCACCAATCCTCCAGCTTTCCCTCTGAGCCATTGTCCTCCGCCTGATTTGACGGCTTCAAGGGCTCAACGGTGGTGATGGCGTTGTTATCAACCGTATATAGCTTAGCCATGGTAGCATACTTAGGTAGGGTGACCTCATCTTCCCCACAATTTAGAAGGCGTATTGGCACTCTCCCCCTGTGTACCTCAACTATTCCTCTGGCCGTCAGTACAGTGGGCCTACTGTCTGAGTACACGGGTTCTACCAGGGCCTGATAGTCTCGCCCTCTGATGCCTATTGCGGCTCTACACCAGACCAGCATTTCTGTTTTGGGAGGAATTACAATAGGTATTGGGTCACTTACCCTTGCACTGCCAATTTCACCTCCTGACATTTCTACCTGCTGCTTCAGCATCAAGGCTTTAATTTCCTTCTGCAGGAGTCTCTGTTGCCCAGGTTTGGCAGTCTCGACGATCTGCTGCAAGACAGTAATTACCTCTGCAAAACAATTTTCAATTACATTCATTCCTAGCAGCATAGTTGGTTCACGTTCTCGTCGGTCAACATCAACAATGATAATACCCTGATTCTGCAATTCTACTCTCCCAATCTTAATGGTCATTTCTCTGAAACCAACCTGTGGTACTAATTCACCATTGCTAGCCCATATATTCAATGCAACATTAGATGGACCACTGCTAACGTCTGAATCAGCCCAGTACCTCTTATAAAGGACATGCGGAATTGATGATATTTGGGAACCAGTGTCCAGCAAGGCGTTGAGCGGAATGCCATCCAGCACGATGGGGATGACTGGACGTCCCCCCACATACTTGTCGTGCCAGGGTGAAGGGCCTTGAGAGTTCATTCCTGAGGAGCGGCCCGCCTCCCCAGGGGATCCCCATTTAAAGCACATTCACGGGCAAAGTGACCTGGCTCATTGCAACGGCGGCAAATGGGCTGTCCATCCGGCTGGTAGCGGTCGCTGGGTCGTCCTCTCGTCGCTTGGTATCTCCTAGGCCTCATCCATGGGACATCCTCCTTGCTGGTCGCCAGCTCAATCTTGGGTGCAGACTTGGATCCACGCAGCTCCTGGACGATTCTAGCCATGGAAGCAACAGTGTCTGTAAGGGCTTCAAGCTTTTGATGTAGAGCCTCATTAGTGATCGGCTCCAGGTGGTTAGCAGCAGCGGCTGACATGGCCGATGTCACTGGCACTACTGGCTGCTGGGGTGCCACTGTAAGGTGTTGAACAGAGTCTATATCCTGCGGCTCCTCCACCTGCTGGAGGCGGATGGCTCTATCCTTTAGCTGGGCAAATGTTAGTCCTGGATCCTGGATCACCATCATGCTCAGTTGTCCCCGGTGGGAAGGGGATGAGAGTCCATCCAGGAATTGGTCTATCAGCAGCTTATCTGCTCCAGGGGCTAAGGCAGGTTCTGCTAATTTAAGTGCTCTGAGCGCCTCCTGCAAGTTTAAGGCAAAGTCTCTTGCGCTCTCTCTAGGTTTTTGCTTGCATCCAAAGAACCTCATTTTAGCCCGGCTGCCAGCAGTGGATTCAAAAGCTGCTTTTAGTCCAGCTATTATATGCTCTACAGTGTCCTTTGCATCGTCCGGCCAGGATGTAGCCTCCCGCTGGGCATTGCCAGTTAACTGTCCCATAAGCATACCAACACGCTGAGCTTCTGTCAGGTGGTACATGCTGTAGTAGATTTTTAGCTTTCCGATAAAGTCATTAAGTGTGTTGGGCTCACCTGAGTACTGCGGCAGCCACACTGCACCCGGGGTGTACGGCATCAGGAACGGCATGATAGGTGCCGCTGCACCGCCGGGTACAACAGCGTCTCCCTGCTGCGACATCTTTGCGCCCCCTTAGTTAATTTCACCAGTCTTCTTGACAGCAAGCCTGGGACACTTTTCTGCGTTTTCGTTCGGGTCGCAGCACCGAGCGCACCTCCTCAGCAAGCGGTGGGCGGAGTCTTAGTTTAGGCGCGATGTTTTCCCGCGCGTAGCAGGTAATGGCGCGATTAAAGATGGCGCCTGGAAAATTTTACCAATGATGTTTTTGGATTTTTCCAGGTATGTTTGCAAAGTTTAAAGTCCGTTCTTTGTTGCAACAATTCACAGTGCAAGTCTTTTATGCGATGCAACAAGTCTTTACAGGCGCACGTCACCCGGGTTGCAGCCGGGTCCAGTCCGCATCCTGTTCACAGCGCCAAAGTTGTGTCGCCAGGGGTTAAGGGGATACCCAGAACCGGGCCAAGGGGTCGCTTCTGGAAAGGGGATCACGGTGTCGTGACCCGGTCTGTGCTCCCTGGTTCCACAATAAAAAGGGGGGTTATGTTCGTGACGCCACCCGTGGAATGTGATCAGAGATGACCACCGCTGCTGCAGAACCTCCGGGGTGATGGAAGGCAGCTTGAGATGGGACGGCTCCCCACGGGTAGAGCCTTTTCCCCGGGGCAGTGTGTTAGTCTATGGGGGGAGTGCAGGACACGAGCACAATAAACAGGCAGACTCACGGTTTTGCAGTTTCTTTGTCCTTTACTGTAGATGGCATTCAGCAGAGTACTGTCCACGGAGTCTGTGGAGGGGTTCAGGGTTTCTCCCACCCAGCCGGGCCGTTTTGGCTTCCTTGCCTGCACTGTGTGTCTGTGGCCCTGCTGCGGTGTGAACTATGCAGCTGGCTCTGCTCTGCTCTGCTCCTAGGTACCGACCTGACAGGCAACTCGAGTCCTTACTTGTATGTTCCTGAACTCTGCGTTTGTTGCTTGTGTCTGTGGTACAGGTGAAAGATCTGGAATCTTCACTTCTCTGGTGGTAACTATGCAGTATGTAACTTGCAGTCTCGGATCCAGCATCCGTTCTGTGTGCTCCACTGGGATAATCTCAGCAATGCTCTGCCTCCCAGGAATGTTCCTATGTGTACGCTTTCTGCTTTCCTCAGACCCTCAGCTAGGCCTGGAATTGGTCAGTGGATCCTGAGGTGAGCTAAAGCCAGCTTCCAACCTGCAGATCCTGTCTCCTCAGTGCTCTGCACTGAACTTCCAAACTGAAACTACTCCTGACCATTTCCTCCCTCCACCAGAATATACAGGGAAGCAGCTTGGTCTCCCCCTTCTGGCCAGGAGGTCTTGGTGTTGTGTGTGGGGAGTTAACCCTTTGTGTGGCAACCCTGGGGTGCCACATATACACAGACAGACAGACTGTGTACACAGACAGTATACACAGACAGTATATACAGATTGTATACACAGACAGACTGTATACAAAGACTGTATACACAGACAGACTGTATACACAGACAGACAGACTGTATACACAGAGACTGTATACACAGACAGATAGTATACACAGACTATACACAGACAGATAGTATACACAGACTGTAAATACAGACTGAATACACAGACAGTATATACATACAGATAGTATACACAGACATACACAGTATATACAGACAGACAGTATACACAGACATACAGTATACACAGACAGTCAGACAGACTGTATACACAGACAGACTGTATATGACAGACTTTATACACAGACAGAAAGACTGTATACACAGACAGAAAGACTGTATACACAGACAGAAAGACTGTATACACAGACAGACTGTATACACAGACAGACTGTATACACAGACAGAAAGACTGTATACACAGACAGAAAGACTGTAAATAGAAAAAGTCCAGCTCACCAAAATTGGAGACCACTAGTTAATTGATCGGTGCACGGAAGAAAGAGCAGGATCCCTCTGCAGCAAGACGTATTGTGGAAAAATATCCAGCATCCAGATCAAAAACTTGGTTTAAAATTAAATTCCTTTATTCCAAATTCAGTTAAGAGCAATAAAATTCTCCATCATGATGAAGAACGCATCACAGGGCGTGCAAGGTGGACGCATTTCTAGACACGAATTTGACTCCGTTTTTTAATATGTTTGTTAACGTGTCATCTACATATAAAATCGGTAATTTTTTTTTTAATGATATTGACTATCTGATAAAAATCAGTACTATAGCATGTTGAAAAAACAATAGGGGTATGACTATCTACAGAAGAAAAAGTTTTTTTATTATTATTCCTACTGATTTTAAGATAATCCTCTCTAGTTTTCTCATCCGTTTTTTGTTTTGCCTTTTCTATATTTTTATCAGAATAGCCTCTCCTCCTAAAGCGCTCTCCAATTATCTCACATTGTTTCTCATATATATGGGGTGCAGTACATGTTCTCTTAGGCCTTATAAACTCCCCCGTGGGGATGTTACATATTACATGACGTGGGTGACAGCTGGTTGCATATAATAATGAATTCCCTGCTATTGTCTTTCTATAAATATCACAATCAATTTTCCTTTCTTCCAGGTTTGCTGTCAGTAGAATGTCCAAAAAGGGGATGGTTTGGACACTATACTGATATGTAAACCGTATATTGCATGGGTTGTTATTGGTGATGAGCGAGTACCAAAAAGCTCGGGTGCTCGAGGCTCGGGCCGAGCATCCCAAGATACTCGTGTATTCGGCCCGAGCACCGAGCTCAAAGTTATCCTATGGAATACCCGAGTATTTTTATGAAATGACCCCCGGCAGCATGTAGAAACCCTAAAAATGTCACAAAATTCTCAGAAGAGTGCTCAAATGACATGGCAACAGCATGGGGAAGACCCCTTGAAGCATTTATCACTCAAAAGTCACAGCTGTGAACAATTTTGTCTGAGTTTTACGCCATTTTTACGGACTCACCAAAAAACCTTCCAAAATGACACCAAAATGAATTTTCATGGCGGAAATGTTAAGGGCACATACCCAATAGTGAGATAGAGCTGGTGTATGTTACTTTTTGAGATTAATACATGAAAGATTTTACGTAAAACATTGTGCGGCACTCCGATGTCCAAAACGCACGTTTTGTGCTTTTTACTAGCGATGTCGGTCATTTTTTTTTTCATTCTATCTCCCGTCGGTCGGTCTCGCTCTGTCTTTCTCTCTCTGTCTTGTCTGTCCCCCTCTCACAGTCTGTCGGTCATTCTCCCCCCTCTCTCTTACTTACCGTTCCCCGATCACTGCCGCGGCGCTGCACAGCTGTTCACTAAACTCCGGCGGCTTTTCCTCTTTTGAAAAAGCCGGCCGCTCATTAAACAATCTCGTATTCCCTGCTTTCCTGCTTTTCGGCACCTATGATTGGTTCCAGTGAGACACGCCCCCACGCTGAGTGACAGGTGTCTCACTGCACCCAAACACAGCAGCCGGTGGGTGTGTGTATACTGTGCAGTGAAATAAATAATTAAATAATTAAAAAAAAACGCGTGCGGTCCCCCCAATTTTAATACCAGCCAGATAAAGCCATACGGCTGAAGGCTGGTATTCTCAGGATGGGGAGCTCCACGTTATGGGGAGCCCCCCAGCCTAACAATATCAGTCAGCAGTCGCCCAGAATTGCCGCATACATTATATGCGACAGTTCTGGGACTGTACCCGGCTCTTCCTGATTTACCCTAGTGCGTTGGCAAATCGGGGTAATAAGAAGTTAATGGCAGCCCATAGCTGCCACTAAATCCTAGATTAATCATGTCAGGCGTCTCCCCGTGATTCCTTCCATGATTAATCTGCAAATTACAGTTAAAAAACACACACACCCGAAAAATCCTTTATTAGAAATAAAAACACTAACAAAGTCCCTCATCACCAATTTATTAACCCCGACAAATCCTAAATGTCCGGCGTACTCCACAGTCCTCCAGCATCACATCCAGCTGTGCTGCATGGAGGTGACAGGAGCTGCAGAATACACCGCCGCTCCTGTTAGCTTCACACAGCAACTGAAGAGAGCCGCGCGATCAGCTGAGCTGTCACTGAGGTTACCTGGATCCAGCGGTGGATGCAGCGGTGGCCGCGGGTAACCTCAGTGACAGCTCAGCTGATCGCGCTACTCACCGCCGCACCGGTCAGCTCCATGCAGCAACTGAGGTGAGTAGCGCGATCAGCTGAGCTGTCACTGAGGTTAATAGCGGCCACCGCTGGATCCAGCGGTGGCCGTGAGTTACCTGACTGACAGCAGCTGATCGCGCTACTCACCTCAGTTGCTGTGTGAAGCTGACCGGAGCGGCGGTGTATTCTGCAGCTCCTGTCACCTGCATGCAACACACCGAGTAGTGACAAGCATACTCGCTCATCACTAGTTGTTATTAATTAGTGATGAGCGAGTATGCTTGTTACTACTCGGTACTCGCACGAGTATCACTGTACTCGGGCTACTCGGCGGGGTACCGAGTAATTTCGCGATACTCGTGCTGTACTCGTGGTCTTCATCCCTGCATGTTGGCGCTCTTTTGAGAGCCAGCCCTCATGCAGGGATTGGCTGGCAGACCACTGCAATGCCACAGCCCTGTTAGTTGTGGAATTGCAGTGATTGGTCGGCCCGCACAGCGTGACCGAGCCTTTATACCGGCGGGCGCACTGTGCTCTGCACACAGCCATCTCATATTCCCTGCTTTCCCCGCCCACAGGCGCCTATGATTGGTTGCAGTGAGACACGCCCCCACGCTGAGTGACAGGTATCTCACTGCACCCAATCACAGCAGTCAGTGGGCGTGTATATACTGTGCAGTAAAATAAATAAATAATTAAAAAAAACGGTGTGCGGTCCCCCCAATTTTAATACCAGCCAGATAAAGCCATACAGCTGAAGGCTGGAATTCTCAGGATGGGGAGCCCCACGTTATGGGGAGCCCCCCAGCCTAACAATATCAGTCAGCAGCCGCCCAGAATTGCCGCATACATTAGATGCGACAGTTCTGGGACTGTACCCGGCTCTTCCCGATTTACCCTAGTGCGTTGGCAAATCGGGGTAATAAGGAGTTAATGGCAGCCCATAGCTGCCACTAAATCCTAGATTAATCATGTCAGGCGTCTCCCCGAGATACCTTCCATGATTAATCTGTAAATTACAGTTAAAAAACACACACACCTGAAAAAATCATTTATTAGAAATAAAAAACACTAACAAAGTCCCTCATCACCAATTTATTAACCCCGACAAAGCCCTCCATGTCCGGCGTAATCCACGGACCTCCAGCGTCGCGTCCAACTCTGCTGCATGCAGGTGACAGGAGCTGCAGAATACACCGCCGCTCCGGTCAGCTTCACACAGCAACTGAGGTGAGTAGCGCGATCAGCTGCTGTCAGTCAGGTAACTCACGGCCACCGCTGGATCCAGCGGTGGCCGCTATTAACCTCAGTGACAGCTCAGCTGATCGCGCTACTCACCTCAGTTGCTGCATGGAGCTGACCGGTGCGGCGGTGAGTAGCGCGATCAGCTGAGCTGTCACTGAGGTTACCCGAGGCCACTGGATCCAGCGGTGGCCGCGATTAACCTCAGTGACAGCTCAGCTGATCGCTATACTCACCTCAGTTGCTGCGTGGAGCTGACCGGTGCGGCGGTGAGTAGCGCGATCAGCTGAGCTGTCACTGAGGTTACCCGCGGCCACCGCTGCATCCACCGCTGGATCCAGGTAACCTCAGTGACAGCTCAGCTGATCGCGCGGCTCTCTTCAGTTGCTGTGAAGCTGACAGGAGAGGCGGTGTATTCTGCTGCTCCTGTCACCTCCATGCAGCACAGCTGGATGCGACGCTGGAGGTCCGTGGATTACGCCGGACATGGAGGGTTTGTCGGGGTTAATAAATTGGTGATGAGGGACTTTGTTAGTGTTTTTTATTTCTAATAAAGGATTTTTCGGGTGTGTGTGTTTTTTTAACTGTAATTTACAGATTAATCATGGAAGGAATCTCGGGGAGACGCTTGACATGATTAATCTAGGATTTAGTGGCAGCTATGGGCTGCCATTAACTCCTTATTTCTCCGATTTGCCAATACACTAGGGTAAATCGGGAAGAGCCGGGTACAGTCCCAGAACTGTCGCATATAATGTATGCGGCAATTCTGGGCGGCTGCTGACTAATATTGTTAGGCTGGGGGGCTCTCCATAACGTGGAGCTCCCCATCCTGAGAATACCAGCCTTCAGCCGTATGTCTTTATCTGGCTGGTATTAAAATTGGGGGGACCGCACGCCGTTTTTTAAAATTATTTAATTATTTATTTTACTGCACAGTATAGACCCGCCCACCGGCTGCTGTGTTTGGGTGCAGTGAGACACCTGTCACTCAGCGTGGGGGCGTGTCTCACTGCAACCAATCATAGGCGCCGAAAAGCAGGAAAGCAGGGAATACGAGATTGTTTAATGAGCGGCCGGCTTTTTCAAAAGAGGAAAAGCCGCCGGAGTTTAGTGAACAGCTGTGCAGCGCCGCGGCTGTGATCGGGGAACGGTAAGTATGAGAGAGGGGGGGAGAATGACCGACAGACTGTGAGAGGGGGACAGACAAGACAGAGAGAGAAAGACAGAGAGAGACCGACCGACGGGAGATAGAATGAAAAAAAAAAATGACCGACATCGCTAGTAAAAAGCACAAAACGTGCGTTTTGGACATCTGAGTGCCACACAATGTTTTACGTAAAATCTTTCATGTATTAATCTCAAAAAGTAACATACACCAGCTCTATCTCACTATTGGGTTTGTGCCCTTAACATTTCCGCCATGAAAATTCATTTTGGTGTCATTTTGGAAGGTTTTCTGGTGAGTCCGTAAAAATGGCGTAAAACTCAGACAAAATTGTTCACAGCTGTGACTTTTGAGTGATAAATGCTTCAAGGGGTCTTCCCCATGCTGTTGCCATGTCATTTGAGCACTCTTCTGAGACTTTTGTGACATTTTTAGGGTTTCTACATGCTGCCGGGGGTCATTTCATAAAAATACTCGGGTCTCCCATAGGATAACATTGGGCTCGGTGCTCGGGCCGAGTACACGAGTATCTTGGGATGCTCGGCCCGAGCCTCGAGCACCCGAGCTTTTTGGTACTCGCTCATCACTATTATTAATGTAAAAGTCGAAGCTCTCAATGGCAGCCAAATCACCATCCCACACAATTATGACATCATCAATAAAGCTAAAAAAAAAAATATTAGCAGACAAAGGATTTTTGTCAGAAAAAATTTATTCCTCCTCCCACCAAGCCATAAAGATATTGGCGAGAGAAGGTGAAAATTTAGAACCCATAGAACAACCTTGTACCTGTAAATAAAGATCATCCAAAAAAGAAAAAAAATATAATTTTTAACAAAAAATATGTAACTTCAATTAAATTGGTTTGTAAATCAACTGAAAAATTACTGTATTTCTGTAAATAAATCGTAAGAGCCAAAATAGCCAAATCGTGTGGGATGGAGGTGTACAAACTTTGCACATCACAAGTTAGCCAACAAAAGGAGCTCCGCCATTCTACCTGAGAAAATACATTAAATATCCACAATACGTCTTGCTGCAGAGGGATTCTGCTCTTTCTTCAATACACCGGTCAAGTAAATAGTGGTCTCCACTTTGGGTGAGCTGGACTTTTTCTATTTACTGCATTGCTTGGATCTCCAACTTCTCGTGCTCCCCTTTTGTCGCAACTGCGTTATAATATTTGCATATTACCTAGTGATCATGAATCCAGAGACTGCTACAAATAATTCTGATAGTATCATTCGTGATGATTTTTTTAATGTGAACAGTCGGCAACCAATATGCATGCTGTCCCACCTGAAGATGAAATGGACTTGAAATCGCTTACGTGGGAACTTGAGAAACATATGTCTTCCCGACTCAGGGTGTGGTGGGACCACAAAACCCTGTAGGCTTATGTGAACAGAAGAATGATCCCTAGGGTTTTGCGCATTAAAAAGCGCCCTACTACAGAATATGATCCTGAATTTGTGAAAGAATGGGATAACATTCTGAATGACTGTTCTAACAAGCTTATGAATTTGATTGTGGAGAGAGAGGAGATCAAGATGCTGAAAATTAGAGGAATCTATTAAAAAGATTGAAAGTGATCTGGCAAAATTTAAGGATTTCACCTATTTCAAAACTACTAAAGAAAAGATCAATAACAACCTCACCAAAATGGAGGACTCAATTACAGCCTTAAAAGAAAAGAAGTTTAGAAGGGATAAGACCGATTATGAAAATAATCACATATGTAATTGGCATGATTACAGAAGAAGACGCAATAACACCAATCCCTCTATCCTAAAACGGAGAGATAACAGAGTAAGCTTCTCGTCAACAGATATGGACAATGCGGATGTCAATACTGACAACTCTGATACAGAAAATGTATCTTCCACCAGCTTTAATAACGCACAGGGTGTGGATCAGCAGAATTGCCACAATAATAATCGATCAAAAAACGGTTCAGGAAGAAAAAACGACAAAGGAGATCAGGGAGAAAACACCCCAATAATAAGAGAATTCAGAAGGTCGGCGCGGAACAAACCATTCTAGATTCATATGAAGAGTTCACTGTTTTGAATCTCTCTGCTACCATTTTATCTAATGACCAAATTAATGTCCTTAAAAGGGGTCTCAATTTTGTTCAATCTACTAAAATGGACATATATAACACCATGCTTGATGTAAATCACTTTATGAGAAGATTAACCCTGAAGAGACTTTTTTTTGTGGAGGATTCAGGACAGAGGAATGTTATGGATTTGAACAATAATAATAGCACGGACTAAAACATAACTTTTAATCTAACAATAAAAACAGTGATAAAGTGCTTGTGCATAAGTAGTGCAAGAGACAAAATTCCACATGGCAACACACAGGTTTGATCTCACCCAAGCTTCATCTGTGGCGCCCTGGACAAGCCAGGGCGTCACAGGTACTACAACAACTCACCCCACGCCCCGGCTAGGCACACTGAAGTCAAACACAAAGCCTTGTTGCCTCCCACCAGGGGCTGATGTCCACACCAGGGGGTGGGCCAGGTGGTTGGCCCCGCCCACCGAGGAGTTCACAGTCCTGGAGGCGGGAAAAGGAAGGGAGAACAGTTCAGTTTTAGAGAGAAGTGGAGTGGCAGTAGAAGAGACTGAAGGCGTCCGGGTGTGTGGCCCGGACGGAACAGCAAGGTTGGCAGACGGTGGTGACCGTCTGCAGGAGAGGCTAATTGAAGTGAACCGTAAGGACCGGGGATGGGCGGTGGCCCGCCGGTACCGGATCGGGGAGCAAAGAGAAGCCAGCACTATTTGGCAGGGCTTACGGACCCCGACCAGGCTGGGAGTCGCCGTAAAACCGGTCAAATCCGTTAGCGAAGGGAACCTCCGGGGTTTCCCAGCAGTCAAAACCCGATTGAAGGCAACAGCTCACACCGTGAAGGGGAAACACAGTCACCGCCAAGGCTACAGTTCCTAGGGCCAGAGCCTGCGGGCAAAAGAGGCTCCCTCAGCATCCATCCAAGCTGGGGAGCAGGTTACCGGTGGGAAGCCATTGGAACCGTGAACACAACACAGATGCAGGGAAAGGCAGTCACCACCAACCTACCGGGAGAGCTACCGCAGCCGTCTGTGGGACCCGTCCATCCAGCCGTTTGTTTTACCGGAGACTTTGCATTCATCATTGGCTGAGTGAGTACCACCGTGCCGTGCGGCACAGCACTGCCCCCGCGACCCTGCACCGCACCAGGCCCCGTAACCCGCCTGCCATCCCTAACCCTCATCGGGCCCCGGGACAACCAACCCCCCTACCCACGGAGGGGAGAAACAACATCCAAGCTGCTCCCTGTCATCACTCCTGGGATCCCCGTCCAGAGCAGCGGTGGTGTCACAACCTCACCACAACCGTGGGTGGCGTCACGGACAATATCCCTAAACCAAACCACCCCCTTTCACTCACGGGCGAGGAGCGCTGCTCGAGTCCCCGGGATCCGGCCCACCGCTCGAGCCACCACCGAGCAGCAGCAGCTGCCATACCCGAGCAGTGGGTGAGCGCAGCGTCCCCTCCTCCACCCGCGACACATCCATGGGCTGGACTGCACACCGGTCCCAAAATGAGAGGTCACAGGCTGGAAGGATAGGGTGGACAAGTGTGGTAAATAACCCCTGTCGTGCTCCGTGGATGGACTTCCGCCCTGACAAGGGAAGCACCCAAATAAGATGTCTGCCCCGCAACCATAAAGAACAAAAAGAAAAACCTCCCGACGCGTTTCCCTCTCAATATCGAGAGTTCCTCAGGGGAGACGGAGGAAAAAATCGGGAGATCAACCTGCAATGGCAGATCAGCACAGGCCAATAGCGGTGATTAACCTATGTGTACTGGGCAAACAGTGGAGCCACTGTTTGCCCAGTACACATAGGTTAATCACCGCTATTGACTGATCCCTACCATTGCAGGTTGATCTCCCCATTTTTTCCTCCGTCTCCCCTGAGGAACTCTCGATATTGAGAGGGAAACGCGTTGGGAGGTTTTTCTCTTTGTTCTTTATGGTTGCGGGGCAGACATCTTATTTGGGTGCTGCCCTTGTCAGGGCGGAAGTCCATCCACGGGGCACGACAGGGGTTATTTACCACACTTGTCCACCCTATCCTTCCAGCCTGTGACCTCTCATTTTGGGACCAGTGTGCAGTCCAGCCCATGGATGAAGCTTGGGTGAGATCAAACCTGTGTGTTGCCATGTGGCATTTTGTTTCTTGCACCCTACACCCCGGCTAGGCACACTGAAGTCAGACACAAATCCTTGTTGCCTTCCTCCAGGGGCTGATGTCCACACCAGGGGGTGGGCCAGGCGGTTGGTCCCGCCCACCAAGGAGTTCACAGTCCTGGAGGCGGAAAAAGGGATCAGTTTAGTTTTGGAGAGGAGAGTGGTAGTAGAGGAGACTGACCGTGTCCGGGTGTGTGGCCCGGGCACTCAGCAAGGTTGGCAGACGGTGGTAACCGTCTGCAGGAGAGGCTGATTGGACTGAACCGTAAGGACCGGGGACGGGCGGTGGCCCGCCGGTACCGGATCAGGGAGTGAAGAGAAGCCAGCACCATTCGGCAGGGCCTACGGACCCCGACCAGGCTAGGAGTCGCCGTAAAACCGGTCAAATCCGTTAGCGAAGGGAACCTTCGGGGTTTCCCAGCAGTCAAGACCCGATTGAAGGCAACAGCTCACACCGTAGAGGGAAACACAGTTACCGCCAAGGCTACAGTTCCCTGGGCCAGAGCCTGCAGGCAAAAGGGGCTCCCTCAGCATCCATCCAAGCTGGGGAGCGGGTTACCGGTGGGAAGCCATTGGAACCGTAAACACAACACAGGTGCAGGGAAAGGCAGTCACCATCAACCTACCAGGAGGAGAACAACCGCAGCCGCCTGTGGGACCCGTCCATCCAGCCGTTTGTTTGACCAGAGACTCTGTGTAAATTACTGGCTGAGTGAGTACCACCGTGCCGTGCGGCACAGTGCTGCCCCCGCGACCCTGCACCTCACCAGGCCCCGTAACCCGCCTGCCATCCCCAAAACCCTCACCGGGGCCCCGGGACAACCAACCCCCCTACCCACGGAGGGGAGAACCAACATTCAAGCTGCTCCCTGTCATCGCTCCCGGGATCCCCGTCCAGAGCAGCGGTGGTGTCACAACTTCACCACAACCGTGGGTGGCGTCACGGACAATATCCCCAAACCACACACCAACCCCCCTTTCACTCACGGGCGACGAACGCCGCTTGAGACCCTGGGATCCGGCCCACCGCTAGAGCCACCACCTAGCAGCAGCAGTAGCAGCCGGACCCGAGCAGTGGGTGAGCGCAGCGTCCCCTCCTCCGCCCGCGACACCATAATAGTGATGTATATAGAAAGATCAGCCGTGATCCCTTGGAAAACATCAGATTAGAATTGCAGGAGCTCATGAATAGGGGCCTCAGTTTGGGAATAATCAATCAAAAACAATCTGATTTTTTCTGTCCTACATATCCTAGAACCCCTTTACTTCATACACTTCCGAAAGTCCACAAGGAAACTTTCCCAACACCTTTTCGTCCAATCATATCTGGCATAGGATCTCTCAATGAGAACCTGTCAGAATGGCTGGACATAAGATTGAGTCCCCTAGCTAAAATCTCACCTAGCTACGTGCAGGATTCTAAGCATGTTCTGAATATTTTTTCACAGGTGAAATGGCGGAGCTCTTTTTGCTGGCTAACTTGTGATGTGCAAAGTTTGTACACCTCCATCCCCCACGATCTAGCCATTTTGGCTTTAACAATCTACCTGCAAAAATATAGTAATTTTTCAGTTGATTTACAAACCTATTTAATTGAAGTTACTTATTTTTTGTTAAAAAACCTTTTTTTTTCCTTTTTGGATGATGTTTATTTACAGGTACAAGGTTGTTCTATGGGTTCTAGATTTTCACCTTCTCTCGCCAACATCTTCATGGCTTGGTGGGAGGAGGAATATATTTTTTCTGAAAAAAATCCTTTTTCTGCTAATATTTTTCTTTTTTTGAGATTTATTGATGATGTTATAATCGTGTGGGATGGTGAGGTGGCCGACATTGAGAGCTTCGCCTTTTACATTAATAACAACCCATGCAATATACGGTTTACATATCAGTATATTGTCCAGACAATTCATTTTTTGGACATTCTACTGACAGCAAACCTGGAGGAAAGGAAAATTGACTGTGACATTTTTAGATAAACAATAGCAGGGAATTCGTTATTACATGCAACCAGCTGTCACCCGCGCCATGTAATATGTAACATACCTACGGGGGAGTTTATAAGGGCTAAGAGAACATGTACTGCACCCCATATATATGAGAAACAATGTGAGATTATTGGTGAGCGCTTTAAGAAGAGGGGCTAGTCTAATAAAAATATAGAGAGAGCTAAACAAAAAACGGATGAGAAAACTAGAGAGGATTATCTGAAAATAAGCAGAAATAATACTAAAAAAACCCTTTCTCTTGCTGAGGGCCATATGCCTATTGTTTTTTCAACAAGGTACAGTACCGATTTTTACCGGATAGTTAACATCATTAAAAAATTCTTACCGATTTTATATGTAGATGACACGTTAAAACACATATTAAAAAACGGAGTCAAATTCGTGTCTAGGAGGAATAAAACTATCACTAATAGTGTCCCCCAGTGATCACTCCAAAAAGAATAAAAATAAAAACACTCTGGACAACGAAATAACTGCAAGGAATTGGCTACCCACCTGTGGGTCTTTCAGATGCGGCCAAAAAAACTGTGGATTGTGCAGATTCATGTGGAATACGGACAAAACTGTTTCCTCTGTTACAGAAAAGGAATCAGTCTCTGATGAACTGCGGTTCTGCTGGTGTGATCTAGGTCATAACGTGTACAGATTGCAATATCCAGTATGTGGGGAATAATTCACGAACTTTAAGACGCCGCATATCAGAGCACGTTTATGACATAGGTCACACCACCACACGCAGTTTATCAGACGCCTCCCGTCATTTTTTGCATATACATAGAGGGGATTTGAGTCACTTTAGAGTTAATGCAATAGAGAAAGTGCAGACAGTGAGGGGAGGTGGAGATTTAAATGATTAATTATTGCGCCGAGAGGCAAAATGGATGTTAATTTTACAAAGTAGAACTCCAACAGGCATGAATGTTAGAAACGAAATATTGAGTATCTTGTAGGGGTTACTGCGATGCATTACCCAGCATATCAGGTCGCCTTGTTCAGCTTTGATTGTTCCATGACTTCCTGTGGTTCCTTTTAAAAGTATGTGTTCAGATGTATTATGTGTTGTCTCAGATTAAGGACTAGTTTTTTATCCGAAACGCGTCCACCCTACATGTCTTGTGATGTCTTCATCATGATGGAGATTTTTATGCTTTTATGAATTTTGAAATAAAGGAAATTTGATTTTTAAACAAATCTACTGATCTGGATGCTGGAAAATTTTCTACACTACAGACAGAAAGACTGTATACACAGACAGACAGACAGACTGAATACACAGACAGACAGACTGTATACACAGATAGACAGACTGAATACACAGACAGACTGAATACACAGACAGACAGACAGTATACACAGACAGACAGTATACACAGATAGTATACATAGACAGACAGCTACTTATTGCACACTATACAGGAGACACATATCTTATACATAACACATACAGACAGCACATAGCATATATAGACAGCACATAACACATACAGACAGCACATAGCACTTATAGACAGCACATAACACATACAGGCAGCACATAACACATATAGACAGCACATAACACATACAGACAGCACATAACACATATAGACAGCACATAACACATACAGACAGCACATAACACATACAGACAGCACATAACACATACAGACAGAACATAGCACATACAGACATCACATAGTACATACAGACAGCACGTAGCACATACAGATAGCACATAACACATGATTCACATTATACTCACCTGCCCGTGATGCAATTCAGCGCCCTCCCATGCATCTAGCTGAGGCAAGGCAGGGGCTGGGGTCGGCAGGCCCCCCCGGTCTGAGATCAGCGCCCCCCCCCTCCTGTCTGAGATCAGCGGGTCCCCCGGGCTGAGATCAGCGGGCGGGCCACCCCACCACCTCACACCTCCCCGGCGATAGTCTTCAGCTCACAGTGCTTATCTGTCCCGCTGGCTGCTGCCTCCTCACCACCTCTGCCGCTGTTACTTGCAGGAGTGTAATGAGGTCGCAGAGTGACGACCTCATCACACTGCTGCAAGACCCAGTGATGACGCGCCGGCGCCCTGCTCTACTGCAATCACCCTGCCTCCACTCCACCACATGGCTAATTTGTATGCTCCGCCCCGTCACATGCAAATTAGCCATGTAAGGAAGTGAAGCGACACCACTGGGCCCCTCTGCTGCTGCTGTGACTGGGGCCTGGTGAAGAGAAGGGGCCCGGTGAAGAGAAGGGGCCCGTCCTGCCGGGAGCTTAATAAAGATAAGTATTTAGTCCGGGCCTGTCCAAGCCCCCTCTCTTCACCGGGCACCCTACACCAGTCACAGTAGTAATGCCCTGATGGCAGCCCTGCTAGTAGCAACTGTTCATTTCTCCTGGAAAAATGAAGCAATACATGGTGTTCATTGAGGGTCAAGTTGGCTGAATATGTTTGAGTTTCAAAGACTTTGATTCCAGAATTGGCCTTGGGTCTCTTGACCTAAGCTCATATTGTATCTCTAAGAGTCTGGTAAGCCTTGGTCAGAAAATTGTGGTGTCAGATATGTGACATTATGATGAATTAATCGAGGTTCTCAATGATGGTCTCTCCTCGAGGAAGCATCATAGCAAAGATAAAAATCATAATAAAGCAAACACTATCACCTCCTATATCATACAATTGGCATATGTGTTACACAATTCCTCTCACTCCTACTTAAACAGTAACCATAGTTTTATTTCATAAATCAATAGTAGACATAAAAATAGGCAACTTTGTAATATATGTTATCTCAGACATTTTCTGCTTTCTCTTCTTGATCTTTTACTCTTAATTCATGGGTAAATTATGTATAATCTGTATTTAGCGATTTTCCCATTACTGAGATAGGAGATGACTGTGGGTGCCCTTAAAATTCTATGGAGGAGGAGTTAGAGGCAGCACAGACGTCTCTCAGAGTTCTCTCGAAATGATGGTTACGCTTCTCGAAAGAACTTTATGAGCACTTGTACCGCCCTGCGGGCTCGACTGCGACCGCCGAGCCGCTCAGATCCGTGCTCGTACAGTGGGTGGTGGCTCGAGCCTCTCATGGACCCGGGGGTCACGTCGCTCTGCAAGGGAGTTGGCGCTACACGCAGGGACTTGATGGGGAGGTTCCACGGCCGGGGCCGCGGTCGTTTGGTTTGGGATGTAAGTTCGTGACGCCACCCACGGGTTGTGGTGATTAGGTGGACACCACCGCTGCCGTTAACTGGGCTTCCCGGGGACGGTGTTGCGCAGCTTGGTGTTGACCCCTATTCCACCTATTCACCACAACCCGTGGGTGGCGTCACGAACTTACATCCCAAACCAAACGACCGCGGCCCCGGCCATGGAACCTCCCCGTCAAGTCCCTGTGTGTAGCACCAACTCCCTTGCAGAGTGACGTGACCCCCGAGTCCGTGAGAGGCTCGAGCCACCACCCACCATACGAGCACGGATCCGAGCGGCTCGGCGGTCACAGCCGAGCCCGCGGGGAGGTATACATCGACTGTTCTGGCGTCACGAACAGGATAGAACCATCCACTTACCTGTGGAAGTGCGCCTTGAAATTGCTGTTAGCGGCGTCCCGCTGAAAAATTGCAGAATCTGCCAGTTTGGGTGCGAAAAGTTCCTGCCCGAGCCATCTTCCCTGAACAGAAAGGGCGCGAAAAGCAAAGTCCCGCCCCCCAAGAGCAGAGCGGTGCTGAAAGCAAGGAGAGTGCTCGGAAAAGACCAAGGGGGGCGGGTGAAAATTCGGCCTCATGTGACTGAGGAGATAAAAAGGCAGGGACGCCAGGACTCTGCCACCCGTTGTGTTCTTGGATCCCGAGAGTGCAACATGTCCGCCCCGTCTGAGAAGCCCGAATTCCCGGAGCCTGCGCCCGGAACAGCGGCGTGGGAGGAAGCCCGGATGACTCTCATGTGTTGCCGCCTACAAGTGCAGGTGAGGTACTTAATGGAGCAGTTGGTGACCAAGATGGGGGGGATAGCTTTGGCTGTGCGGGCGCGTGAGATGGGGGCGAATTTGGAGAAGCGGGTGGGCGAACCATGCCCCTATGTCCTGGAGGGACCCGGTCTTCCCCCGCTTCCCCTGTCGCCTCCTCCACAGCCCGTGCTAGCTGCAGCTGCCCTCCTGCTCTGTCCGCCGCCCCCGACACCGGCGGTGGAACCCGTCCCAACTGCCCATGAGGACCCGCCTGTAGACGTGGCTCGCGGACAGCCGTATACCCGGCCCGCACCAACCCCGTTACCATGGAAAGTACCCGTCCTGGACGTGATCCCGCCAGTCCCGGTAAAGGTGACGCCCAGCAGCGAGACCCCGGCCCCGGCAGTCCGCCCGGCCAAGGGGGAGAGCGTTACCCGGAAGAAGGCCCCGAAGGTGAGGCAGGCCGCTCCCGGGTCTAGGGCCTCGGCTGAGGTCCCGAGGGGAGGCCGCTGCAAGGCAGCAGAGCTGGCCGTGACGCAGCGGGGTTCCCCCCAGAGGGTGCCGGTCGTAGCCACCACCGGGGAACTCCAGCTGGGCCAGACCCCTACCTGTAGAGACGCCGGGCACGCAGACGCCCCGTATTGGGAGCGGTGGCCAAACCAACTGGGCCAGGGGATCGAGGCCTGTGAGAGGAGGAAAGCAGAGATCCTCGCCCGCACGATCCGGGAAAAGGATAATTTGAGAAGTGCCACCTACCGGGTACGAGGCCAAAAGTACCAGGGCCAGGTCCGGAGGTTTGACTGTGACCGCGGATGGGGGTTCATTTATGAGCCCGGCCTGGAGGCCGAAGTGTTCTTCTCCCGCAGAGATGTGAACCCGCTACTACCCTATGGTCACCCGGATCGTGACCTGCTACCCGGCTGCCAAAGTGACACAGTACCCGTTGTGACCATACTGCCCGTTGGGACTTTGTTTTTGACGGTTTACTTAAAGACAAGGCCGAGAACTTGCAGGCCACCCAAAAACTATTGGGTTTGTAAATAATACCTTCCCTTAACCGGCCTTCTGGTTTCACAGCCTCCGGAGAGGCAGACTGGAGGATGGGCCTGCGGGAAAAAGATGGCCGAGGCCCTCCACCACTACAACCGGTGGCCATCCTCCGAGTCAGGGGTCCCCTAGACGTTGGGCCTGGGTTGGAAAACACATGGGCCCGTTCTTGGACTGGGGAAAAGGGGTGCTGCCCACTTCTTAGGGGCAGCATCAAGGTACAGGTTGTTTGGGTGGGTGATTGAAGGACCTGGACCCGTTTCCAGGAATAATAAAAATGTTTTATGTTCGTAATGTTCAAGTATGTGCCTCCCGTAAGGGAAGATCTGAAAAGCTAAAAATGTGAAAGTTTGTACACCCGTTAGTATACTTGTACTGTGTTCCCGTTTTTCTATTTTTCAGAAACAAAATAAACCGGTGATGGACAGGTCATGGATGCAGTGCGCGGCCCGAAGGCACTGGTGTACTCACTATGACACAATACACTGGAGTCTCTGGTAAACCAAGCGGGGTGATGAACGGGGCCCGCAGCCGGCTGCAGCTTCTCCCAGAATAGGTTGGTGACTTCCGCCTTTCTCCTGCACCTCTTTGTATGAATGTTTGACTCCTATGCCTAAGCAATGGTAGTCCGCTCCCCGACTTGTATCTGCCGTAGGAGCCCGTTTGCCCGCAGACGCTGGCCCTTTGGGTCTCTATGCCTTGGCGGTGGCTTTACCCTGTATGGTTGGGCTGTTGTCTTCTAACGGGTCTTGTGTAGGTCCTAAAGTCCAGTCCGCAATCAGTTGATTTGACTCGGCCCTGTCGGTTCGGGGCTTTGTGCTGGATCCAGAGGAAAGTATAAAGTATAGCCCAATATTCTATTATTAGTCTAATGTGGAATTCTAGCGATAGTTTTAGACACAGGCACTAGTCACACAACCAACCAATGTAAAAGGGGATCACAAGTGCATACTCTTCCTGGAAAAAGACTGCATGTCGAAACGCGCGTAGGAGCTTTCCAGACAAGACACTTGTCTCTTCAGGTAATGATGAAATTGTTCTGATTACTTTACTATATTTTTGGTCATGCACTTGTGATCCCCTTTTACATTGGTTGGTTGTGTGACTAGTGCCTGTGTCTAAAACTATCGCTAGAATTCCACATTAGACTAATAATTGAATATTGGGCTATACTTTATATTTTCCTCTGACATATGCCTTGCATTGCCTGGGGGGGGCCCTTATATCGTGGAATAAGGTTATTTATTTGGCACTATTACCATTATTATATAGCTCTGTACATCCTGTTTGCCTATTGGTTTTTACAATTGTAGGGGTACCTCTGTCTTTTTGTCCACTTTGGATTATATAATGGGGGTTTCACCTCAATTTATCCTTAATTGCGTTGTGCATGGCTTTACTAAACTAATTGATATTCTGATAGTGAATATGAAGTTTCTACTATATTGACCTGTTTTGCAACAATTGTCTTTTGTCTCCACTTCCCTGCTGATATCATGCTCACCAAAACAGAATTTTTGTTTATGTAATTTTGCAATAAAATTTGAATTATTTTATGTCAGTTTGCGCATTTTGTTTGTATGATGTAATAATGTTGCCCATCCTGACCCATTCCTGTATTAATGTTGCCCATCCTGGTCACATTCCTATAATAATGACCCCCATCCTGGGACCTTTTCAGTAATAGTGAGGCTCAACTGTGCCCTTTCATATAATCACCTTCCTGGCATAATGTCCCCCATCCTGACCCGCTACCAGTAATAATACACCCTAATCATGTACTCCATCATATAACAATGTCCCCCATCCTGGGCCCCTTCCTGTAATAATGTCCCAATCCTATCCCCATTCTGTAATAATGTCCCCATACTGGCACTCTTTTCCAACAGATTTAAAAAAAAATAAAATAATTGGTTCTTCTTATCTTACTCAGCTTCCATAAAGTATGGTGTTGTCTGCTATAGCCGGTGCAGAAGCAAGCGTATGACTTTGGTGCCTTCGCCAAGATATGGCAGTGACATCATGTGCTGCCCATGATGGGCAAGACAAAATCAGCTGCTGGTCTCTGATTGGCAGGTAGTGTGTATTGCTGTGCAGAGTTGGTGAGTCTCTGCGCCACAATATATTTTAGCTTAATGCTTGTCCAGATGAAATAGGCTCTGGTTTTGGTGGGCCCGCTTCCCACACGGCCTGGTTGCTTTTGCACCCTTTGCAACAGAGATCATTACGTCCTTGATGTTAAAGTTTTCAAAAGCAATTTTTTATATTTCCTGAAGTGGAAGAAAATGATAATCAGAATTAAAAGTACATATTTAGAGGTTTAGGATAAAAAAGCAATTGCATAAAACACCTCCATTGATTTGATTGAAGATTCTGGACGCCCCAATTGTAAAGAAAATAGACTAGATCTTCTACTTTGTTGCTGTGATTGTTTATGTGGTCATAATAGAGGACTTCCAAGATTTTATTGAAATAAGTTTAAGGAGGCAGTTTGGGAAAGATAAATAGGAAAATTACATGATGAATGGCATAGAGGTGAGGAATGAGGAGAAGAGGAAGGAATGAACATGTTATAAACGGGTCTTTGTTGGTTTTTCTTACTTCTGTCTCATTTTGTAGTATGTATGCTCTGTGTTCTACAGTCCCTGACAGAAGTTCTGTCGCTTATCCATGTTTTGTAAATAAAAGCTTATAACCTGACTTTAAATTCATCCATTGGTTGTATAAATTACTTTTTTGAAAGCTGAAACCCTCCCAAATTTGGATTAGGTTATGAAAATAAAGTTGCTGCGAAGCTGAAATATTGATCATTTAATGAACACAGAAAAGTCAGATTTTGGCAAGACAAAAGTTTTATCGCCCACAGAAAGTAATGGGAAATTCAAACAGGTAATTAACTTCTAATACAAAGATATGTTGCATAACATTGGTGAATGAGGTTGTGGTGCTATTAGAGCTATATTTAATATTTTGTGTGACTTCCATGAGCTTGAAGGACTGCATCCCCGCAGTCCAACAATGATTCATACAATTTATTGATGAAGTCATCAGGAATAGCAAAGAATGCAGTCTTACATGCCTCCCAGAGTTCATCTAGAGTCTTTGGTTTTGTCTTCCAAGCTTCCTCTTTCATCCTACCCCAAACATGCTCAATGATGTTCATGTCTGGTGACTGGGCTAGCCAGTCCTTGAGCACCTTGATCTTCTTTGCCAGGAGGAACTTTGTTGTAGAGATGGATGTATGAGATGGAGCACTATCCTGCTGAAGGATTTGAACCCTTTTATGATTGGGAATGTAAGATGTAGCTAATACTTCTTGATATTTTAGGCTATTGATATTGTCTCCCACCTTGCAAATCTTTTGCACACCCCCATACTGAATGTAACCCCAGACCATGATCTTTCCACCACCAAACTTAACTGTTTTCTGGATCCATACGGGCTCCAGTAGGTCTCCTGCAGTATTTGCGGTGGCTGTGTTGTAATTCAACTGAAGATTCATCAGAGAAATTCACCTTCTGCCACTTTTCCAGCATCCATCTGTTTAGCAGGTTGTGGGACTTGGCAAATGCCACACGTTTTTTTTTAATTTCCTTTTGTTTAGTGCTGGCTTCTGGGCACTGATTCGACCATGGAGGCCATTTTCAGACAGAATCCTACAAACTGTTCTAGGTGACACAGGGACTAGAGGTGACCAGGCCTTTTGGAGCTCTGCTGCAGTGAAAGTGGGTCTGGCTTTGGATTTTCTAACCGACAAACTGTCCTCCTGAGCAGTTGTCTTGCGGGGTCTGCTGGACCTGGGCTTGTCAAAAACATCTCCAATCTCTTCAAATCTTTTTTTAATTCTTTGTACTTGACGCTGAGATACATTAAAGGTGCCAGCCACCTCTGCAGTGGATCTGTTCTTCAGCCTCTTGATAATCAAGGCTTTGGTCGCAGGATGGATTTTTGGCATGTTGTCAGAGGTCAAGTTGCAGTTCAAGTGAAGGTCTGGGGTGCTGGGATTCTTTTCATACACACCCACTAATTAACCGATCATTTAGTGAGCACAAGTGAGGATGTAACCTAGGATTGGGTGCATTATATGACAAGGCGACAAAACTTTTGTCTTGCCAAAATCTGACCTTTTCTGTTTTCATTAAATGATCAAAGGTTTGCAGCAACTTTATTTTCATAACCTAAACCAAATTTGGGAGGGTTTCAGCTTTCAAAAGAGTAATTTATGAATCTAATGGATGAATTTAAAGTCAGGTTATAAGCTTTTATTTACATAACATGGATAAGTGACAGAACATTTGTCAGGGACTGTAATACAAAAATTCTAACAAAAGTTAAAACACACTAAATTGTGAATTTACATCTAAAATTACATCTTAAAGCAGGACTGCACAACATACAGTTGTATTGTGCCGCCCCCGTGACAGCAGCCGGTGCTGCTCGGCTCCAGACCTTCAGGGGTGGTTTCTCGATGGTCTCCGGACCCGGGGGTCTCGCGGACATGCCGAATGAATGGGGGGACGTAGATGTACGGGCTAGGCCGTAGCAAGTTCGTGACGCCACCCACGGTGTGTGGTGAAGTGGGACACCACCGCTGCTGTTATGGGGCACCCGGGGGAGTTGTGCAGCAAGTTGTTAACCCCCCCGTGGGCAGGGAAGGTGGCCCTGGGACCCAGTGGCTCAGTGCAGGGGATGGCGACCGCAGGGGGTGATGGAGTACTCCCAATTAGTAACACACACAAGTCTCTGGTAAACCAAGGTGGTGGTGGCCGATGCCGCGGCCGGTTGCGTTTGGGGTCCCCCACCCGGCTGGTGGTCTCTATCCTTTTCCTGCACTTTTTGTTGTAAGGTGGACGTTCCCAGTATGAAACTCAGGAGTCCACTCCCGGCTGGATGTGGCCTAAGGCGCCGTGCCCGCAGACGCTGGCCCATGGGATCTATGGGCCTTGGCGATGACCTCTTATCCCTAATCGGTGGGCTGTTGTCTTCTATGAGGGACTTTGGGTGGGACAGGACCTCTAGTCCTGGCCTCAATCGGTTAATTAACCAGTTCCAGTAGGTTCTGGTGCTGGCTTCAGGGTCCGAGTACCCCTCTTTGTGCACGGTTTCTGGCCGGGTCCCCGGTGTAGGTACCGGCGGGCTACAACCCTGTCCCGGTCCACCTCGGTTCCACCAAGCGTCTCCTGCTGACGGAGACCACAGTCTGCCTCCTAGCAAGTAGCACCAGGGCTCCTACCCTGATACCGTTCAACTTGAACTTCATTGCTGGAGCTACCCCTAGCTCCAGCCCACACTCCTCTCCAAACTGAACTCTAAGCTTAACTGCTTGTTTTCCCGCCCCGGGCTGTCTAGACCCCTGGGTGGGCGTGTTCCAACCGCCTGGTCACGCCCACTGGTGTGTCTATCTGTTCCTGAGGTGGGTGACTAGGGTTTCTGGTTGACTGTGTGTTTCCTAGTGAGGGAATGGTGTTATGCGGGGGCCTAACTGTGACTACCTGGTTTTGCCAGGGCGTCACAGTATACCAGAGTGTTGGAACTGGGAGAGATCAGAGAACAGCAGCACTTGTCATCCCTGGCCCCAGCATGCAGCGGTGTGACAGAGTCATGATGCTGTGACCTCATTTCACTGCTGCCGGGACCTCAAAGGCAAAAGATGCAGACGGAAATAGTAAGTGCTCCAGGAAGAGCCAAAGATTATATATCCAATTATAGGAGGGGGGAGGGGAGAATGGGGGAACAAATGGAGAGATGCAGATTGTGGGGGAACATTATGAAGACGTGAAGTGTGGGAGAACATTATGGAGCAGTGCTGGGCAAGGGGGATGTTATGGAGAGGAGCAGGGCTTGAAGGGACATTATGGAGAGAGGCAGGGAGTGGTGGATTTTACAGAGAGAGGCAGGGCATGGGTTCATTATGGTGAGGGGTAGGGCATGGGGGAACATTATGGAGAGGTGCAAAATGTGGGGGAACATTATGAAGAGGTGCAGGGTGTGGGGGAACATTATGGAGAGGTTCAGGGAGTGGGGATACATAATAATAATTAATTAATAATAACAATAATAATTTTATTCATTTATATAGTGTTATTAATTCCACAGTGTTTTACATACATTGGCAACACTTTCCCCATTGGGGCTCACAATCTAGAGTCCCTATCTGTATGTCTTTCAAGTGTGGGAGGAAACCGGAGACCCCGGAGCAAACCCAGGGAGAACATATAAACCTTACAGATAGTGTCCTTGGTGGGATTTGAACCCAGGACCCCAGCGCTGCAAGACTGCAGTGCTAACCACCATGCCGCCCTGTGGCCTTGATACATGGAGCGGTACATGGTGTGGGGGAACATTATGGAGAGGTGCAGGGTTTTTTTTGGACATTATGGAGCAGTGCATGGTGTAAGAGAATATTATGGAGAGGTTCAGAATGTGTGAAAACATGGAGCAGTACAGGGTGTGGGGGAACATTATGGAGAGGTGCAGGGTGTGTAGGAAAATTATGGAGAGGTGCAGGGTGTGCAGGAAAATTATGGAGTGGTACAGGGTGTGAGGAGACAATTATGGAGCAGTGCAGGGTATGTGGGACATTATGGAGAGGTGCAGGGTGTGGGGCATATTATGGAGTGGGGCAGCGTGTGGATGAAGATTATGTAGCGGGGCAGTATGGGGGGATATTATGGAGGGGGAAGTGGGGGATAAAAGGGCAGTGTTGAGGGACATCATGGAAAGGGCAGTGTGGGGGGACATTATGGAGAGGTGCAGTGTGGAAGCACATTATGGAGAGACGCAGTGTGGGGGATATTTTGTACAGGAAATACAGTGAGGTTAAATTATTTATTCAGGGGCGCAGCATGGGAGATATATTTATGGGGCAGTATAATGATACTTTTATTTTTAAGGACACCATGTTGGGAAGTGCTGCAGAGGACGAGAACAGGGATGTCTGGAGAGACGATCTCTGGGCATGAAATCTTGTCATGGCATACTAAATACTGCTGCGTTCGTGTGGCTCATTTGAGCGCACTCTCCTTCCCAAGCAAGGGGGAACTTCTAGTCTATGGACCTGGGATTCTTGTCTCCCTCAGTTGGCGTCTCTTCTCATCTTCAGGGTCACCAACCTCAGAAGCTTCTCAATCCGGTACTGGCTTGGCAGAAACCAGGATTCTGTCCCGGTCTGGCTCGCAGTCTCTCTCGGAGCCCAGCACCATGTCTGTCTCCCAACCACTGTTCTCGGATAGTCCCTTAGGTAGTGTCTCCTCTCTCTCATGTTCTCAGTTGACCCGACTTCTCCAGTTCCTGTTTGTTGATCCACCCCTTGATCGCAGACATGCGTGGCCCTGCACGTAGAGGACTGTGAACTGTGACCCTAGAAGCAGGGTATAGTCTGGTCAGTCTGGGAGGCGTCCGCTTCCTGGATACGAATACCCTAAGAAATCCCCGGTGGGACCGAAGGTCAGTTGGCCCTTGTCTGAGAAGTGTAGGTCTTGGCCTAAGTGCGAATGGAGGAGAGCTGTTGTACGGCGGTAAACATTTACTTACCGGCCAATACCGGAAGTCAAGTGACGTGATCACGTGACTTCCGGTGGTTGTCATGGTAGCACAGGGTCATGTGACGACTCCTGTAGCTCACATGAATTACTTTCGGTTTCACCCAGCCCGGAGCTGAGTGAGGCAGAAAATGAACATATCTGCTTTTTTACAGCATATACTGTAGCATGTATAGCTGTGATCAGCAGATATGGCAGAGCGATCGGTTTATTGATCCATATAGCCCCCTAGGGGGACTAGTAAAATTTAAAAAAAAAATTAGAAAAAGTTATAAAAAAAATAAAAAAAACCCCTAAAAGTTCAAATTACCCCCCTTTCGCCCCATTGAAAATTAAAGGGTTAAAAAAATTAAAAAATATACATACGTTTGGTATTGCCGCGTTCAGAAATGCCCAAGCTATCAAAATATAAAATCAATTAATCTGATTTTTGGTTGCCACAAATTTTGCGCAGAATGCAATAACAGGCGATCAAAATGTAGCATCTGCGCAAAAATAGTACCGTTAAAAACGGCAGCCTGAGACGCAAAAAATAAGCCGTCACTGAGCCATAGATCCCGAAAAATGAAAACGCTACGGGTCATGGAATATGGCGTGAAACGTGCGCCACTTTTTTCGGACAAACTTCTGATTTTTTGTAACCCCTTATATGAAAGTAAACCTATACATGTTTGGTGTCTACGAACTCGAATTGACCTCAGGCATCACACCCACACATCAGTTTTACCATATAGTGAACACAGGGTATAAAATAACTCAAAAACAATAGTGCTATCGCACTTTTTTTTGCAATTTTTCCGCATTTAGAATTTTTTTGCCATTTTCCAGTACACTATATGGTATTTAAAAGTACAGCTCGTTCTGCAAAAAATAAGCCCTCAAAAAAAAAAAAACGGAAAGCGAAAAATTGGATGGTCATGAAGGGGTTAAGGTCACAGCGTGCAGACAACAGTCTGCAAAAAAAGATAATTGGACCGAGCACATTAGTGGTAGGCACAGGTTTCTTTTTAGTCAGTAAAAAAGATGGTGGTCTCAGACCAAGTATTGACTATTGGGAATTTAACAAAATTACTGTAAAGAATCAATATCCTCTGCCACTAATCCCTGATCGCTATTCACCAGCCACAAGCTTGATCTCAGGTGCGTAAATCATTTAGCCCATCTGAGGGTCACTATGAGTATTTTGTGATTTTGTGATGAGTTCTGGATAAGTAACACCACAGCTATATTTCAATATTTTGTTAATGACATATTCAGAGATTTACAGTAAGTGGTTGTGCTCCAGAGATTCAGATGTTTCTTGATTGCTAAGCTTGAAAAATGTGTTTTCCTGGTTCAAGGTCCTGGTTCTCTGATAAAGGTTTCCAAAAAGATCCCTCAAAGGTCCAAGCTATTAAGGAGTTGGTGCAAGCCAAATCTCAGAAGGACATTTCTTGGGTTTACACTATTGGAAAAATGTATTAAACATATTTACAAGATTGCCAAACCAATGACGGACTTGACTAAGAAGGGAGCAGATATGGTTAACTGGAGACCTGAGGAAGTGTGTGTCTTCACTTTGTTGAAGAACCGCTTCTAATGAATTGAGGGATTGCTTCTCATGAATTGTTGGCAATCAATTGGACTTCCATGAAGAATTGTTGTTTCCTAGACAGTGCCAAAAATAAAGTCAGTGTTATTACAGACCACAAAAGCTAACTTAATTAGAATCAGCCAAAAGGCTCAACCCCAGGCAAGTCAAATGGGCTATCTAGCTTTGTTTTTGTGTGATGCTCAATACCACAACTAAAAATATAAAAGCTGATGCAATCTCCCAAAGTTTCTGTCTCTTTCAGTTTGAGGACTCTAAACAAATTCCTTTTCTTGCTGAAGGTAAAATTATGTCCTCTGTTTCTCTACATCTAGGCAAAGAACTCTGTAGTAGAGATGAGCCAGCCTCAAAAAGGCTCGAGTTTGGTTTGGTTCGTCGAACAGAGGCCGCGTTCGAGTTCGGTTTGGCGAACCGTTCGACGAACCTCTCGAACCCCATTGAAAACAATGGGAGGTAAACACAAACACATAAAACACATTATAAATGTACACATACAGTTAATAAACATTGACATTACACTTACAGGTCCCCGAGATGCATCCTGCACTCTGTCTCCCGGCGCTTTTCCTTCCGATAATCGCTGCGTCCTCCCGGTAACCAGCACTGATGATAGGACCTTCCATGACGTCAAAAAAAGCATGTGACCAGTCACGTGTCTATTATTTCATTGGCTACAGACGAGTCACATGGCTATGATGTCATGCTAGGTCCTGTCATTGTACTTTCCGGTACGCGGTGATCGTTCCAGCATCTCCGTATACCGGCGAAATGCTCTGGCACATTGTCGACTCCCCATTCTGCTTCCCATTCCGTTATTCACCGGCTGCCACAGCCGGTCAATAACGGAGATCACGGTTGCTATAGCAACCCGCCTGTCAGTGGTGACGTCACCGCTTACAGCCTGCAGCCTCTGCTCACTGACTGAGTGAATAGACTGCAGTGCACGGGGAGCAGCAACGTCCTTCCTCCCATGCAGCACTGTCTGATGTAGCAGAGCTGCATGGGTTGAAGGAGAAAGAAGACAGAACACCATGGATCGTGGAGGGATTAATAAACATGGAGTCTCTAACTGAGTCTGTATATTTATTTCTATTAAAGTATTTTTTCTCTGTGTGGTGTTTTTTTTAACCCTTTATTGGAGATTCTTAATGGCCGGGTCAAACTTGCCTGACATTAAGAATCTCTGGCTTAATACTACCTAGTAAAACAAAGCTAGTATTAACCCATTATTACCCAGCGAGCCACCGTCACCAGGGCAGCTGGAAGAGTTGGATACAGCGCCAGATGATGGCGTTTCTATGAAAGTGCCATTTTCTGGGGAGGCTGCGGACTGCAATTCGCAGCAGAGGGGCCCAGAAAGCTCGGGCTAACCTGTGCTGAAAATTCCAATCCCCAGCTGCCTAGTTGTACCTGGCTGGACACAAAAATGTGGCAAATCTCATGCCGATTCCCTATTTTTTTGTTCCCAGCCAGGTACAAATAGGCAGCTGGGGGTTGGGGGCAGCCGTACCTGCCTGCTGTACCTGGCTAGCATACAAAAATATGGCGAAGCCCACGTCATTTTTTTGGTGGGCAAAAAACTGCGGCATACATTCTGGCATTCTCTCTTGTTCACTCCCCCTTATGAAGCTTGAGGCGAGACACGTAGGGGCACACGCTGTGTGATCTCACTGGCATAGTCTGACACATGGGTAAGCAGCAATTGGCTGAATATGTATTTAGCTCTGAAATGCTCCAGATAAACTTCTCTGTTGGCATGCACTGATGTAGCCACTTATATATGATATGATATAAGGTGATTTCTGCTACTTAGATTTGGAGAGTGTTTGTTACTGATCTCTGAACCTCCATCTATCCAGCCAATTTGGCTTACCCTGCTATTCCCATGGCATGTCACTTTGATATATGATTTACCTTAGTTCCATGGGTTATTTCACCTTCAGCCTGTCATACTTTACATGCTTGGGTGAATGTGTTATATCTTTCTGTCCTCATTTTCCCTGTGTTCTTTAAAATACTGTATACTTTAATATATTCATACATTATGGAAATCCAACCTGTTTTTATACATTGTATAATAAAAATGTTTTTTATATGCATCAATTAAGGTTGTGATTGGGATTTACTATGACTTGTCTATGCACATTTAGTCCTTTTGCTCTTTGGTTCTCACACTTCTGTGCAGACTCCTGTCCGACAGAATCAGCTGATAGTTTAGCCGGCCGGGCAGTAAAAAGCCGGCCTCACCGCTCGACTTATAGTGTCAGCTGATTCCGTCAGGTGACCACATCAGCTGATCATCACCAGGTCTGAGAGAGAGAGAGAAAGAGAAAGATGAGAGAAAGAAGAGAGAGAAAAGAGAGAAAAGAGAGAGAAAAGAGAAGAGAGAAGAGAGAGAGGGAGAGAGAGAAGAGGAGAGAAGAGAGAGAGAGGAGAGAGAGAGATAGACGAGAGAGAAGAGGAGAGAAGAGAGAGAGAAGAGAGAGAGAAGAGGAGAGAAGAGAGATAGAGAGAGAGGAGAGAGAAGAGATAGAGAAGAGAGAGAGAGAAGAGGAGAGAAGAGAGAGAGGAGAGAGAAGAGAAGAGATAGAGGAGAGAGAAAGAGAAGAGAGAGGGGGGAGGAGAGAAGAGGGGAGAAGAGTGGAGAGAGAAGAGAGAGGAGAGAGAGAAGAGAGGAGAGAGAGAAGAGAAGAGAAGAGAGAGAGAGAGAGACTGACGGAGACTGACTGACTGAGACTGACTGACTGAGACTGACTGACTGAGACTGACTTACTGACTGAGACTGACTGACTGAGACTGACTGACTGAGAGAAAGAGATAGAGCAATGCAGCCTCATTCTGTGAGCTGCTCCAATTTTAGAGGTGTGGCTCACAGCTGATGTCCAGCTCCTCCCCTCAGTGCATAATTAAATTAGAATTATAAATAAATAATTCTAATTCAAAATTAAAAATAAGTATTTTTTTTTTACTGGGACGGCCGGGTGGCTAGAACTAGTGAACTAATGCTTCTGAGTTGAGCGCTCTAACCATTGAGCTACTGGCTCTAATGAAAACCATGGGCAGATTTGGTAATCTTGACTTCTACATTGCAGACTGAAGTCGTCTCAGATGACAGCGCGATTCTCTTCATGTGCTACGTGGAGGAGAGGGCACAGAATGCTCCCTGTTATCTTCATGTAGCAGAGCTAGCAGAGCTGACAGTGTCATGTGGATTACTTCGGGCCTGGATTGTTGTTTTGAGATTAATAAAATGGTGAAAGAGGATGTTTTTTTGTCTTTTATTCCAAATAAAGGATTTTTCGCTGTGTGTGTTTCTTCACTTTCACTTACAGTTTAATCATGGATGGTGTCTCGGGGAGACGCCTGGCATGATTAAACTCATTATTACCCCGATTGCCACCGCACCAGGGCAATTCGGAATGAGATGGATAGAGTCCCGGGACTGTCGCATCTAATAGAAGCGGCAATTCCGGGCGGCTGTTGGGTGATATTGTTAGGGTGGTGGGCTCCCCATAATGGGGTGCTCTCCAGCCTGAAAATACCAGCCTCCAGCCGTGTGGCTTTATCCTGGCTGGTATCAAATATGGGGGAAACGTATTTTTTTTTAATTTATTTATTTATTTTACTGCACGATATAGACCCGCCCGCCGGCAGCTGTGATTGGTTGCAGTGAGACAACTGTCACTCATCGTGGAGGCGTGTCTGACTGCAACCAATCATGGGCGCTGGTGGGCGGGGAAAGCACGGAATACCTGATTGAATAATGAAGCGGCAGCCATTTTCTAAAGAGGAAAAGACGCCGCAGATTTCTGACAGCCGTGCAGCGAGACACCCGTGATCGGTGAGTAGGAAAGAGAGAGGGATTGTGCTGGGGACGCAGGACGCATGCAGACAGCAACGTGTGCACATAGCCTTACTGTGAAAAGCCACGTTTTTGTTGATCAAACCGTTCTCGAACCTAACTCGAACTGTCGAGCTTTTAGCAAAAAGCTCGAGTTGGAGCTCGAGCTCGAACACCCCCCAAAATCACTCGAACATGAAATTGGCGAACCTCGAACATCAAACATCGCTCAGCTCTTCTATGTAGATCTCAAAATTTAGCATTGGACAATACTCCCACCTGTTTCTTTCTCCTCAGTACAGGAATCCCATGACTCAGTTCTCGCAGGTCACTCTGAGATTAATAATAGTCTTCAACTGGTAGTCAGGTATTTTTGGTGGCCAACTATTTGCAAGAGTGGTGAACTGCTGTGTTACTGGCCCAATCGCATTGTGTAATGTGCATAATGTCTAACGTCTTTTGCAAATATTGTGTCATGATGATTGTAATGTAATGTAATGTAATATATTGCAATATGTTCTCATGTAATGGATATCAGAGGCTGTGATGTAATAGGTAATATACAGTAATTTAATCTACAGGACCATAGGGTCAGTAATAGTACAGGTCTGCAAGGGTATAATTGTTTGAACAGTGAGAGGTTATTTTTATATACTTTTGAGTTCTGAATTCAGGAAAACTATCAAAAAAATTCCATCATGTATAGTTTTTTTTGCCAAACACTGACTCCACAGGCTTTTTATTGGATCATACTTTGACCACTTTGCGTGAGCCTTGGTGGCTGATTTTGGTGATGGTAGATTGGTTACAAATTAATGAACGCTTAAAGGATTCTGCTGAAGATTTTCATGCTAGTCCCTACAAGCCACAGCTTTATTCACAGCTCAAATTTAATTATTTAGTGAGGGACTTGGACCTGCCTAAACATTCTGCAGAACTTTTAGGCTCTAAACTAAAGGAAAGGAACCTGCTAGCTCCTGGTACCTGTTTTCCATGCTACAGAAGCAGAGAAAAGGAATTTGTTCCATACTTGTCTCAAGACTGTACTCCAGTGTATTGCAGTGATGTTCCTGGGTTGATGGAAAAATGTAACATTAACATTGAGCACAATGTGAGCAAGTGGAGACTCCTATTGATGAATCCAAAAGAAGTCTGAAAGCTGCTACTGCACAATGGCAGGAAGTATGCCTCAGTATTTGTAGGGTATTTTGTCCACCTGAAGGAAAGCTATGAGAATTTAGCCTTTATTCTCAAGAAACTTAATTTTGAGGATCAAGGATGGTCAATGTGTGGTGATCTGAAAGTTTTCACTTTGTTCTTGGGCAGCAAGGAGGATACACAAAGTACCCATGCTTTTTGTGTGAATGGGACAGCAGGGATAGCTGGCCCATTTTAGGACTCATCACTGGAGCTAAAAAAGTTGGCCAATGAGAAAATATTTGCAACAAGGACTCAAAAACGAAGCTGCTGAAAGTTTAGTTGATGCCACTACAGTTCTCCTACCACCGCTATACATTAAGATTGGACCGTTTGTGAAGGCTCTACTGAAGGAAGGAGAGACTTTTAAGTACCTGTGCACCAAGTTTCAGGGACTGTATGACGCAAAACTAATGAAGTGTTTGAAAAAAAAATGAAAACTGTTGATAAAAAGGCTTGGAATTCTTTAAACAAGTTGAAAAAGAAGTTTCTAGGTAACCACAAATCCAAAATCCAAAATTTAGGCCCATCGTGGAGAACAGATTGAAACCTTTCAAAGCTTTCGGTTGTTTGATGAATTTGAGGTTATTTTTTTACATTCCCATTTGAACTACTTTCCTGAAAATCTTGGTACTGTTAGTGAAGAGCAAGTAGAAACTTTTCATCAGCATAACAAGAACATGGAACGACAATACCAAGGTAGATTGAATGTGAACTTGATGTCTGACACTGCTGCATGCTTCACAGAGAAGATCGGAAGTCCTTCTATAAGAGAAAAGGTATCAAAAGAAACTTTGAAGAGAAAAGGAAAAGGCGAAAGAAATTTCCCCAAAAATTGTAGAATGAATGTTCAATAAATTTTTTTATACAAAATTGTGTTCATGTTTAGCGACAATAATTTTTTTTCTTGTTCATCTTGCTTGTACATATGAGGAGAAGGGATGTTGAGCCATAGATGACAAGCGACTGTCACAAACTATTGTTGTGGTGGACTGAGTTTCACTGGGACGCACAGGACCAGTAGGGATGAAAGTATCCCAGTGGGACTGAGATTCTGTTTGAGAACTCCTTGTACTGAAGAAATGATTTGGAAGTTATGTGTCCGGTTTCTGATGAGTGAAGTTGTTGCTGTGGGACGGTCTAATAAATAGTTGCTGTGTTGTGTAAAACTGACTGTTGTTCTCCTGAGTTGTCATCTGGTCCTTGCCTGCTGAAATCAATGGCAGCATGCGGCCTACTGGGGCAAACGGTCCACATGACACAAACCAACACACCAAGCCAGGACTGTGTATTTAATGTAGCGTGCCGGGCCTTCGAAGTCAATCCCTCCACCCATGACTGACGTCCCGCAATACCCTATACTTGGCGTAGTCAGCAGGATCAAGTTTTGCCATTGAAAGACCTAAGTGTTGCAGGAAAGGCAAATGTTACATTGGAGATGACAACTGTTGCATGGTCAAAAGTGGTGCCTAACACAGAATGCAGAATGAAGACTCAGCTCTAAAAGACAAAGCCCTTCATGGATGGCCTCGGAGCGAAATGAAGTGAAGATCTATCAAGCCTATGAGAGATTATGCCTACTGGTGATAGTGCCATATCCGGTAATATGAGCCCATATTATGGAGTGTCCGCCCCATAGAGCAAAGCGGAGAGAGAAAGTCGGCCCATTACAGATTGACTGCACAGAATGGGCGGAGACCTGGAGGAAACAGGACAGCCAGCTGGATGAAACCCCACCCTCTCTGAGGCAGAGCTCTACAACTGGCAACTGAGGGGTGCTGGGATGGCACCATTTTGTGAGAGGAAGTCGGACAATGAAGAGGTGCCATACAGTGTGCGAGCTAAGAGAGGAGTAGGACGAAGTGGATGGCAGCAGTTGATGGCTCTGATGCCAGGTGACTTGGAGGAGAAGGGTACCAGGTGCCCCAAGCCCGTGTTCTAGTCGGAGGCAGAGGCCTACACTCTGGCCTGGTCCCTGGTTTATGGAAATGCTGAGCACCTGAAGCCATTACAGGTCCAGATGCTGGTGGGTCTTCCACTGACATCACCAGAAGTGCCACTTACTCCAGTTGAAACAGGACTGCAGTGTGAAAAGATGGAGTTGGATGCCTGTGCCTGGAGGCCCTCTTCTGGGACAATTCTAGAGTCCCTAAATGCCTCGGATCTGTTGTTGGTCTTTCAGGGCAATTTTTTTGTTTTTGTCTCTGTTGGATTGATGGACTTTGAACCAGGAGAGGGTCGTACAGCATACACCATGGATTTTGCCTCACAAGCTATGGACTTTGCCCCAACCCCCTAATGGACTACAGTCAAGGCCAAAAGTTTTGAGAATGACACCAAAATTATATTTTCACATGATCTGTTGCCCTCAGGTTTTTAATTGTATTTGTCTGATGTTTACATCACATACAGAAATATAATTGCAATCATATTATGAGTACCAAAAGGTTATATTGACAGTTAGAATGAGTTAATACAGCAAGTCAATATTTGCAATGTTGACCCTTCTTCTTCAGGACCTCTGCAATTCTCCCTGGCATGCTCTCAATCAACTTCTGGATCAAATCCGGACTGATAGCTGTCCATTCTTGCATAAGCAATGCTTGCATTTTGCCAGAATTTGTTGGTTTTTGTTTGTCCACCCGTCTCTTGATGATTGCCCACAAGTTCTCAATGGGATTAGGATCTGGGGAGTTTCCAGGCCATGGACCCAAAATCTCTATGTTTTGTTCCATGAGCCATTTAGTGATCACCTTTGCTTTATGGCAAGGTGCTCCATCATGCTGGAAAAGGCATTGTTGGGCGCCAAACTGCTCTTGGACAGTTGGGAGAAGTTGCTCTTGGAGGACATTCTGGTACCATTCTTTATTCATGGCTGTGTTTTTAGGCAAGACTGTGAGTAAGCCGATTCCCTTGGCTGAGAAGCAACCCCACACATGAATCGTTTCAGGATGCTTAACAGTTGGCATGAGACAAGACTGGTGGTAGCGCTCACCTCTTCTTCTCGTAATAAGCTGTTTTCCAGACAGGGGCGGACTGGGCCATCAGGAGGTCGGGAGAACCCCCGGTGGGCCCCTGCTATTGATGGCCACGCCCCCTAGGCCCCGCCCCCCTACCCCCCTTGGGCCCCTATGGATATGTGTGAGAGGCCCTCCCCTGGCCGGTAATTACACTAATCATATCGGCACATTGCCGATATGATTAGTGACAATCCCATTCCCTCTGCAGCGGCAATCAGGGAGAGCGATTTCCCTGCTCTGCCTGCTGTCACTCTCAGTGCCGCGCGGCTCTGACTCATCTGCGCAGCCAGCGACACTGCAGGAGGAAGCAGTCTCAGAGCAATGACTGCTTCCTTCCTGTGCAGGTGCTGGCAGCATTGCACTGTGGAGGACAGACCCGGCGTCGCCCCAGGCCAGGCTGCAGGAGCAGCAGCACGTGAGTATAGAAGGCGGGGGCCCAGGGGGTGTGTGCGGGGGCCCAGGGAGCGAGCAGGGGCCCCGAGGGGGTGTACGGGGGCCCAGGGGGGCAAGCAGAGGCCCGGGGGGGAGGGGCGGTTGGGCATGTGGAGACTGTGGGCAATCAGATCAGTAACATTAACCCTTATTCCATCGAAATGTCTGCACAGTCAGGGGTGGGATTCAGCTGGTTCTGTCCGGTTCTGGAGAACCGGTTGTTAAAATAGCAGCCAGTTCCCAGAACCGCCAAGAAACAGCTCCAGCGATCCGGTTCCCTGTATTCATTTGTGTTAGTGTCTCTTTAAGACACTGACACAAATGAATCCCTGTAACTCCGTATGCACCACACCTCCGGGTTCAGTGGACCCTGACCCGGCGTGCAGCGACGTGCTGACGCTGCAGAGGTCACGGCAGTGTGGGGAGGTAGCTCCTCCTCCTGCCGTCTGTCAGCGTCAGGCCCTGTGCGCACTAGACGTTTTTGCTGCGTTTTTAGCGGTGTCTTTTTGCAGAAAACTATGTGACATTGCTTCCCCAGCAATGTCTATGGGTTTTCAGAAGTGCTGTTCGCACACAGCGCTTTTTTGTAGCTGCGTTTTTGTGGTGACCACAAAAACGCAGCATTTCAATAATTTCTGCGTTTTTCACTGCGTTTTCCACCCATTGAATTCAATGAGATGTTCAAAAACGCAATGAAAAACGCAAATTGCAAATATAGCTGCGTTTCTATGACTAAAAACGCGGCTCTAAACTCAAGGGGTGGGTACTGCAGTGACGTGTACAGGAAGAGGATTCCTTCTGTTGGTAAACACAGAAGTGTGAATCCTCCCAGTACCGGCACCGCCGCTTCCATCTCCCGTCCTCTGCCATGTCCGCTCCCGTGCGGCGCCATTTACGGGCAGGAGATGGAAGCAGCTGCGAAGTCAAAAGTGATCAGTAGAGAAAAAATGTCATACTCACCTGTCTGCAGCCTCCCGGTGCCATGTCCGCTCCCAGCTCCTCTCCCGGTACCGCCACCCCTGCTCCAGGTGTGTGCAGACGGCCGGGACACCTCCAATAGCTGCAGGACCTGGCGCTGATCACCTGGTGCGGTCACCTGACGGAATCAGCTGACAGTGACAGTGACAGCGGTGATGCCGGCTTTTTACTACCCGGCCGGCTAAACTATCAGCTGATGCTGTCAGGAGACTTCATCAGCTGATTACTGCCGGGTCTTGCAGCGATCGGTCTGACAGGAGTCTGCACTGAAGTGTGTATTTATTTTTTTTTTTGCACTGATGCATCAGCTGACTGTATAAACGGCTTTTATTCAATCAGCTGCTGTGTCATGGAATTCACATCAACAAACTGATCAGAGGATATTGGATCCGGATTGGACGGCGCGGGACCCTTGACCCAGGATTACTGCGGATGAGGGGGGTTCTTTGTTTCAATAAAGATGGAGTCACTAATTGTGTTGAGTTTTATTTCTAATAAAAATATTTTTCTGTGTGTTGTGCTTTTTTTTAATCTTTACTAGAAATTCATGGTGGCCATGTCTAATATTGGCGTGACATCATGAATTTCGGGCTTAGGGCCAGTTGATAATATACAGCTAGCCCTAACCCCATTATTACCCAGCGAGCCACCCGACATCAGGGCAGCTGGAAGAGTTGGGTACAGCACCAGAAGATGGCGCTTCTATGAAAGCGCCATTTTCTGGGGTGGCTGCGGACTGCAATTCGCAGAGGGGGTGCCCAGAAAGCTTGGGCACCCTGCACTGCGGATTCCAATCCCCAGCCGCCTAGTTGTACCTGGCTGGACTGAAAAATTGGGCGAAGCCCAAGTCATTTTTTTTTTAATTATTTAATGAAATTCATGAAATAAGAAAAAAAAGGGCTTCTCTATATTTTTGGTTCCCAGCCGGGTACAAATAGGCAGCTGGGGGTTGGGGGCAGCCCATAGCTGCCTGCTGTACCTGGCTAGCATACAAAAATATGGCGAAGCCCACGTCATTTCTTTGGAGAGCAAAAAACTCCTGCATACAGTCCTGGATGGAGCATGCTGAGCCTTGTGGTTCTGCCGCTGCTGTCTGCTCTCCTGCATACACTAGTGGAGAATGAAGAACATATTGAAGAAGGAAATGACATCAGACCTTTTTTTTCAACAATCTTTAATGGCATTGTTCACTGATAAAAAAACGCATAAAAAAGCAGTGAGCAAAAACGCAGCCAAAAACGCACAAAAAACGCAGTGTGAAAAAAACACCTAGTGCGCACATACCCTTAGTGTGCAGAGATCCTAGGAGGACGGAAGACAGAGGAGAGGCCACCGGTGCTTGGAGCAGGTAAGCGCTCAGTGAGCCGAAGATGCAGGGAGAGGGCCCACATAAGATGGGAGCTATATGTGGCTATATGGGGAGAGGGGTCACATTAAGATGGCAGCTATATGTGACTATATGGGGAGAGGGGCCACATTAAGATGGCAGCTATATGTGGCTATATGGGGAGAGGAGCCACATTAAGATGGCAGCTATATGTGGCTATATGGGGACAGGCCACATAAGATGGGAGCTATATGTGGCTATATGGGGAGAGGGGCCACATTAAGATGGTGGCTATATGGGGAGAGGGGCAACATTAAGATGGCAGCTATATGTGGCTATATGGGGAGAGGGGCCACATTAAGATAGCAGCTATATGTGGCTATATGGGGAGAGGAGCCACATAAGATGGCAGCTATATTTGGCTATATGGGGAGAGGAGCTGCATTAAGATGGCAGCTATATGTGGCTATATGGGGACAGGAGCCGCATTAAGATGGCAGCTATATGGGGAGAGGGGCCACATAAGATGGGAGCTATATGGGAAAAGGAGCACATGGGATGGGATCTGCAGGGGAAAGAGGCCATAATGGGATGGGATCTGCAAGGGAAAGAGGCCATAATGGGATGAGATCTGCAGGGGAAAAGATGCCATAATGGGATGGGATCTGTATGGGGAAAGATGCCATAATGTGATGGGATGTGTAGGGGAAAGATGCCATAATGGGATGGGATGTGTAGGGGAAAGGAGCCACATGGGATGGGATGTGTAGGGGAAAAGAGGCCATAATGGGATGAGATCTGCAGGGGAAAGAGGCCATAATGGGATGAGATCTGTATGGGGAAGGTCGTCCATTCCAATTTTAGCAGGGCTCCTTTAGTAATAATTTTTAAAAACTGTAGAAAAATCATTTAATACAATAAGACTGACAGTGAATGGAACAACTGATGCTGGACAGGAGAGAAAGGGGAAGGAGATTTTACTTTAAATTACTTGTATTTTTTGGTTGAGGAAATTGCGTGAAACTGGGTGTGGCTAACAGAATGGGTGTGGTTACAGAATGGGTGTGGTTTTCAAATGGGCGGGGTTTACAGAGAACTATATACAGTACGGTAACTGCATGGTGCTGGTGGGCCCCAAGATTTATTTTTCCTGGTGGGCCCCAGGTACTCCAGTCCGCCGCTGTTTCCAGATGTCCCAAACAATCGAAAAGGGGATTCATCTGAGAAAATGACTTTACCCCAGTCCTCAGCAGTCCACTCCCTGTACCTTTTGCAGAATATCAGTCGGTCCCTGATGTTTTTTCTGCAGAGAAGTGGCTTCTTTGCTGCCCTCCTTGAAACCAGGCCTTGCTCAAGCAGTCTCCGCCTCACAGTGCGTGCAGAAGCACTCACACCAGCCTGCTGCCATTGCTGAGCTAGCTCGGCACTGCTGGTAGTCCGATCCCGCAGCTGAAACAGTTTTAAGATACCGTCCTGGCGTTTGCTGGTCCTTCTTGGGCACCCTGGAGCCTTTTTGGCAACAATGGAAGCTCTCTCCTTGAAGTTCTTGATAATGCGATAGATTGTTGACTGAAGTGCAATCTTTGTAGCTGCGATACTCTTCCCTGTTAGGCCATTTTTGTGCAGAGCAATGATGGCTGCACGTGTTTCTTTAGAGATAACCATGGTTAACTGAAGAGAAACAATGATACCAAGCACCAGCCTCCTTTTAAAGTGTTCAGTGGTGTCATTCTTAATCATGACTGATCGCCAGCCCTGTCCTCATCAACACCCACACTTGTGTTAATGGAACAATCACTAAAACAATGTTAGCTGCTCCTTTTAAAGGTACCGTCACACTAAGCAACTTACCAGCGATCCCAACAACGATAGGGATCGCTGGTAAGTTGCTAGGAGGTTGCTGGTGAGCTGTCACACTGCGACGCTCCAGCGATCCCACCAGCAACCTGACCTGGCAGGGATCGCTGGAGCGTGGCTACACGAGTTGCTGGTGAGCTCACCAGCAACCAGTGACCAGCCCCCAGCGCCGGCTGGAAGATGCTGCGCTTGGTAACTAAGGTAAATATCGGTAACCAACCCGATATTTACCTTGGTTACCACTGCACGGAGCTACACGTGCAGAGAGCAGGGAGCAGCGCACACTGAGCGCTGGCTCCCTGCTCTCATAGTTACAGCACACATGGGGTTAATTACCCGATGTATGCTGCAGCTACATGTGCACAGAGCAGGGAGCAGCGCACAATGCTTAGCGCTGGCTCCCTGCTCTCCTAGTTACAGCACACATCAGGTTAATTAACCCGATGTATGCTGCAGCTAAATGTGCACAGAGCAGGGAGCAGCGCATAATGCTTAGCGCTGGCTCCCTGCTCTCCTACTTACAGCACACATCGGGTTAATTACCTGATGTGTGCTGCAGCTACATGTGCACAGAGCAGGGAGCAGCGCACAATGCTTAGCGCTGGCTCCTTGCTCTCCTAGCTGCAGGACACATCAGGTTAATTAACCCGATGTGTCCTGCAGCTAGCTACATGTGCACAGAGCAGGAGCCGGCACTGGCAGTGAGAGTGGAGGAGACTGGTATCGAAGGTAAATATCGGGTAACCAAGGACAGGGCTTCTTGGTTACCCGATGTTTACATTGGTTACCAGCCTCCGCAGAAGCCGGCTCCTGCAGCCTGCACATTTAGTTGTTGCTGTCTCGCTGTCACACACAGCGATCTGTGCTTCACAGCGGGACAGCAACAACTAAAAAATGGCCCAGGACATTCAGCAACAACCAACGACCTCACAGCAGGGGCCAGGTTGTTGCTGGATGTCGCACACAGCAACATCGCTAGCAACGTCACAAAAGTTGTTCGTTAGCAGCGATGTTGCTAGCGATGTTGCTTAGTGTGACGGGGCCTTAAGGCAGGAATGCAATGATGTTCAAATGTGTTTTGGGGGTTAAAGTTCATTTTCTTAGCAAATATTGACTTTGCAAGTAATTGCTGTTAAGCTGATCACTCTTTATGACATTCTGGAGTATATGCAAATTGCCATTAGAAACACTTAAGCAGTAGACTTTGTAAAAATTAATATTTGTAGCATTCTCAAAACTTTTGGCCATGACTGTATGCTTCAGCATGGTCTTTGCCCCCATGCAAACCTAAATTTTCCCCTCATGGACTGCATCCATTACAGAGGACTATTGTTTGGGGGGATGCAGAACCTGATGTCCCAACTGGGTTCAAGGCAAATAGACTGTGTTCTCGGACTACTGAGGCTACTGTTGCGTGGGCCTGAGGGCCTCTCATTAAAAGAACCTGAACTCTTATTTACGGAGTCCTAGCCAAGAAGAACCTGGGTCGTGCTGACCCGAATAGGAAATGACATCATGCATCTTCAGGAAATACAAACAGACTGATGTTATTGAATGTTTTATGTGTTGTAATCGTGTCTTCAAGGATGTCAAATGGTTAAGGATGACCATTTTTAAAGAAGGGAGGAATGTAAAAGGAGTGGACTCTTGCTATCAGGTTCCAGTCCCTGAAGACATCAATCGCATTGTGCAGTGTAAATGGCATAATGTGTCTTTTGTAAATATTGTCATATGGATTATGGATTATAATATAATGTGCTGTATTGCAATGTGTTCTAGTGTATTCTGTGATGTAATGTGATGTAATGTCTCATGTACAGCAAGTTAATTGTATCATAGAGAGCTAGAGTTGGAAGGGACCTCAAGGGCCATCGGGTGTAATTTCCTGCGAGTTCAGGTTTTCCTAAATAATCCCAGCTATGTTTATGCAGCTTGAAGATTTCCATTGATGGAGAGCTCCCGTGGTAGCCTGTTCCACTCTCTGACTGCCTTCACTGTCAGAAAGTTTTTCCCAATATCTAAACTGAATCTCCTTCCTTTTAGTTTAATCCCCTTGCTTCTTGTACTTACTTGTGCTAATGAAAATAGGGTGGTTCCTTCTGCACTGTGACTACTTTTCAGATATTTGTAGACCGCTGTTAAGTCTCCTCTCAGCCTTCTCTTTTGCAAACTAAACATTCCTAGTACTTTTAGCCGGTCTTCATATGACATGGTTTGTAGACCTTCTACCAACTTGGTTGCATTTCTCTGGACTTGCTCCAATATTTTTATGTCTTTCTTGAATTGGGACGCCCAGAACTGTACACAGTATTTCAGGTGGGGTCTGACCAGAGCAGAGTATAAGGGAATAATGACCTCTCTTGATCTAGATTCAATGCTTGTCTTGATACATTCCAGAATTTTGTTGGCCTTTTTAGCTGCAGCTCCGCACTGTTGGCTCATGTTGAATCTGGGATCTACTATTATGCACAAGTCCTTTTTTCCCGGTGCTATCACCTAGTTCTATTCCTCCGATACTATATATGCTTTTTGAATTTGTTTTACCCAGATATTGGACTTTGCATTTGTCCCTGTTAAATATCATTCTGTTCATCTTTGTCCATTGTTTGGGTATGCCTAGATCCTTTTGAATAGACTCTCTCTCCTCTCTAATGTTGGTTATTCCTTCTATCATAGTATCATATGTGAATTTTGAGTTAATGTATAGGAAGTTACCAGACCATAGGATCAGTAATAGTTAAGTGTTGGGACTAGCCTCAAACGGTAAGTTTTAGCTGATCGGGTAAGAGATGGTTAGATCCAACAAAGTTAGTGAAGCCACAGTGTGTAACAGCTACGGACATATAGTCTGCAGGCTGTGAATTCCGTATGCAGTGGATGACTTCTGGTGTGAGTAGGAATAAATCCAGAACAGAGATAGCATGATCCTCTAGTGTTGGCTGGAACATCGAGTGGAAACAATGGTGAGCTTAAAGACTGACCCTTGAACTAAGTGTTTCCAGACTGAAGGAGCTGGGGAACAGGAGTCTAGCAGCCACACAACTAACCATTTTTAATCCCAACTGGCACATGACTGTAGTCTTGCTTACCCTGGTGGATTCTCCTCCTAGCGTCTGAAGAGCATATTCTCTGCTACATGACAGTGGCAAAGCCTGTTTTTACTTCCTCTAAGACAAGAGTCATGGAGCCGCATAAAAGCATGTGACTGTCACAAACCCTACTGTTGTGGTGTACTGGTGAAGTGATGTGACAGGGAGGCCTCTGGCTGTGTAGTCGTGGCTTCAAGGCACATCCCTGGCTCCATCACTCCTTTCATGTTGGGGGCTAGCTTGCTGAGACAATGGAGATCAGTATCTTCGTCGGAGAGTGTACAAACAGTCCTCAGGCAGAAGTTGCTTGCAATAAAAGATAACATTTATTGGCACCATACAAATCCGGTCAGCACAATCCGGCAGTTTCTGTGGAGCTGGGGACAACCTGTCCAAACGCGCCCTCTAGTGGGGATATGCCCTGGGTACTCCGCTTCTCCGGGCTCCCACTTCTAGGTCAAGCACACACCGGACCCACACCAGCGGAATCAGACGTTTGAGGTTGCGTACTCCTCCGTTGCTCCGGCGTCCCCTGATGTTCCGCTCATACACACTGCCACGGATGGTCACACACTGCTGTCCCGGATCCGACTACCTTCCACACACACAGCCCTTCCCTAGCCATCCAGCCGACTCCTCCTCCCCGGTGGCAACAGCCGTCCCACCCGGCCACTAGGGGGTGCCCTAACACTAAAATACAATACAATATTAAAATACAACATTTTTATTAATAACATGGCCGGTCTTTCAGTAGGGGTTATGAGCACCCACTACATGCCTCCCCTCTTAAAATCCGAGCCTCCCGGCAAGGCTCTTAACTATAACCACACATTAAAACATAAAAACCTTTTAGGTCAGTCCACAACAACAGCGGCACCAGTTCAGCGGCGCTCCCGGTCCTTAGGGGCGCTCGGAGGCGCAGCAGCGCTCCCGGTCTCTAGGTAGCGCCCGGAGGCTCAACAGCACTCCCGGTCTTAGATGGCGCCCGGAGGCTTCAACAGCGCTCCCGGTCTTTAGGTGGCGCCCGGAGGCTCAACAGCGCTCCCGGTCTTTCGATGGCGCCCGGAGACGCAACAGGTATAATAACTTGTAACAAAACTTTTGCCGGTTAAACAACAGCACCGGACTTCAAACAGGTGAACGGTAGGGACTTACTCTGGGGGCCAGGCCCACTTCCACTCCTCCGCTTGTGCCTGGATGTAAGCTCCCAGAGACTGTCCCGGCTGGCGGCGGATCCTCCGAAAGGACACGGGGGCAAACGGTGGCTCCGCTGACGCAGCTGCTTCTGCTCCCGGCGGTGGTGGTGGCGTCGCTGCCCGGGGTGGTTGTGGTGCAGGTGGCGGCACATCTAAAACGATGACCGGCTTGTTGGTTACACTTTGGGTCACCGCTACCACTGGGGGAACCTTCTCCGGGTCAGCGGTCGGGCCAGATGATGCTTCCGGGGCAGCGGACAAGGTGCGCCGGGGTTGAGAGGGTGCGGACGAGACCGGTCTTGGATGGCTCCGACGCCGCTCCTGCAGTTCCTCCCACTCCAGCTCCTGCTGCCACTGTTCCGCTTCCCGGGCGGTCGGCATTCGGGAGACACCAACAGCAAACAGGCCGCGGCTTCCTGCGTCCGGCAAGAATTGAACTTTCTCGCCCGGCCAAAGAGTATGGAGTCGTTTGGGCAGCCCCTCCACATCCAGATGGACTCTATTATAGAAGTAGTCATCTCCGGTCTCTACTTCTCGGATGAACCCGTATCCCTCCTGCTGGTTAAACTTTACTACCACTCCGGTGGTAAACTGCAGAGCCAGCTCCTCTCCTCCGGGACCGGCCAACATCTCCCGGAACGTGGTTTCGGCCACCAGACGTTCCCGGACAGGGTCGGGCACCGGGGATGGAGCTCTGGGGTAGGGTACGGAGGGTGGAACGATGACCGGCTCCCAGACAAAGCCCAGGTGGTCTACCTCCAACCGCTCAGCAAGCTCTTCAGCCGGTTCTCCATATGAGGTGGTTGGGGTAGCAGCGGTGGCACCCGGCTGTGGAGGCTCCCAAGGGGCATGCGTGGCATATGTGGCCCGGACCTCCGTGATGGTGCCTCCGGTCTTTGCATCCCACGTTGTTTTCCAGGATACTTTCTCAGGCCGTGTGGAACCTCCCGGTCCGATTGGCAGGTCCACAAGAGATGCCTCGCTGGCGGCAGCAAACTTAGGCCGTCCCCGGCCTAGGCTGACCAGAGCCATGGTGGTGGCCAGCTCCTCCGGTTGTCCCGACATGTTCATCTCTGTCTCTGTCTCTGCTTGCTGTACAACCACTGGCGACGGCGTCAACGCTGAGACTGAGGAAAAAGGAGGCGGGCCTTTGTTTCCCGCTCTTAAACAGAATCCTCCCCCAGCCTCACGCGTCATCTTGACTCCTCCGCGGCGGTACTTCTTTTTCTTCCGAACACCGCCCACGCCGTATGTCTTCAATGCCCTGGGACTGGCGCCTCCCCTCTTTGGGCGGAGTACTCTGTGCCTCTTCCTCGGCACCGGCCAGCCCCAGGCTCTTCTTTTGGCGCCAACTTTTCGCGCCTTTTCTTCCTCAGCTTCACAGATAACGGCCCTCTCGCCGCCATCTTGTGCCCGGTCCAACGCCTTGGGCACTTCTTCCTCCCACCATGGGACTGGAAATCTTCTCTCATAGCCCGGATACGGTGCACTCGGCACTACTTGGTCTCCGGCTTCTTGGGTTCCTGGCAGGGGAATCGCATCCTGCCGACTACGCCACATGAAGTGAGAGGCCCTCTAGTGGGGATATGCCCTGGGTACTCCGCTTCTCCGGGCTCCCACTTCTAGGTCAAGCACACACCGGACCCACACCAGCGGAATCAGACCTTTGAGGTTGCGTACTCCTCCGTTGCTCCGGCGTCCCCTGATGTTCCGCTCATACACACTGCCACGGATGGTCACACACTGCTGTCCCGGATCCGACTACCTTCCACACACACAGCCCTTCCCTAGCCATCCAGCCGACTCCTCCTTCCCGGTGGCAACAGCCGTCCCACCCGGCCACTAGGGGGTGCCCTAACACTAAAATACAATACAATATTAAAATACAACATTTTTATTAATAACATGGCCGGTCTTTCAGTAGGGGTTATGAGCACCCACTACACTGGCTTGAGCTGGGAGTCACAGGACCAGTAGTAATGAAAGCAACCCAGTGGGAAGTAAGGCTAGATTTTAGAATGCTTTTTATTTAAGAAACAACCTGGAAGTTATGTGCCCGGCTTCTCATATGTGAAATTGTTGCAGAAGAACAGTGTAGTAAATAGTTGTTGTGTAAAACAGATTGGTGGCCTCCTAACTCATTGTCTGGTCCTGGCTAGCCAAAATCAGCTGTAGCATGCAGCCTACATGGGCAAACTGCCCACACCACACAAACCCACACACCCAGTCACGGCTTTGTATTTCATGGAGTGTGCGGGTCATCCAGGGTCAATCCCTTGCCCATGAGTTCTGCCCCGTGACATCCTACATATAGATTAGGACTGTAGGGAACATGTGGCTGTATTTGGAATCTGCAAACATTTTAGAGCAGTTAAAACCACATGAATAATAAAAGTGGAAAATGTGCCTGGTCTGGAAAAATGGTAAACAGCACGATACTAAACTGCTTAAGGTTCCTTATTCCAAGCTGGTTCCAAAACGTATTATTTCATATAAAATAATTGAGGAACCAGGTGTTTGAGGGCGATACCTGAGGTTCCTGCGATGTAACAACCATCATCCTGGACCTCCTATATGTCCCGTGATGAGCCCTGTGGATCTTACAGGGGGAAACGTGTCAGGACGACGTTTTTGAGGAACCTGCCTATTGGACCTCTAGACCAGATGAGTAACCATGATATATGTGACATAATAATGATGCTTGGCTTTACTCGCTTGGCTTTTTTCTAATTGTTAGTTCACCTACTTTTCGTGGATTGTTGACCGTGTAGGCTGATCTAGGGATTGTTAGGGTCTCCCGTCGTTGAATGGGGCCGCAACAACCCTAGTGCTAGTTAATAATACTCAGGGCCCAAATAGGGTGAGTTTTTATTCCCTACCTATGCATTTTTTACATTATTATTATGAATTTGTTCCCTCACTAACTCACCCTCACTATTATAAAGGTTTTTTGTTTTAGTCTTCTGACCTTTTAAGTGTATTATTGAAGGTTACATTTTACTGTTTTTTTTCTTTTCGATTTATATATATGTGCCGCCCCCACGCCAGCAGTCGGGCTGCTCGAATCCGGATCCGCAGTGTGGCTCGAGGGACTCTCCGGACCCGGGGGTCGCGCGGACACTTCGAATAAAAGGGGACGTATATACAGTTAGGTCCAGAAATATTTGGACAGTGACACAAGTTTTGTTATTTTAGCTGTTTACAAAAACATGTTCAGAAATACAATTATATATATAATATGGGCTGAAAGTGCACACTCCCAGCTGCAATATGAGAGTTTTCACATCCAAATTGGAGAAAGGGTTTAGGAATCATAGCTCTGTAATGCATAGCCTCCTCTTTTTCAAGGGACCAAAAGTAATTGGACAAGGGACTCTAAGGGCTGCAATTAACTCTGAAGGCGTCTCCCTCGTTAACCTGTAATCAATGAAGTAGTTAAAAGGTCTGGGGTTGATTACAGGTGTGTGGTTTTGTATTTGGAAGCTGTTGCTGTGACCAGACAACATGCGGTCTAAGGAACTCTCAATTGAGGTGAAGCAGAACATCCTGAGGCTGAAAAAAAAGAAAAAATCCATCAGAGAGATAGCAGACATGCTTGGAGTAGCAAAATCAACAGTTGGGTACATTCTGAGAAAAAAGGAATTGACTGGTGAGCTTGGGAACTCAAAAAGGCCTGGGCGTCCACGGATGACAACAGTGGTGGATGATCGCCGCATACTTTCTTTGGTGAAGAAGAACCCGTTCACAACATCAACTGAAGTCCAGAACACTCTCAGTGAAGTAGGTGTATCTGTCTCTAAGTCAACAGTAAAGAGAAGACTCCATGAAAGTAAATACAAAGGGTTCACATCTAGATGCAAACCATTCATCAATTCCAAAAATAAACAGGCCAGAGTTAAATTTGCTGAAAAACACCTCATGAAGCCAGCTCAGTTCTGGAAAAGTATTCTATGGACAGATGAGACCAAGATCAACCTGTACCAGAATGATGGGAAGAAAAAAGTTTGGAGAAGAAAAGGAACGGCACATGATCCAAGGCACACCACATCCTCTGTAAAACATGGTGGAGGCAACGTGATGGCATGGGCATGCATGGCTTTCAATGGCACTGGGTCACTTGTGTTTATTGATGACATAACAGCAGACAAGAGTAGCCGGATGAATTCTGAAGTGTACCGGGATATACTTTCAGCCCAGATTCAGCCAAATGCCGCAAAGTTGATCGGACGGCGCTTCATAGTACAGATGGACAATGACCCCAAGCATACAGCCAAAGCTACCCAGGAGTTCATGAGTGCAAAAAAGTGGAACATTCTGCAATGGCCAAGTCAATCACCAGATCTTAACCCAATTGAGCATGCATTTCACTTGCTCAAATCCAGACTTAAGACGGAAAGACCCACAAACAAGCAAGACTTGAAGGCTGCGGCTGTAAAGGCCTGGCAAAGCATTAAGAAGGAGGAAACCCAGCGTTTGGTGATGTCCATGGGTTACAGACTTAAGGCAGTGATTGCCTCCAAAGGATTCGCAACAAAATATTGAAAATAAAAAATTTTTTTGGGGTTTGGTTTATTTGTCCAATTACTTTTGACCTCCTAAAATGTGGAGTGTTTGTAAAGAAATGTGTACAATTCCTACAATTTCTATCAGATATTTTTGTTCAAACCTTCAAATTAAACGTTACAATCTGCACTTGAATTCTGTTTTAGAGGTTTCATTTCAAATCCAATGTGGTGGCATGCAGAGCCCAACTCGCGAAAATTGTGTCACTGTCCAAATATTTCTGAACCTAACTGTATATGGGGATTGCTGTAATCACTTGGTGATGCCACCCACGGTGTGTGGTGAGATGTAGCACCACCGCTGCTGTTAGGGAGCACCCGGGGGTGACGGGATGGCAGCTCGATGTTAACCCCTCCGTGGGTAGGGCTGGATGCCCCGGGGCTCAGTGTCTCTGTGCTGCGGATGGCAATTGCAGGGGCCGGTGCGCCCGGTCAGACCGGGGGATGTCAGTGTACTCACAGTCAAATGAATCACACAAGTCCAACGGTAAACCAAGGTGCTGGTGGCCGGCCGCCGTGGCCGGGTGTATTCTGGTCCGTCACCCAGGGTGATGGTCTGTGTCACTTTCCCCTGCACTATTCTTAGTTCTCCTTGGACGTCTCGGTATAGAACACGGGAGTCCGCTCCCAGAACTACAGGTGGGAGCCTTGTTCGCAGACGCTGACCCGTGGGATCTAAAGGGGCCCTGGCGGATGCCCTATCCCCCTGTGTTGGGCTGCCGGTCTGCTTTTTGGGACTTTGGGTGGGACAGGACCTGTAATCCTGTCCTCAACTGGTTAATTAACAAAGTCAGTGGTTCTGATCTCTGCTTCAAGGTCCAAGTACCCCCTCTGTGCACGGTTTCCGGGTCGGTTCTCCGGTGTCGGTACCGGCAGGCTGCTACCCTGTCCCGGTCCACCTCGGATCTCCATCAGCTGTCTTCCCGTCTCCTGTCAGACACGGACCACCGTCTGCCACCTAGCCAGTACACTGGGGCTCCAACCCCGACGCCTTTCCTTTTGGCTTGCACTTCAAATCCACTCACTTTCTCCTCTCCTCTCAACTCTGCACACTCCTCTGTCAACTGTCAACTAAAAAACAACTACAACAACTGCCCCTTTTCCCGCCCCGGGTTCTCTAGACGCCTAGGTGGGCATTCTCCTTCCACCTGGTCCCACCCACTGCACACTACTGTGCCTTTCCTACCCTGGGGGGGTGACTAAGGTTTTGTCGGCTCGGTGTAACCCTGTGAGGGAAGGTGTTATGTGGGGGCCTACTTGTGTGTACGAAACCTGGTGGCGCCAGGGCGTCACATATACACTTGTACCCCTCTCTTTGTATGAGCTGCGGCTTTGCTTTTTCTCTTTTATTATTATTACACGAGCTATTAGAAAAATTTACAAAAACATGTCAATATCCTTACTCTGCAAATGTGGGAATCCACGATTGGCATATTAAAATCATTATGCAAAATTTGGGTTTATGAAAATTGTTTCAAATCCAATGACTGATTCTTGTTTTCTTATGCCCTGATTTAAAACACTTTTATTTTTAACCATCAATGATGAATTTTGCACAAAAAGCGAATTAAATTTCGTACAAGCAAGATGAACAAGAGCAATCATTGTAGCCAAAAATGTATGTGACGCCCTGGCCTGTCAGGTTGTCACAGGGTATTGTGCAATCTGCCCTTCTGCACAGTATCCACTCCTCCTTGGTTACGGGTCCTGATTCTTTGGTGTTGCTAACAGCTTAGCCAATTAAAATCCTACGAACACTTTACACTGTACCCACCAGACACACCATTGTGGGGCCTGAAGGGAATAGGGCCGCCCACATGGGGGGTTGGTAAGGGGAAAGTGAGAAAGTGACAGTGGAGCAAAAGCAGAGGAAGGAGAAGGAGGCTGAGGTGACTCTCTGTGAGGGAGAGGTCACCGGCCTGGAGCAGGGCTCCTGTAGTTACTAGGTGGCAGACGTTGGTCTGGGCCTGGTAGGAGCTGGAACCCCGGTCGCAGGGGATTGTATCAAGGGGCACGGACTGTCGAGGAGGGCAGCCGGCAGCCTTGAGCTATCACCGGACAGGGGCCAGGGAACGATGGGGTATGTGGACCCTAGGCTGGAAAGTAGCTTCACGCATTCCGGTAATTTTCCCGACGGGGGTGAAGACTTCAAGATTCATCCCCAACCCGCTCCAAAATCGGGGTACTAGCGCACCGATGGGATAGGACTTTCCCAATACAGTCAAAGAAATCCTACACGTGAACCCTGAGAGCAAGCTCACTCCGTTAGCCATACGGGTGAGCGGGACCCGAAGAGTTTCACAAATAGAGACAAAGGTGCCAAGGAAAGGGCCACAGGCTAACAGCAACACCAAGGGCACGGACCCAAGCGTGTACTCTATAAGCTGCAGTGGTGCTCAGAACTCTGGTTTACAAGCTGTCGGTGTTGTTATTCCTGGACTGAGTGAGTACACTGAAAAACCCTTTTCCGATCCCCAACGGTACCCAAGCACCAACTACCCAACGGGCCCCGGGACACACACCCCCTACCCACGGAGTAGAGTTGAGCAATGTTCGATTCAAACCGTTCGCCAATTTCAAATTCGAGTGATTTTGGGCGGTGTTTGAGTCGTTCAACGAACGCGAATGATTTGCTTCAAGTTCAGCTGTTCGAGTTACCATTGGATAACGGTTCGATCACCAAAAGCACAGCTAGTTACTAGCTGGCTTTTCACTGTAATAGTGTCAGTCACTGTTAATAATATCAAAATTCAGCGTATAGTGTGCGGGGGGGACGGGGTTTAGATCAGTGCTGCTGAGTGCTGAAAGAATGGCGATCGCCATTTTTTTTTTCCTAACCGCGCATACAGTGGGGCGGGCCAGGCTGTCAACCAATCACAGACATACACACAGCAAAGTCGATTTTTGCCAGACAAGCAAGGGCATGTGTCATAGGCTGTGCGTGTCACATGTCCTTGCCCTATAAGACCCGGCCATTTTCCCCTTCGCCGCCATTATCTCTCTGCTGCTGGTGTGTGACAGGCACCGCTCCCGCTCCCGCTGCTGCTGCTGATGTGTGCACTATAGACTTATACAGCGCAATCTACACATCGGTTTAGGGATTAGGGACTATTTGTAATTTCAGCCCTTTTCATTGTTACATTACAGCATTTCATAGCCATTGTTGCTAGGCAGGTCTGTGCCAGCGCTGTGCAAGGTTTTACCACAACGACTGTCTAACTCAGCTCAGGCAATTCCTTGGGGCTTAGTTTCATTGTCAGGGATAGTACGTGAGGGTTCCTATGCTGACAAGCAAACTATACCACCTCTGCATAATACACCACCTGTCCATTTTTGCTACGCCATTTTAATTGCAAAAAGTGCTGCCAGTTTTAGGGCCATAGTTTCATTGTCAGGGATATTACGTGAGGGTTCCTCTGCTGACAATTTTGCTATACTACCTCTGCATTGTACACCACCTGTCCATTTTTGCTACACAATTTGAATTGCAAAAAGTGCTGCCAGTTTTAGGGGCATATTTTCATTGTCTGGGATAGTACGTGAGGGTTCCTCTGCTGACAAGCAAGCTACACCACCTCTGCATAATACACCACCTGTCCATTTTTGCTACACAATTTTAAACTGCAGGTAGTCCAGCCAATCTGTGATAAAGGTGCAGACGTAGATATAATGTTGCCTTCATCCAAAGGTGGAGCTCTCGATGTCTGATACAGCTCAACACCAGCAGCTGTTTCCACTTCCAAAACAACTGGCGACCCACCAATCACACTGCATATTGCGGTTAAACGGGTGGAAGGTCTGCGTCCAAAAGTATGTGTGACTGCTGTCCCCACAGTCATAGAGGATGAAGCGCATGCAGATGCACTTGATGGGGCAGATGGTGGTCGCACCGCCCCGCTAGGCCGCATTGTAGCACAGTGACCTTCCCACTGCAACTTATGCTTCATTTAAAGTTGTGTACAGGGTGGGCTCCCCAGTATACAGCAAAACCACGCACTAGGAAAAGGACTCTAAGCAGTTGTGTTGATAAATGATTGTTTAACTGTACCAAAACAAACAATAACAACCATGCATAAAACTGAAAGAATAGAACAATCTATTTACAAGACCAAAAGCGTACACCCCTCGTCTGCGCCACTCGTAATGGCGATTTAGACCCCCTTCTCACCAACCTTTGCCTAACCAAGGGACTGTCTAAACAGTTGCCTACTTCCTGGCAATCCCTCTGTGTAGCAGGAGTAATTGTGTGTGTGTGTGTGCGAACACGACCTACAAGTAGCGCATCACAAGACCTTACAAGTTATCTGCCTAAACATAGACAAAACCCAAACCCCCCCCTGAATACCCTTGTTTGCTGAAGCCTTACAGATAAGGCAGATGATAGAAGTGGTAAGGCAAACCACACAGCTCAGCAACACAGTCCTGGTAATCTTGCAAAGCAACAGTCAATGCAAACATGTATCGCTGTCCCTCTAGGAATTTAACTGTAAAGGCCCCTTTACACACTGAGACTTTCAGCAATCCCACCAGCGATTCCAACCTGTCCGGGATCGCTACAAAGTCTCTGGTGAGCTGTCAAACAGGCAAACCTGGCCAACGACGCAACAGCGTACCGGACCTGCAGAACGACCTAGCTAGTCAAACTCTGGAAACGAGTGATGTGTCACAATATCTGTCAATCACTATTCTCTGTCAGTCGGTCTCTCCCTCTCGATCTCTATTCTCTCTCTGTCGGTCCGTCACTATCTCTGTCCCTCTCTCACAGTCTGTCGGTCATTTTCCCCTTCTCTCTCATACTCACCGTTCCCCCGATCCCCGGCGCTGCGCTGCACGGCATTCACACTGCTGCGGCGGCTTTTCCTCTTTTGAAAAAGCCGGCCGCTCATTAAACAATTTCGTATTCCCTACTTTGATTGGTTGCAGTGAGACACGCCCCCACGCTGAGTGACAGGTGTCTCACTGCACCCAATCACAGCAGCCGGTGGGCGGGTCTATACTGTGCAGTGAAATAAATAATTAAATAATTAAAAAAAATGGCGTGCGGTCCCCCCCAATTTTAATACCAGCCAGATAAAGCCATACGGCTGAAGGCTGGTATTCTCAGGATGGGGAGCTCCACGTTATGGGGAGCCCCCCAGCCTAACAATATCAGTCAGCAGCCGCCCAGAATTGCCGCATACATTATATGCGACAGTTCTGGGACTGTACCCGGCTCTTCCCGATTTGCCCTGGTGCGTTGGCAAATCAGGGTAATAAGGAGTTATTGGCAGCCCATAGCTGCCAATAAGTCCTAGATTAATCATGTCAGGTGTCTCCACGAGATGCCTTCCATGATTAATCTGTAAATTACAGTAAATAAACACACACAACTGAAAAAATCATTTATTAGAAATAAAAAACACAAACACATTCCCTCATCACCAATTTAATCAGCCCCAAAAAGCCCTCCTTGTCCGGCGTAATCCACGGACCTCCAGCGTCGCATCCAGCTCTGCTGCATGGAGGTGACAGGAGCAGCAGAAGACACCGCCGCTCCTGTCACCTCCACGCAGCTAATGAAGGCAATTGCGCGATCAGCTGAGTTGTCACTGAGGTTACCTGGATCCAGCGGTGGATGCAGCGGTGGCCGCGGGTAACCTCAGTGACAGCTCAGCTGATCGCGCTACTCACCTCAGTTGCTGCCTGGAGCTGACCGGAGCGGCGGTGAGTAGCGCGATCAGCTGAGCTGTCACTGAGGTTACCCGCGGCCACCGCTGCATCCACCGCTGGATCCAGTGACAGCGGGTAACCTCAGTGACAGCTCAGCTGATCACGCGGCTGTCTTCATTAGCTGCGTGGAGGTGAAAGGAGCGGAGGTGTATTCTCCTGCTCCTGTCACCTGCATGCAGCACAGCTGGAAGCGACGCTGGAGGTCCGTGGATTACGCCTGGACAAGGAGGGCTTTTTGGGGCTGATTAAATTGGTGATGAGGGAATGTGTTTGTGTTTTTTATTTCTAATAAAGGATTTTTCGGGTGTGTGTGTTTATTTACTGTAATTTACAGATTAATCATGGAAGGCTTCTCGGGGAGACGCCTGACATGATTAATCTAGGACTTATTGGCAGCTATGGGCTGCCAATAACTCCTTATTACCCCGATTTGCCAACGCACCAGGGCAAATCGGGAAGAGCTGGGTACTGTCCCAGAACTGTCGCATATAATATATGCGGCAATTCTCAGCGGCTGTTGACTGATATTGTTAGGCTGGGGGGCTCCCCATAACGTGGAGCTCCCCATCCTGAGAATACCAGCCTTCAGCCGTATGGCTTTATCTGGCTGGTATTAAAATTGGGGGGACCGCACGCCGTTTTTTTTAATTATTTAATTATTTATTTCACTGCACAGTATAGACCCGCCCACCGGCTGCTGTGATTGGGTGCAGTGAGACACCTGTCACTCAGCGTGGGGGCGTGTCTCACTGCAACCAATCATAGGCGCCTGTGGGCGGGGAAAGTAGGGAATACGAAATTGTTTAATGAGCGGCCGGCTTTTTCAAAAGAGGAAAAGCCGCCGCAGCAGTGTGAATGCCGTGCAGCGCCACGCCGGAGATCGGGGATCGGTGAGTATGAGAGAGGAGGGGAAAATGACCGACAGACTGTAAGAGAGGGACAGAGATAGTGACGGACCGACAGAGAGAGAATAGAGACCGAGAGGGAGAGTGATTGACAGATATTGTGACACATCACTCGTTTCCAGTGTTTTAAGTCCCCTTTACACACTGAGACTTTGCTGCACAGCGGGAAACAAAGGACCAAAGAATGGTCCTGAATGATTTGTAGCGATCAGCAACTTCACAGCAGGGGCCAGGTCGCTGATGTGTTTCACACACTGCAATGTCACTGGGGAGGTCGCTATTACGTCACAAAACCGGTGACGTTATAGCGATGTCGTTTGAGATGTTGCAGTGTGTAAAGCCACCTTAACTGTAACTGACAAACTGACAGAGAAGAGGCAGCAAGTCTTATTGTCTATATAGTCGCCCTAAGCAGAACATATATGTAGTGACATTTTGAGGGTTTGACTTTGAGGCCGTGTTTAATGAAAATCTGGAGAACTTCTGCCAGGTGCTGTAAGTGGTCATTATAAGATTTGGAGTAGACAATGACATCGTCCAGATAAAGCAAAACAGTCTCAAAATTTTTGTGGCCCAAACAACGTTCCATTAGCCTTTGAAAAGTTCCTGGGGCATTACAGAGTCCGAAAGGCATGTCATTAAACTCAAAGAGGCCCATTGGGGAGGTAAATGCTGTTTTCTCACGATCTTCCTCCGACATAGGCACTTGCAGTATCCACATGTTAAATCTAAGGTGGAGAAATATGCAGCAGACCCTAGAGCTGTTAGTGATTCTTCAATGCGCGGTAATGGGTATGCATCTATATGGGTAATGCTATTTATCTTGCGATAGTCCACACAGAATCGGATACTACCGTCTTTTTTCTTCACCAAAACTACAGGTGCAGCCCAGGGGCTGTGGCTTTCTCGGATTACTCCAGCATCTTTCATTTCTTGGATCATTTTTTTTACAGGCTGATACAAGGCCGGTGGAATAGGTCTGTGTGGCGCCCCTGAGGCTTCCGTCGCCACAGGACATTGCACCCCATCCAGCGGTGTGATGCCCCATTCTGGGTGAGGAAAGGAGTGAACGCCGGTCCCCTGGTAAATCCACACTACACCCATTGTTAGGAACACACTGGGACCAGGGATAGTGGCAGCAACCCTCCCATGCTGCATGCTGGGAGGGGCCGTAAGACCCATCCCTGCTCCTATAGGGTAAAGCTTAGCAACTGGGGAGGTGGGAGGAGCCACGAGAAAGCAGACAGGGAAAGGAAGGTCAAGTTTGAGTAGTCTGAGAGAGAGTGGGGAAGGAGGAGGAGGTCTGCAGGAGGCAGACGAGAAGGAGAGAAGGAAAGACAGCTCTAGTCAGTCAGGAGCTAAGAAGAAGAAAGAGATGCTTCCTGGTGAAGATCCTGGGACTCAGAGGGTCCAGGTGACACCAAGCAGGGAAAAGAAGGGATTCCAGGACCACGGATAGCTGTAGAGCTGTGGTGGCCTGTTCCACAGGAACATCGGTGGAGGGATCAAGCTGCAACAGGGGACGGTCCCTAGAAACCGGAGGAGTGCAAAATCATCTCCAAACAGTGAAAACCGAGGCCCAGGGAAAGTTATAAACTCCCCGGGCCACAGCCCACCGCAGAACCTTTGCAAAGGGGACAATCAACCGACAGGTGACCCCCCCAGCCTGGAGGCTGTAGTGGAGGCCGAGCAGGTTCATCCTAAAAGAGCTAGGCTTAGGAGGACAGCTGAAGACAGAGACACCTTAGAGAGAAGGGTACCAGTTTTCACTCCAGGAATCACCCAGAAACGGCGGAGGTCCCTGACAGTGGGTTCCAGTCGTCTGAGGGCACCAGTGTGCGCATACCAGGATGTGTGAGTAAACAACTTGAAACTGCACCCTTGGTGTTGCCTCTGTTATTCCGTCTGCTTAGACTTCCACTACACCATAGACTCTCACGAGCACCAACTGTGCCCCGGGGCACCGCTCCACCTGTGGGGAGCAGTACCACCATTGCTGCCATATCATCACCCCAGAGGCCTCATACAGCAGCGGCGGCTTTATAGCCGCATACCACAGGTGGCGTCACGAACACAAACTTTATTCAAACCCCAAGTCACCTAGCCATATTTAACTGACACCCACCAGGGCCACGGAGTCGGGCCCCGCCACCACTGATTACCCCCGGACTAGTCCGGCCCGGCACCGGGTGTCCCATAGCCCTGGGGTGGGCGAGTCAACTTTGGCGTCACGAACAGGATTTCGTGCCCGGTCCCACCGGGTACTGTGCGCCTGAAGAATTGTGCTTAAAAGACTGTGTTATAGTGAGAAACTGCCGCCATTGAAGCGACTGAGCGCGGGAAGAAGGGGGGCGTGCCTGCAGAAAGAGCGTGAAAAAAAGCCCCGCCCCCTTGTCTAAGAAAAGAGCGCGAAGCAGTGCCCGCTATGGAGAGCGGAGGAAGAAGATATGGCACCTAGAAAAGCTGGCTGGCTGGCAAGCCGTGTCTAAATGCCAGACCAGCAGATAAAGAAAATGTACCTGATAGCAAGCGGAGCGGTGCCGGCCGTGATGGGCTGGGCGCCAGTCTGGCGCCAGATGCTGGTGCAGCCTCCGGCCCCGCCTCCGAGAAGGGAAAGGGTGCAGCCGAGTGGCGTGGTCGAGCACCCGAGCAGAGTGGTAGAAGACGGTCACCAGGCAAGCAGCATGGCAGAGAGGCTGCAGAAGTGCACACCAGGGACCGGGAACATGGATCCTGAGCTGGACCTGCTTAAGGAGGAGATGAAGATCCTGGCCCGGAGGCTAAGCGCCATGCAGATGGAGGTGGACCGGCGGAGAGAAAACCCGATGGTGCCGGAGAACGTGGGCCACAGGATGGAGGCCACCGAGCAGCGCCCGGGTTAGCTATTTACAACCCTGACCCATCTGGTCCCACGGCCCTTCCAAGCGCCACCGCCCAGTCCCTCCACCGTTCCGCTAGCTTCCCCCGCCAGCCCCGCTGATGCCCTATGGGGCACCGGAGGCCTGCCGGAGACCCCCGAAGATGGTGCCTGGGGTGGGGTGGACCCCGAACAGTTAGTTGGCCCCCTCCCAAGTCCCCCTGTTAACCTCCTGGGAGCAACATCACCGGGAGTGAACTGGGACGCAGCGCCCATTGACAGCGGGAGACTGCAGCAGCCACTGCGCCCCAAGGAGACCCCCATGGCTAATGTACTGGCCTGCCAGAAAATGGTGGAGGAGTACCAGCGGGAGCGGGAGACCCGAGAGGAGAAGCGGAGGGCCGAGGAGGCGTCCAACCTGGCCTCCAAAGAGCAGATCCGAAAGGCCCTCAAGGGATCTCAGGGCCCAGTGAGAAGGGGCCAGGTAATAGACTTCAGGCAGAAAGACGGCTGGGGCTTTGTCAGAGAGCCCGGACTAGGCAAGGATGTGTTTGTTGCCCGCCGTGATATAGAGGAGCACCTGCCTAAAGGCCATCCAGAGCGCGATGCTAAGCCTGGCGACACAGTGGAGTACACCAGGCTGATGGGGAGCCGTGGCTGGTACGCCCTGAATGTCCACATCCTGCGGGAGGAAGCAGCCCCAGAAGAACCGGAGTGGCGCTGCACTATGCCAGCGTGCAGTACCGCCCCCGCCAGCAGCACTACCTCAAAGCAGGCTCAGGCCGCAGAACTGTGCAGCAGGCCTGCTACAGCCACTCAGGAGACGCAGACCAGGATCTCCATGGCCTACATGCTTCCTAGGGCCCTGCCAAAGCGGGATCCCAAGGACCCCAGCACTGAAGAGTGAAAAGAAGAGAATGAAGATGAAGCTGAACTGTATATAGCCCCTGTCTGCCCCTAATTCTTTGTGAAGATGTCCCTTTTGTGCTGCCCTCGTGTTCTTTTTGAAGATGACACCCTTTCCTGCCTTACTGCCCCTTGTGCTTTTTGAAGATGTCACCCTGCCCCAATGTTTATGTGTTACCGGGCCACGGAACTGGAATGTGGTCCCTGGTGAATGTGAATGTAATGTGTCCTGTGTTAACCAGGCCACTGGACTTAGTGGCTGGTTTTGTCTTTGCCCTATGTAGTTTGAAAAAGAACGAACTGCCAGGCTACTGGACTTGTTGTAGCCAAGATGTAAATAGTTGCACCTGTTGTGCCCCCTACCAGAATTATGGGGGAAGTGCCCAAACCGTGCAATGGACTGGAAGTGCACATGTAGAGTTTCTTTCTAAGAAAGTTTGCAACGTTTAAGAATCTGTGCCTCCCATAAAGGGAAGAAAAGTTTTATTGTTTTGTGTTATGCATAACAAAAATGTTTTTGCAGTTTCTTTCCACATTTTCTGTTGTTTTTCAGCCCGAGGACGTGCTGGGATTTGCTGTGGGGGAGTGGGGCGCCCCTGAGGCTTCCGTCGCCACAGGACATTGCACCCCATCCAGCGGTGTGATGCCCCATTCTGGGTGAGGAAAGGAGTGAACGCCGGTCCCCTGGTAAATCCACACTACACCCATTGTTAGGAACACACTGGGACCAGGGATAGTGGCAGCAACCCTCCCATGCTGCATGCTGGGAGGGGCCGTAAGATCCATCTCTGCTCCTATAGGGTACAGCTTAGCAACTGGGGAGGTGGGAGGAGCCACGAGAAAGCAGACAGGGAAAGGAAGGTCAAGTTTGAGTAGTCTGAGAGAGAGTGGGGAAGGAGGAGGAGGTCTGCAGGAGGCAGACGAGAAGGAGAGAAGGAAAGACAGCTCTAGTCAGTCAGGAGCTAAGAAGAAGAAAGAGACGCTTCCTGGTGAAGATCCTGAGACTCAGAGGGTCCAGGTGACACCAAGCAGGGAAAAGAAGGGATTCCAGGGCCACGGATAGCTGTAGAGCTGTGGTGGCCTGTTCCACAGGAACATCGGTGGAGGGATCAAGCTGCAACAGGGGACGGTCCCTAGAAACCGGAGGAGTGCAAAATCATCTCCAAACAGTGAAAACCGAGGCCCAGGGAAACTTGTAAACTCCCCGGGCCACAGCCCACCGCAGAACCTTTGGAAAGGGGACAATCAACCGACAGGTGACCCCCCAGCCTGGAGGCTGTAGTGGAGGCCGAGCAGGTTCATCCTAAAAGAGCTAGGCTTAGGAGGACAGCTGAAGACAGAGACACCTTAGAGAGAAGGGTACCGGTTTTCACTCCAGGAATCACCCAGAAACGGCGGAGGTCCCTGACAGTGGGTTCCAGTCGTCTGAGGGCACCAGTGTGCGCATACCAGGATGTGTGAGTAAACAACTTGAAACTGCACCCTTGGTGTTGCCTCTGTTATTCCGTCTGCTTAGACTTCCACTACACCATAGACTCTCACGAGCACCAACTGTGCCCCGGGGCACCGCTCCACCTGTGGGGAGCAGTACCACTATTGCTGCCATATCATCACCCCGGAGGCCTCATACAGCAGCGGCGGCTTTATAGCCGCATACCACAGGTGGCGTCACGAACACAAACTTTATTCAAACCCCAAGTCACCTAGCCATATTTAACTGACACCCACCAGGGCCACGGAGTCGGGCCCCGCCACCACTGATTACCCCCGGACTAGTCCGGCCCGGCACCGGGTGTCCCATAGCCCTGGGGTGGGCGAGTTATCTGTACCGCTCTTTAATGGGAGGATGAGAACTAGTGGGGATGGTATGCGTTATCTCTCGTACTTTACCATAATCCATAGGATATTTACTAAAGGCTTGGTGGAATTCTTGAACAAGCTTCAGTACTTCTTCAATTTGTTTAGGTGGGGTGGTCACCTCTCCTACATGTATGTCAGACCACCACAGAGTTTCCAGAGCTTCATTGTTTTCTTCCAATACTTGAGTCGCCTGTTGGACTTCTTTTCGAGTGGGGCTCACTACATCCTCATAGGAAATTATGGATAATTGAGCTACAGGATAATACCTTCTCAGTTCCACTGCAGTGTCACCTAGGTTTAGCATACGAATTGGTACCCTTCCTGCAGATACAGTAACGAGACTCCTTGCGGTCATAAGCGTAGGATGTTCTGCCATGGGTAAGGATTCTACTAGGGCATGATAGTCTTGTCCTTGGATCCCTGGTCGAGCATGACACCACAGCATAGTTTCAGTGTTGGGTTGCAAAATGACAGGACGTACATCGCAGATGCGGGCACGGCAGATTTCACCTCGAGGATTACTGAACTGCTGCTGTGCTGACAACACTTTGATAGTTCTCTGCAATACTTTTTGCTGTGCTTGTGATGCCGTAGGTACAGATTTATGAAGAGCCTCTAACATTTCACCATAGCAGTTGCGCAGGACATTCATACCTAGGATTACAGAGGTATCTGGTCTTTCTGGGACATTTATAACCAGAACTCCCTGTTGTGGAAGCTGGGTTTCTCCTGCACAAATAGTGGGTTCCCAATACCCTGTTATTGGTACAGACTGTCCATTAGTGGCTATGACATCTAACCACTGATCTGGAGGCTGCATAAGGAGGTTAGGGTCCCAATGTCTTTCAAAGGTGTCCTTGGCTATTGTGGTGACCTGAGAGCCAGTGTCTAACAGTGCTGTAAATGGGACACCATTGATGCGAATGGTCACTTCTGGACGAGGTCCTACATATTTGGAAAACCAAGTAACATTTTCGGGACCTATTGTCTTTCCTCCCGAGGGGCGCTCCTCTGCCTCGGGGATTGCTCTTTTAAACGCCAACATTGACGTTCCAAATGTCCAGCGCGATGACAATGTCTGCAGATTGGCTTACCCTGCTTGTCAAAACGGTCAGTAGATCGTCTCCCAGATGGGGTCTGATATTCTTGGCTAAGGCGGTTAGTAGGGAGTCCCATTTGGGTTCTGGGAGCAGATTCTAGTAGTGGAACCTCTAGTCTTTCTATTTTCTTGCAGACCTCAGCTAGTCCGCTAGCTAACTTAGCCATTTCTTTCTGTAATTCCATCATAGTATTAGCATTTGGAGCCTGCGTTTGGGCGGCTTGCGATAGCGGAGCGCTACCACTTGGACAATTAGGCAAAGATTGAACTGATGTATCACTAGCAAAGGTGGATAGCTCAAGTTTTTTAGTCGATGGGCGAAATTCCCTTCCTAAAATCTGAATAGCTAGTTCTTTGAATTCCTGGAAGGAACTATCTGCATGCTGGAGAGCTAACATTTTTAGTTGACTGCGTAGGGTTTCTGTGGCAGACCCTTCAATAAACTGCTCTTTCAGTACTTCATCTGCAATCCTAGCTTCCTGGGGCTCTACGTGTAAGATGGCCCTCCAAGCTTCTTGCAAGGATAAAGCATAGTCTCGTAAAGACTCATTAACTTCTTGTTTTTTGCTAAAGAAACGCATTTTTAACTCAGATGCAGAGCGGACCTCAAATATGCTTTCTAACCGCTCCAGGATTTGTTCTACAGTCTTTTTCTGAGCTCTGGGCCAGGACTTGATTTCTCTCAAAGGTGCACCCTGGAGTTGACCACTCAGGATTTCTATTTTTTGTTCATTTGTCATGGGGTACAGCTGAAAAAAAGCAGTCATTTTTTCTCTAAAGTCTCGTAATGTATTTGTTTCCCCATTATAATGTGGCATCCAAGGAGCTCCCAAATAATAAGGCATGGTGAAAGGCATAAATGCAGTGGAGGCTTTATCAGAACTGCTGTTGCAAAGGGTCTCATTCTCATTGTCGTCTGCCATTGTGAGTTTCACTTGTTCACTGTCAATATACAGGTGTGTATAGTTTTTTTTTTTACTCACCGTTGAGGCGTATTTTCACATATGATGACAGTAGTGAATCCTCATCTGGTGTACAGCAGTACATGCAGGCACATGAGATTCATTCTGTTCATGATGCCACTTGTAATTTGCCGCACCGCATTGTGAGAAGCCGGGCCTACTACCTCCGAGGATGTTCAGGTCACGGTGTCTCCGATGGCTCCAGCAAATCCCTAGGTTAGGTGGCAAATTATAAAGAGAAAAATAACAGAGATAGGAGACTGAGTTGTGGTGATATCTGCCAGGTATAAGGCCGCTGAAGGAAGACAGACACCAAGGATTCTGTGAAAACGTAAATGAGGAACTTTACTTAAATCTTGTAATCAATCTTTAGTCAATCAAAGTTGTTTTTCCATTTCCAATAGACAGTCATTTCATAGCAATAAATAAAGAGATCTCTTACACAGTGGACTAGTTCAAGCGTTTTTCCTATCCCGGCCTTGGGAGGATGGATGTCACTATCAATTGGATTAACTGCGTTTTTCAGTACTCTGTTGTTGCAGAAACGGGGCGCTCTGAATAGGGTGATAATTACACTCCCCGCATATCTCAATGGAGGTCTCTCTTTTTTCTGCTGCATCACAGCAACTCAACCGCATCTAACCGGTTTTTCTTTTAAACTGCCTCCTCAAGCTCCGCCCCCAACAGCCACTTCCTTGCTTTCAAATCAATTGCAATACCAAAGCAAGGCAGTAGAGGGCAGCGCAACGCTAAATAATTTACCTCCTCCCAAGGTGGGGAATAGGTGTCACAAATGTAATCACATAGATAATACAGAACACACATTGGTAGTGGCTTTTCTGGTCACTACATTATGTGTTTTGTTACCAAATCAAAGTGTTGGGTGCACGCAGTCCTGGCTGGGCCCAGCCTACCGTACCCGGGTACTGTGATCTCCAGTTTCCAGAAATACAGACTTGACGATCCTCTCACGGTAATCAGTATAGCCAGCAACTGAAGAATGGTGGTCTCTGGCACAGGATGCAGCTCACAGGCGTTACGATCCTCCGCACCAAACTCCAACACGAGTCTACTCACAATCCACCAAAGTGTTTCCTCAGCGGCTACTTTCTGTTCCGCACACCTTTCACTTTTCCTTCAGCTCACGTACAGCACCTCCTCCGGTCTCCAAGTCCACATCCGAAGACCGTTTTGATATTGCTATAGTGACCAAACAGTCAAAGGCAGATGCAAAACAGCAGCCCCTTGTGGGTAGTCAGCAACAATGCATACAGTGAACGGCAAATAAGCATCTTGCATTCACAGTGGATAAAGGTCATCAATACACCCTCACCCTATCACTTCATATCCATGTGATGGTTCATGGACGAAGTACTCAAAGTAGTAATTTTTGGCCTCTACTTAGAGATTGGTGACAAATCTTACAGATGACATGAGTTGTGTGATCCTTTGCGATGTCAAAAAAGTGACAGGCTAGGCAAGGCTTACAGCCCATGCGACCTGCAGAGCCACCAAGACTTCTGCTCAAAGGCAGAGTTGTGGCTGAGGATTCAGTTGTTGACATGCTTCCAGTACTTTGTCTCTGTCCAGGAAGACGCAACCTAACCTCATCGTCAGTAGCATCCTCCTCCACCTCCTCTGCTGACCTCATTGGCTGGCTGACTGTGGGTTGACAGTAAGTTGGGTCTCCAAACTCATAATCACCCTGTGTGTTTTCACTCCCCTTGTCCTGACTTCTCAGGACCAACCTCTTCCTGCCCTGACCGAATAGTAAAGTTCTCATTCCAATCAGGTATCTGAGTCTCATCAGCATGTTCCCCATTGTCTCCACCAAGAGGATTTACAGTTTGGGAATGAGGGTCTACATTATGCTCAGAACCTTCTTCATCGGGGCCTGGATCCGACTCACAAAGCTTCTGGGCATCAGTGCAGATCATTTCCTTGTCTGGACTCACTGCAGCTTTGGAGCAGACCTCAGATTCCCTGGCTATAGTGTGACTGAACAGCTCTGCAGACTCAACCATCTCTGTTACCCCATACTCAGCAGGGCGGGTGGAAACTTGAGAGCTGGTAGGAAGCAAGTGCGATTGGGTTGACACCACAGAGGAATGGAGTATTTGGGATATTGAAGTTGAGGTGGAGGCGAGGCCACTTGATGGAGCACTTGAGATTCTTTCAAGCACCTGCTGTTTTGGTGCCTCATCTACATTTGGTAGCAATGGTCATGTCCGTAACAAAGAGATCATATCAGATTATCCACGGGAAGAAGTATACATTTTATTTTGGCTGGAAGATGGTGTTACGAATCGGTGCCGCCATATCCGCAAGCAGCCAGCTGCGGTTCCAGCTGCCATTTTTGGCCGTGCCTCAGGTCGTTTAGCTGGCTGCTTCCTCCTCCACGTCTAAGTGTGGAAAGGCGGCTAGTGCGCATGCGTGTGCTGATTTACCCCAGCCACAGCCTAAATCAAGTGTTTCGCCTAGTGCGCATGCTCAGCCTGACTGTGCCATTCCTGAGGCTAAGTCCTCAGTCTGGGCTACTGAGCATGCTCCCACACTTAGTGTGAAAAGCCTCTTTGCACAGGTACTTGGACTCCGTGCCATGTGTAAGTCCTGTGTTGTGCCTACAGAGCATGCTGAGGCTGATAGTCTGTTTTCTGAGACTGTTATTCAGGCTACTGAGCATGCTCAGACACTTAGTACATCAGAGGCTAGGTCCGGTAAGGAACTCCCTGGCCATGTCCGTGAGGTGGCAGTACCTGATAGGCCAGAGGGCATCAGGTATCCTCATGATGTGGCCACTCCGGACTGGCTTGCAGAGGCCCGCCCCTATGACTCGGCACCTCATCATTGTTCGTCAGACGATGACTGGTGAGGTGTTTGGGGCGTGGCTGCCATGAGGTCATCAGTGAAGTTGCAGTTCCGGACAGTCCGCTGGTTATGTCACTGATGACGTGGCATTCTGCTATTGGCTCCTGGAGGTGCATTGTGGTCCACCATGGGTTGGGGCAGACCCAGATTATCAAAGGGGCTGGAGACAACAAGGAGGTCTGCAGTCAACTATTATGCTAAGACAGAGCACACCTCCATATGTTGAACCCCTTGCAGCTTTAGGCCAGAGGTAGGCAGGGATAGGGTGTCGGTGCAGGCCGCCACCACACTTGGTAACGCAGAACAGTTACGACCAGCTCCTGTCCTACCAGTCCTGCTAGTGCAACCCAGTGGCATTAACTGGGCTACTGCTGCTGTGCCTGCTGGCCTCAGGTGTGCCACCTACGCACACGGACAGCGTAGCCAATGGCCCCTGTGTTGTTAACAGGGAGTTCCTGTGCTGGGTGTGTGGACCCTGTGACGCTAACAGGGTTCACAGTCTCCAGATCTGAGTTTCATCTAACTCGGTTCAGGCTACTATTCGTTTCAGAGCCACCCAGTTCTGTATCCTTGGCCTAACCTTCGGGTTGCCAGCATCTCCTTTTCCATCTAGGAGCACGGTGGACCCCGACTGGCGATTGGGATATATACCACCTTATCATAATCTGCCAATCCCCCCGTAACAGATGGTGTTTCTTCAGCAGATGTTACTGTTGCTTTACCACCAAACTCACGGACACAAACTTATTTTCCCTTTCCAACACGCCTGTTCCCCTTTCCACCAGCATCTGGCCTTTTTCCACTCATTTTGTATATGACGAAATTTGCAACTCTGCAGGGACACCCTACTCAATGCCATCTCAGCACAGCAGCCAGCCCTCGGTCCCTCAGATGTGGACAAGTAAAAGACCATTTCCTCCTAGCCATGACAAAGCGTTGAGATTCACTCTGTGCAGCACTGGTGTTTAGTGGAAAAGCCAATCTAAGATTGCGTACCAGCTTCTGCTGATACTCCTGCATACGTGCGTCAGTTTCTATGGCAGGACTTATTTCACCAAATGTTGTCTTGTACCGGGGATCTAAGAGTGTGGCAACCCAGTAGTCAGCATTACTTCTAATTCTGAAAATCCGAGGGTCATGTTGTAGGTAGTGCAGTAAGCAGCAAGAAGGCATGTGCCTTGTGCATCCAGGAGGAACAAGTCAGAGAGAATCATGCTTCCTTCCTCTGCCCTCTCCCCCCAACCTCGCACAACAGAAATGTGATCAAGGTCTCCCTCATCTGCTGAGTCTTCCATGTCCATCGCCAGTTCATCATCCATTTCTTCCTGGGCTCCTGCACCTTCCTCAACAGTTTGGCTGCTACTATGCATTCTTGTTAATCCCTCTCCCCCACCGTCCCATGCCTGCTGCCTTGGTGCTGCTGACCATATGGACCTTGTAGATCTTGTTATCCCTTCCGCATATGACTCCTCCTGTCCTTCCTCTCCTTCTTCTTGTCCCACCACCTGACTCCGAATAATGTTTAGAGTGTGCTCCAGCATGTAGATGACCTGAATTGTCATGCTGATAATGGCATAGTCAGCGCTAAACATCTTCGTCGACATTTCTAAACTGTGAAGAAGGGTCCATAGGTCCTTGATCTGAGAACACTCCAGCAGTGTGATCTGCACCACCTCTGGATCTCGTTAGCCCAGGCTATACGTCATAACGTATTGCAGCAGGGCTCGGCGGTGCTGCCACAATCGCTGCAACATGTGCAGATTCAAATTCCTGCATGTCGGCACATCACATTTCAGGCAGTGAACTGGCAGACCGAAAGACTTTTGTAGCGATGCAAGTCATTCAGCTGCAGGGTGTCAACGGTGGAAGTGAGCACATAGCGAGTGTGCCCTCTGCAGAAGGCCATGTAGGCCGGGATAGTGGTTTAAAAATTGCTGGACAACCAGGTTCAACACATGAGCCATACAAGGCACGTGTGTCACATTGCCCTGGCGAAGGTCCGCACCCAGGTTTGCATCATTGTCGCACACGGCTGTTACATCACCACCGGAGTCCGCTCCAGCAACTTGTACTCTGATCGCCAGGTGACACCGTGTTCCTTTCGTAGATAGTGCTGGTGATGGGAGAGGAGTTGATGCCAGCGGCGCCGGTTCCGCTCATCCACTGGGCTGGGTTACCTTGAGATCTGCAGTACCACTGGCTGACTGTAGGTGGTGGGTGTCTCACAGCTTTAGTACCATCATTCAGCTACAACCAATGGGAAGACACCACACCCTTTGTACGCCCTTCCTGTCTGCTGACCACTGCCAGACATTGTTCTGAACTTCTGATTCCTGTTCCGCCCAGTTCTGTTTTGTGATTTTGTGTACTGACTACCGCTTGTTTCCTGACTACGTCTCCTGCCTGCTGTTTATGTACCTCGTTGCCCGATCCGCATTTGACCTCTGCTTGTTTTCTGATTACGTCCTTCCCATCCAATTCTGTTTCTGTTCCTCAATTCATGGTTTGACCCTGCCTGACTACTACTCTCTCGGAATGCAGCCTTCCACAGGTATTGATCACCTTGGGCCCTGTGTAATTCCAAATCCCTGTATAGGGGTTAAAGGGTTTCAGGGTTCTAGGGGTCCTGCTTGGTGAGTGGCTTCCCTCTAGCCTATCCTTTACAGCCCATCTGAGTGTGTGCATCCAGGCAGGCGCTACACCATGCCCTCTGCAGAAGGCCATGTAGGCCGGGATATTGTTTTAAAAATTGCTGGATAACCAGGTTGGACACGTGAGCCATACAAGGCACGTGTGTCACATTGCCCCGGCGAAGGGCCGCACCCAGGTTTGCAGCATTGTCGCACACAGCCTTCCCTGGCTGCAGGTTGAGTGGAGACAACCATTGATGAAACTCGGTCTCCAGAGCTAACCATTCACAACTCCTCAGCGGTGTGACTCACATTTCCCATACATTTTAAAGTACAGAGTCGACCGCCTGATGGCATTGAGCTCTGCTGCCAGCATAGTAAGGAGGTGTGTGCATGATTCCTTGTGCACAGTTACAACGCGGGTGGCCTTACCAGACAGGATTTGAGTGGAGGTGGAGGACCAAGACGAGGTTGAGGAGGCAGAAGTAGTGGAGGAACTTCTACATACAGAGAAAGGATTGACACACAACTCGTAGGGACGACAAGATTTGTACAGCAGACCCTTCTCCATCTCTCACCATAGTTACCCAGTGCCCAGTCAGCGACATGTAACGCCCCTGTCCATGGTGACTGGGCCAAGTATCTCTGGGGAAATGCACCCTGTCACACACAGAGTTTCTCAAGGAAGCGGTGATGTTGTGTGCAACATGCTGGAGTAGCGCAGGCACGCCTTTCTTGGAGAAGTAGTGGCGACTGGGCATCTGCTCTTGGGGCACTGCAATGGACATAAGATCTCGAAAATCCTCTGCGTCCGCTGGGTGGAAAGGCAGCATTTCTGCAGCCAACAGCTTGCAGATGCTGAAAGTCAACCTCTTAGGCATGTCATGCCCTTCTAAAATCATGTAAAACACAGCAAAGGGACTCCAACCAGAGTCTCCCTTTTTTCCAAAAATTGGGCCCCACACAACATTTAAGTGGCATCAATTGTCCCACAGATGCAAACTTAAAATGTTGATTTGCATGAAGCACTATGAAAAATCCACAAGCCTTTCGTCTCCCCAGGATGACACAGGGGTAGAAAAGTCCTTGCAGATCCATGATTTGTTCATCTTGATGAACGTTAGTCTGTCCACATTGTCACTGGACAGATGCATGCGCTTATCTGTCAGCACACAATCAGCAGCACTGAAGACACGTTCCGAGAGAATGCTGGCTGCGGGACACGACAATATCCCCAAGGCGTGAGTGGCAAGCTCAGGCCATTTTTCCAGATTGGAAGTGACTCGCCCACCCCAGGGCCATGGGACACCCGGTACCGGGCCGGACTAGTCCGGGGGTCGTCAGTGGTGACGGGGCCCGACTCCGTGGCCCTGGCGGGTGTCAATTAAATATGGCTGGTGACTTGGGGTTTGGGTTCGTGACGCCACCTGTGGTATGCGGCTATTAAGCCGCCGCTGCTGTGTAAGACCTCCGGGGTGATGATATGGCAGCAATGGTGGTACTGCTCCCCACAGGTGGAGCGGTGCCCCGGGGACACTGTTGGTGCTCGAGAGAGTCTATGGTGTTGTGTGGATAACACGGTGCAGGGCCGACAGGCAATGAAAGAAACAGGCACAAACAACAGTCTCTTTACCTTCTCCTCTTTTACTTCACAAACGGTTAGTCCTGGGAGACCGTTACAGGTGGTAGAGGGCTCCGGCCGGCCTGGAAGTAACTCAGATGTCGTTTTGGCCAGATGAGTATGAGGCGTACTCCTGTTCTTTTCCTTACTGTGATAGGACCCTGCTCTCTGGATTTAGCAATGGCCCTCTTTCTGCTGGGACCAGTGGTACATCCCTTTCCCTCTGTGGTAGGCTGCACAGGCCCTCTCTGGTGCTTCTCTGCTGGAGTCCACACCGGGCCCTGATGATGCAGCTGTACCTTCGGGCTGTTTATGGGCCAGGTGTTTGCAGCTCTCCTGCCCTTCGGATTCGGCTACCAGGGAGTATTTTAGGCCCTGGTGGCCACAGACTCCGATGTCCGAGTCTCTTCTGTGCCTTTCTGCTCCTCCTGTTTCACTGGGCCAAGCTGCTCCAGCTCTAGGCCCCAGTTCCACAGGACAGCACTACTCTGCGTCTGCTTGCTATGACTTCTCTCTACAGACTGACCACTAACCCCTCCCTCAGGTCAGGCTTAAGGAATGCTCCCTGGAATTCCAGGTTCAGAGCTCCCCCTGCTGGCACGAGGGAGGAACTGCGTTGGATGTTAAACTTACTGGCCAATAGACCTCCCAATTACCTCCAGGCTCAGCATTAACCCTTTGGAGGGGCAATGCTGTTGTGGCGACCAGGTCCTGGGGCGCCACAGAAGCCCAAAATGAGCAAGGCTCAAGTTGCACAGTAATGGCATCGATGTTCACCTGCAGATACTCCTATATCTGTGTCTCCTCCTACTCGTCCAGCTCTATTGTTTTCGCATGAGTATCTGTACTTGTCACTTTTCCATGTGTTTGTGGTGTCATGTGAGTTGTTTGTCACCTTTTGGACACCTTAGAAGGTGTTTTCTATGTGTTTGTGTTTGCCTCTCATTGTTTTCAATGGGGTTCAAAGGTGTTCGTCGAACGTTCTTCGAACATTCACCAAACTGATCCGCCGTTCGACAAACCGAACTCGAACACTATGGGGGTGGCTCAACACTACCACGGAGGGGTTAAACATCTTGCTGTTACACCATCACTGGGCTCCCCAACAGCAACGGTGGTCCCTCACATTACCACGTACCGTGGGTGGCGTCATGAACTTCCTAACCCTCTTGTACATACGCCCCCCACTCCTTTTAACTCGAGTGTCCGCGCGGACCCCCCGGATCCAGAGACCCCTCGAGCCACAGGGGCTCTGGATCCGAGCGGCTCAGCCGCTGGCACGGGGGCGGTACATGTACACAATATCATATATATAAATTTGTTGAACATTTATTCTGCAACTTTATTGAAAATTAGTTGTTGTGTCTTTTCCTTTTCTTTTTATCCCTTTTCTCTTATAGAAGGCTGCCGATCTTCTCTGTGAAGCATCCAGCAGTCGTCCCCAATGTTGTTCACGTTCAATCTACCTTAGTATCGTCGTTCCATCTCCTTGATATCCTGATGAAATCTTTTTCCTTTCTCTTTGGTAACAGCACCAAGGTTTTCAGGAAAGTGGTCCAAATGTAAATGTAAAAAATGTAACTTCAAATTCATCAGACATAGTTATAGTACATGAGTTGAAAAAAAAGACCTAGGTCCATCTAGTTCAGTGTTTCTCAACTCCAGTCCTCAAGACCCACCAACAGCTCATGTTTTCAGGTTTTCCTCAATCAGGTTTTCAGGATTTCCTTAAGGCCGCTTTACATGCTATGATTTATCTGACGATCTCATTAGCGATGTGACACGCCCAGATCATAGTTACGATTTGCCGAGATTGCACATAGGTCGTTTATTAGCGGTCACACATAACGATCTCACAAGCGACGCAAAATCGTTCAGCGATATTTTGTTTGACCAAGGCGGTCGTGTGGATGTTGTTCGTCGTTGGCAGGGTGTCAAACGTAGCAATATGTCTGCTGCGTTCCAAACGATGAACAATATTTTGAACGTGTCAATGATCAACGATTTTCACCCTATTTGCGATCGTTCGGAGTTGCACTTAGGCGTCACACGTCGCTAACGTTGACGGAATTGCGTCACGGAAACCGTGGCCCCGACGACATATCGCCTGATAAATCGTAGCGTGTAACGGGGCCTTTAATGTTGCACAGGTGATGGAATTATCCCCCTGTGTAATATTGAAGAAAACCTGAAAACATGATCTGTTGTTGGGTCATGAGGACTGGAGTTGAGAAACACTGTTCTAGTTCAACCTTCCTCCACCAATTATATATTTTGTCACTAAATCATTTATAACTGACAATTTTGTGTGTACTGAGGAAATCATCCAGCCCTTTTTAAAAGTTGTTATAGTGTATGCCATTAGTACCTCTTGTGGTAGGGCGTTCCACAGTCTGACTGCTCAAACTTTAATGAACCCTTTCCTATTTAGTTACTGGAATCGCTTTTCTTCCACTTGCAGTGAGTGCCCCCTTGTCCTTAGTATTGTCTTTGGAAGGGATAAGTCATGTACCAGTCCTTTATATTGACCATACATGTATTTATAGATGTAAATGAGATCTCCTCTGAGACGTCTTTTTTCTAAGCTAAACATATCTAACTTTTTCAACCTGTCATCATATGGGAGGCCTCCATTTCTTGTAGTAGTCTAGTTGCCACCTTTGAACTGACTCTAACTTCTGAATTTCCTTTTTAAAATGTGGAGCCCAAAACTGGATCCAATATTTTAGATGTGGCCTTACAAGTGATTTATAGAAGGGTAACAATATGTTGGGATCACAGGATCTAATCTCTCTTTTTATACACCCTAAAATCTTGTTTGCTTTTGCAGCTGCTGCTTGACATTGAGTGCTGCTGCTCAGCTTATTTGTAATAAGAATACCCAAGTCCTTCTCCTGTTCTGTAGTCCGAAGTTTACTTCCATTTAATGTATACGCAGCTATAGGATTACTCTGTCCTAGGTGCATTACTCTACATTAATTAACATTAAATCTCCTTTGTTAAGAATCTCCCCATTCTGACATCTTATCCAGATCTTTTTGTAATATTGTACTATCAAGGTCAGTTTTTAATATCCTACATAGTTTGGTGTCATCTGCAAAGACTGACACTTTACTATCAATCACATCCACAAGCTCATTAATAAAGAGATTAAAAAGAATCGGTCCTAGCACAGATCCCTGCGGCCCCCCACTGCTGACTATAGTCCATTTAGAGAATGTTCCATTTATGACTACTCTTTGTTTCCTATCTTTTAGGCAATCCTTACCCAGTTGCATATGGTTTCCCCTAGTCTTTGCTTCTGGAGCTTTAGTATAAGGCTATCATGTGGTACAGTATCAAATGCCTTTGCAAAGTCCAAATAAATCACATCAGCAGCATTACCAGTATCCAGATTTGCACTTACCCCTAGTGATGAGCGAGTACCAAAAAGCTCGGGTGCTCGAGGCTCGGGCCGAGCATCCCAAGATACTCGTGTACTCGGCCCGAGCACCGAGCCCAATGTTATCCTATGGGAGACCGAGTATTTTTCTGAAATGACCCCCGGCAGCATGTAGAAACCCTAAAAATGTCATAAAAGTCTCAGAAGAGTGTTCACATGACATGGTAACAGCATGGGGAAGACCCCTTGAAGCATTTATCACTCAAAAGTCACAGCTTTGAACAATTTTATCTGAGTTTTACGCCATTTTTACGGACTCGCCAAAAAACCTTCCAAAATGACACCAAAATGAATTTTCATGGCGGAAATGTTAAGGGCACATACCCAATAGTGAGATAGAGCTGGTGTATGTTACTTTTTGAGATTACATGAAAAATTTTACGTGAAAACATTGTGTGGCACTCCGATGTCCCTGAGAAGAGACGTACATGAAGGCCTCTTGAGTCTAATGTGCCCATTTTGAGGAAGTGAGTCTTTGCAGTATTTTCCTTTGCCAGGGCAGTCCAAAATTGTGAGGTTCACCAATGCCCCTGCATACAGACGTGCATGATGGCCTGTAAACCTGAAGTGCCCATTGTAAGGAAATGGGTCTATTGTAGTATAGCCCTTTGGCAGGGCAGAAAAAAATTGGGAAGCTCCACATTGTCCCTGGAGAGAGACGTGCATGAGGGCCTGTAAACCTGAAGTGCCCATTCTAAGGAAGTGGGTCTATTGTAGTATAGCCCTTTGGCAGGGCAGCCAAAAATTGGGAAGCTCCACATTGTCCCTGGAGAGAGATGTGCATGAGGGCCTGTAAACCTGAAGTGCCCATTGTAAGGAAGTGGGTCTATTGTAGTATAGCCCTTTGGCAGGGCAGCCAAAAATTGAGAAGCTCCACATTGTCCCTGGAGAGAGACGTGCATGAGGGCCTGTAAACCTGAAGTGCCCATTGTAAGGAAGTGGGTCTATTCTAGTATAGCCCTTTGGCAGGGCAGCCAAAAATTGGGAAGCTCCACATTGTCCCTGGATAGAGACGTGCATGATGGCCTGTAAACCTGAAGTGCCCATTGTAAGGAAGTGGGTCTATTGTAGTATAGCCCTTAGTCAGGGCAGCCAAAAATTGGGAGGCTCCACATTGTCCCTGGATAGAGACCTGTTAGGTTCTTAGTGCGTCCGTGCTTGCATTTAAAAACCGCACGTGTGTGCCTGTTGGTGGCAGCGTTCAGGTGCACTTGTGTGCGTTTTGCACAAACTTGGATATAACGCACAAGTCTAGTGAATACACGTCAGCACAGCATTGCAAAATGCGCAAGGGCGTTGGCAACGAACAAGGAAGTGGACGTGATGGTGGTGCAGGCAGAGGCCGAGGTCGTGGGCAAGCTCTAATTTCGCCACAACAAAGGGCCACATCTACTCGCTCGCACGTCCTGTCCCAAATTCTTGGGGACCGCAGCAGTACACCGCTCTTGAACCAAGACCAGTGTCAACAGGTTGTTAGTTGGATAGCGGATAATGCTTCCAGTCAGATTGGCACTACCACAAACACTCTGTCTTCCACACGGTCAAGTGTCAGTAGCCGTGATACTGCACCGCACATTTCAGAACCTCATCCTCCTTCCTACCACCAGGCCGAGTACACGTCCACGGGCATTACTGATCCCACACTTGGACACTCGAAAGAGCTGTTCACGTTTCCATTCGCACATTTTGGCCTCTCGCCAGCTCCTGTTGAAGTGGGTCATGACGAGATCGTATGTACAGATGCCCAAATATTTGAGCAGCCACGTTCTCACGAAGTTGGCAACGTGTCTCAACAAGGGGTGGACGATGATGAGACACAATTGTCAGGAAGTCAGGAGGAGGAGCAGGGTGCGGAAGAGGAAGACGATGTGGTGGATGAACCAGTAACTGACCCAACCTGGCAGGAGGATATACAGAGCGAGGACAGCAGTGCACAGGGGGAGGGAGGCGTAGCATCCCAACAGGCAGTAAGAAGCAAGGTGGTGGCCCCAGGCAGAAGTCAGCCAACCGTTCCCCGGAACAACAACACGACACAAGGTGCGTGTACAAATGTTAGGTCTTCCCGAGTCTGGCAGTTTTTTAAGTTGGCTCCAGATGATTCTAAAAAGGCCATTTGCAACACCTGCCATGCCAGCATCAGCAGGGGTACCAAAACTAGCAGCCTGACCACCACCAGCATGATCAGGCACATGTCAGCCAAGCACCCGACTTTGTGGGATGTACAACAGAGTCGAGGAGCAGTGCTTGCTGATGTCACTGCTACGTCTTCGCTTGTTGTGCATGCGAGCCAATCCCCTGTCCATGATGCCCGCGAACAAGCCTCCTCTGGCCCTGCACCTGCAGTTGCCCACGCAGAAATAACACCATCATCAAGCACGTCCTTGTCCCAGCGCAGCGTTCAGTTATCCATTCAGCAAACCTTTGAACGCAGGTGCAAATACACTGCCAACGCCCCACATGCCACACTTCTAAATGCTAACATTTCGCGACTGCTTGCGCTGGAAATGTTGCCTTTTAGGCTGGTGGAGACAGAAGCATTCCGTGACCTGATGGCGGCAGCAGTCCCACGTTACTCGGTCCCCAGCCGCCACTATTTCTCCCGGTGTGCCGTCCCCGCATTGCATAACCACGTGTCACAAAACATCACACGTGCCCTGAACAACGCTGTTTCAGCCAAAGTCCACCTAACCACAGACACGTGGACAAGTGCTTGTGGGCAAGACCGCTACATCTCGTTGACGGCACACTGGGTTATTATTGTGGAAGCTGGGACCCAGTCTGACCGAGAGACGGAACACGTCCTTCCCACACCAAGGTTTGCAGGCCCTACCTCAGTCAGGGTTTCACCCACACTCTACAGCTCCGGAATGTCATGCTCCTCAGCCTTCTCCTCCTCCTGCGCATCCTCACCCACTTTACCCTCCACACCAGTCCCAAGCTGGAAGCACTGCAGCACTGCCTCGGCGAAGCGGCAACAGGCTGTGCTGAAGCTAATCTGTATAGGTGAGAAACCCCACAATGCAGAAGAGGTGTGGACAGCTCTGAAACAGCAGGCAGATCACTGACTCACACCTCTGAACCTAAAGCCAGGAAAGGTCGTGTGTGACAATGGCCGGAACCTGGTGGCGGCTTTGAGGCGAGGCCAGCTGACACATGTTCCATGCATGGCCCATGTGCTCAACCTCGTGGTTCAGCGGTTTCTAAAGTCATACCCAGAGCTGTCTGATCTGCTGGTAAAAGTATGCCGCCTGTCTGCACATTTTCGAAAGTCACCTACTGCTTCAGCCGGCTTTGCCGGCTTTCAGCGCCGTTTGCATCTTCCGGCTCACAGACTGGTGTGTGATGTCCCCACGCGTTGGAATTCAACTCTGCACATGTTGGTCAGGATATGTGAGCAGAAGAGGGCAGTTGTTGAGTACCTGTGTCGCGGGCGGGGAGGAGGGTGTCAGCACACCGCGCTCACCCCTTCTGCTCGGGTCCGGCAGCTGCTCCTGGTGGCTCGAGCTGTGGGCCGGATCCCGGGGTTTCTCGAGCGACACTCCTCGCCCGTGAGTGAAAGGGGGTGTTTGTTGGGTGTGGGGATTGTTATAGTTCGTGACGCCACCCACGGTTGTGGTGATTGCACCACCGCTGCTCAGTGTGGGGGTCCCGGGGATGGTGATGCGGAGCAGCCAGGTGTTGTGTTGCCCCTCCGTGGGTAGGGGTTGGTGATCCCGGGGCCCGGTGATGAGATGTGAAGTGTAGGGCCTGGAGGGCACAGGGACGCGGGGGCAGCGCTGTGCCTTGCGGCACTATGGTACTCACTCAGCCTGACACACGGACACAGTCTGTACGGTAAACCAACGGCTGGTAGGACGGTCCCACAGACGGCTGCACCTGCACTCCCGGTAGGTGACGGTGATGTCTCTCTTCCTTGCACCTATGTTGACTGATGGTAGCGGTGGATTCCCTCCGGTTACCCGCTCCCCGGCTGCAATCTGGGCCGGAGGAGCTCTACACTTTGCCCGCAGGCGCTGGCCCTGGGGAAACTGGTGCCCTGGCGGTGGCGGTGTCTCCCCGGTTCAGGTTGGGCTGTTGCCTTCACTCGGGACTTGGTTGTTGGGGGAGCTGCGTCCCCGTCACTGACGGATTTGGCAAATCTGGCGACTCCTAGCCTTGCCGGGGTCCGAGAGGCCCCTGCCCTGGTGCTGACTGTCCTTCGGAACACTGCTCCAGACCACCGGGCACACAGCCAACGGGGTCCTTCCAGGAACTTCCAAACGGTCCCCCTCCAGACAGTCACCGCCGTTGCTGACCTTGCTGTTCTGGCCCTCACAAAGCTGGACCCTTCAGGCTTCTTCCTCTTCTGTCACTTTACTTGCTTTTCCTCCTTTCCTACTTTCACTTTCTTAACTCCTCTACCTAGCTCATCACTCCTGCTCCTCCCTGAGCTATCTCCCCACTCAAGCTCGTCCCTGAGCTGACTGCCTGGTTACTTCCTGCCTCCAGTGTTGTGAGCTCCTTGGTGGGCGGAGACAACCGCCTGGCCCACCCCCTGGTGTGCATCATCAACCTCTGGAGGAAGGCAACAAGGATTTGTGGTTAGCTGTGATGTGCCTACCTGGAGTGTGGGGTGTGGTGGTGTTTGACCTGTGTCCCCTGGCTTGCCCAGGGCGACACATTCCCCCTTAGCAAAATGCAGACCGTCCGCGGGCTGCCGTCCTACACCGGTTTTATTTTTCTGTAAAAAGGGGTAACAAGGTTAAACAAAACATAAATACATTTTTAATCAAAAACTCTTCCCAAGACGGGAGGCACATTTACTTAAACGTTGCAACGGTGTACGGTCACGGTTTCCGCTCTCTCCCACCCAAGCAACCTGGCCCTGATGCTGCCCCTAAAGCCCAGGCAGCACCCCTTGACCCACAGTCCAGCACAAGTTACCCGAGCGGGATCTGTCCTTCCCCTCCAGAGGGTGGCCACCGGTTCCTTTGGTGGCTGGGCCCTAGCCTGCTCTGCTCAGGGCCCTCCCTCCAACCTGCCTCTCCGGAGACGGCATTGCGGAAACGGTAACGGTACCCAACATATTTACAAGCCACTTAACGTTTGTGGTGCCCTGCTAGTTCACGGGCTTGTCCATGGATAGTTCCCATGCAAATAAACTTTAAAGGGTCCCCACGGGGACAACGGTGCCGGCTCCAGCCGGTTGCAAATCAACACACAAATCAGGTGAAAAACTCGGTATAATCATTTTCTTCTTATCATTTGCAGAACTTTTTCAAACAACACACAGCAAACAAGCAACTCAGTGGTGGTCCCAACGGGGACGGTGCAACGGGCATCCGCTGCCCTACTCCGGTCCTTTTTCTGCTTCATCCGAGGGAGGGGATGCAGAGCACACCTTGCTCTCCGGGCTGCCCCTCAGCTTTACGTCCAGGGCAAACCACCCCCTCTCTCCGCAGTGCCGGGTGTAACGCACCATGTCCCCTGGTATGAGATTGCGGCCAGGATGCTCCTCGGGCAGATGGGCATGCACGTCCCGCCGGGCCACAAACACCTCGGCCTCCAGGTCCGGTTCGTATATGAATCCGTAGCCCCGGCGGATATCGAATCGCCTCACCTGTCCCTCGTAGAACGGGCCCCGGACACGGAAGGTCGCTTGCCGCAAGTTTTCTTTTTCCCGAATGGCTCGGGCCACCAGCTCGGCTTTCCTTCTCTCCCTCTCCGCGATCTCCAGGCCCAGCTTTGTCGGCTCCCTGTCCCAGTATGGCGCTGCTACCTGCTCCGGCGCACGGGTTGAGCCCCGCGGGACATCCAGCACGTTACCCACTGTCAGGAAGGTGGGTAGCGTATCCCGCAGTGTCATGGCCTTGGGCGCTGCCTTGCAGCAACAACCCGGCGCCACCTCAGCCGAGGTGTGGGGGATGGGCACAGGGGCTTTCCGCAGCCGGGCCTTCGGCTCGGAGCGGGTCGTCGGTTCCGGCTCGGGAAACTGCTCGGGGACGGTCTCTGGCACAATCTTCGGGGCTTTCCATGGTAATGCCTCCGGTTTGTTGCGGGCTCCGGCTACAGGTCGGTCCGCTGGGGCGGACGGGCTGGGTATCGCTACCGGTTGCGGTGGTAGCGGGCCTAGTGGCGGGGTCACGGCCTCCGAGACGGGTGGCGAGGGAGGCAACGGGGGGAGAGGGCTTGGACCGGGCCCCACAGCCGCGATGACCGGCCCTGCAAGGGCATTGGGACGTGGGTCACTCACCCTCCCTTTCTCCGCCTCCTCCTCGCGTCTCCGCACGGTGGCTACAACGTCCGCCTTGTCGGCCTCCCACTCCTCCATGAGGAGCTGCATCTTGACCTGCAGCCGTTGATAGAGCTGCGCGGTCCGGATCTCCACCCACGCCGCGGTTCCAGGCGCGGGGGGTACGGTGTCGCGGGACGGCATCCACATGGTGTCTTCACTGGTTGCTTCCAGGAACGGTATTCTTGCAAGGTCCTGGCGTCCCTGCATTTATAGCCGCAGCTACATGCGTCCAGCCGCCATCGCGTCCCCCTTAGCTCTTTCCGGCCCCTCCTCTCTCGGGGCGGGGTTTTGGCCTTCGCGCCTCTACTGCTCGAGAAGAAGCTCGAGCGGGAACTTTTCGCGCCAAAGATGGCGGCTTCTGAAATTTTTCTGCCGGATGCCTCCGGCGGTAACAAGGCGCACCTCTACCTGACGGCAGAGCGGTAAGATCCTGTTCGTGACGCCAAGTTGTCGCGGGCGGGGAGGAGGGTGTCAGCACACCGCGCTCACCCCTTCTGCTCGGGTCCGGCAGCTGCTCCTGGTGGCTCGAGCTGTGGGCCGGATCCCGGGGTTTCTCGAGCGACACTCCTCGCCCGTGAGTGAAAGGGGGTGTTTGTTGGGTGTGGGGATTGTTATAGTTCGTGACGCCACCCACGGTTGTGGTGATTGCACCACCGCTGCTCAGTGTGGGGGTCCCGGGGATGGTGATGCGGAGCAGCCAGGTGTTGTGTTGCCCCTCCGTGGGTAGGGGTTGGTGATCCCGGGGCCCGGTGATGAGATGTGAAGTGTAGGGCCTGGAGGGCACAGGGACGCGGGGGCAGCGCTGTGCCTTGCGGCACTATGGTACTCACTCAGCCTGACACACGGACACAGTCTGTACGGTAAACCAACGGCTGGTAGGACGGTCCCACAGACGGCTGCACCTGCACTCCCGGTAGGTGACGGTGATGTCTCTCTTCCTTGCACCTATGTTGACTGATGGTAGCGGTGGATTCCCTCCGGTTACCCGCTCCCCGGCTGCAATCTGGGCCGGAGGAGCTCTACACTTTGCCCGCAGGCGCTGGCCCTGGGGAAACTGGTGCCCTGGCGGTGGCGGTGTCTCCCCGGTTCAGGTTGGGCTGTTGCCTTCACTCGGGACTTGGTTGTTGGGGGAGCTGCGTCCCCGTCACTGACGGATTTGGCAAATCTGGCGACTCCTAGCCTTGCCGGGGTCCGAGAGGCCCCTGCCCTGGTGCTGACTGTCCTTCGGAACACTGCTCCAGACCACCGGGCACACAGCCAACGGGGTCCTTCCAGGAACTTCCAAACGGTCCCCCTCCAGACAGTCACCGCCGTTGCTGACCTTGCTGTTCTGGCCCTCACAAAGCTGGACCCTTCAGGCTTCTTCCTCTTCTGTCACTTTACTTGCTTTTCCTCCTTTCCTACTTTCACTTTCTTAACTCCTCTACCTAGCTCCTCACTCCTGCTCCTCCCTGAGCTATCTCCCCACTCAAGCTCGTCCCTGAGCTGACTGCCTGGTTACTTCCTGCCTCCAGTGTTGTGAGCTCCTTGGTGGGCGGAGCCAACCGCCTGGCCCACCCCCTGGTGTGCATCATCAACCTCTGGAGGAAGGCAACAAGGATTTGTGGTTACCTGTGATGTGCCTACCTGGAGTGTGGGGTGTGGTGGTGTTTGACCTGTGTCCCCTGGCTTGCCCAGGGCGACACACCTGCATCACCTAAGCCGTCGGGAAATGGGTCAAACTCCACACGTAACACCTGAGGAGTGGAGATGGATGTCCGACCTATGTACCATCCTCCAAAACTTTGAGGACTCCACCAAGATGGTGAGCGGCGATGACGCCATTATTAGCGTCACCATACCGCTTCTCTGCCTTCTAAAATGGTCTCTGCTCAAAAACAAACATGATGCATTGCAGGCGGAGCGCGATGAGTTTGAGCAAGAAACAGTAGTGGGTGTGGGTGATAACACACAGCCCAGCCTCGTCTCATCACAACGTGCAGTGGAGGACTATGACGAGGAGGAGGATGAAGACATGGAGCAACTCTCCGGCCAAATTGAGGATATGACATGCACACCAGTCATATCCTCGGTTCAGCGTGGCTGGCCAGAGGACAGGGTAGATGAGGAGGAGGAGGAGGAGGAGGAGGACAGCATGTTCAGTCATCGTGTTGGTAAGGATACCGAAGTGATGGCTGTTAAGAGTCTGGCGCACATGGCTGACTTTATGGTAAGCTGCCTGTCTCGTGACCCTCGCGTTAAGAACATCTTGGCCGACAATCATTACTGGTTGGTAACACTGTTAGACCCACGCTAAAAGGAGAACTTTATGTCTCTTATTCCAGAGGCGGAGAGGTCAGCCAAAATGCAGCAGTTCCGGAAGGCCATAGTCACGGAAGTAGGCAAAGCATTCCCCTCACAAAACTCTAGCGGCATAGGTCAGGAATCAGTGGACAACCAAGGCGTACAGCCGAGAGGGGAACAAGTCCAATCCGCCAGAGGTAGGGGAACAGTCTTTAAGATGTGGGACAGTTTGCTCAGCCCCTCACGTACCACAGCCCCTGAGGTGCGGGGTAGTGCCACAAGAAATCCTAAGTTTGCCCAGCTGCTCAAGGAGTACCTTGCAGATCGAACAACTGTACTCCGACATTCCTCTGTGCCTTACAATTATTGGGTATCCAAGCTGGACACATGGCATGAATTGGCTCTCTACGCCTTGGAAGTCCTGGCCTGCCCTGCCGCTAGCGTTTTGTCAGAGCGTGTTCTTAGTGCCGCAGGTGGAATCATTACAGATAAACGCACCCGCCTGTCAACTGAAAATGCTGACAGGCTGACTCTGATTAAGATGAACAAGGGTTGGATTGGGCCAGACTTCACCACACCACCAGCAAATGAGAGCGAAATTTAAAGTTTGTAACGGGAATTTGCCATGCACCTCCACTCACCCATGGGTACACACTTCTGGACTTTGGCTAATCGCTGGACTGCTCCTCCTTCTCCTCATGCGCCACCATGATGACCGTTACAATAGTTAGGCCGTTGTTTCAGGTATGCCCCCAGTGGTAAATTTTTTCGCCCATTCTTTCAGAATGGGCATTACAACGTCAGGAGACACGCTCATTTGCAATGGGAACAATGTTTTGAGGCCCTCATGCACATCTCTATCCAGGGACAATGTGGAGCCTCCCAATTTTTGGCTGCCCTGCCTAAGGGCTATACTACAATAGACCCACTTCCTTACAATGGGCACTTCAGGTTTACAGGCCATCATGCACGTCTCTATCCAGGGACAATGTGGAGCCTGACGCTGCCACCGACAGGCACACACGTGCGTTTTTTAAATGCAAGCACGGACGCAATAAGAACCTAACAGGATTTTAGGAGCGACAATTACTGAGAAGTTTGACACTATCAGACACTGCTGACTGACGTGTATTATACACTAGACTTGTGCGTTATATAATAGTTTGTGCAAAACGCACACAAGTGCACCTGTACGCTGCCACCGACTGCCACACACGTGCGTTTTTTAAATGCAAGCACGGACGCAATAAGAACCTAACAGCTTTTTAGGAGCGACAATTACTGAGAAGTTTGACACTATCAGGACTGTTTTAGACTGTGTACACCAGCCCCAGATATGATGAAGGCTGGTATACGGTCACCACTAGGAATGGCTATATACCCTGCCTGCCTGCCTGCCTGTATACAGCAACAATAGTCCTGAGAAGGACTCTTCTGGTCACTAGCCTGTATTCTGACCTGGCTATACCCTGCCTGCCCTGCCTGTATACAGCAACAATAGTCCTGAAAAGGACTCTTCTCCTGTACTCCGACCTGGCTATACCCTGCCTGCCTGTATACAACTACAATAGTCCTGAGAAGGACTTCTGGTCACACTGTTTGCAGCCCTGCTACGAAATAACTATAAAAGGGCCGCAAACCTTTCCCTGAAGCAGCAACACTCTCCCTGCACTGACTGTCTGGATGGCTGTGTGCAGAGCACAGCGCGCCCGCCGGTATATCACTGCAATTCCACATCTAACAGGGCTGTGGCACTGCAGTGGTCTGCCAGCCAATCCCTGCGTGAGGGCTGGCTCTCAAAAGAGCGCCAACATGCAGGGATGAAGACCACGAGTACAGCATGAGTATCGCGAGATTACTTGGTCCCCGCCGAGTAGCCCGAGTACCGTGATACTCGTGCGAGTACCGAGTAGTGACAAGCATACTCGCTCAACACTACTTACCCCCTCATAGAACCCCAACAGGTTGGTTAGACATGATTTATCTTTCATGAATCCATGCTGGTTTTAGTTGTTAGATTATTCTCTCTAATGTATTGTTGCATGTCATCTCTTAATGCCCTTAAAAACCTTGCACATCACTAATGTCAGGCTTACCGGACTGTAGTTGCCTCTTACCTTTCTTAAATATCAGCAGCACCACGCCGGTCATCCTCCAATTCTAAGGCACCAACCCTGTCACAAGAGAGTCTGAGAAGATAAGATACAGTGGTCTGTTAACCCCTTCACCCCGCTTCCATTTTTCATTTTCATTTTTCCTCTCCTTCTTCCGAGAGACATGCATTTTTTGTTTTTTATTTTCTTTGCCATATGAGGGATTATTTTTTGGGAGATGAGTTGTACTTTTGAATGACACCATTCATTTTACCATAGACTTTACTGGAAAATGGGGAAAAAAATCCAAATTGTGGAGAAATTGTGAGTAAACTGCAAATCCGCAATGGTAATGTTTTTTTTTATTCACCGTGTTCACTATATGGTAAATTTGTTGTGTCAGTATGATGTCTCAGGTTGGTCCGAGTTCGTAGATACCAAACAAGTATACCTTTACTTTTCTCTAAGGAGTGAAAAAATATTCAGAAGTTTGTCCAAAAAAAGTATAGCGCATTTGTCGCCATGTTCCGAAACCTGTAGTGTTCTCTATTTTCGGGATCTGGTGCTCAGTGATGTCTTATTTTTTGCGTCTTGAGCTGGAGTTTTTAATTATACCATTTTTGTGTAGATGTGCTGTTTTAATCGCTTGTTATTACATTTTAATGAAATGTTGTGGTCATCAAAAAATGTAATTTTGGTGTTTAGAACCGTGTGCTGAACAGATTAATTGATTTTATATTTTGATAGAGAGGGAATTTCTGAAAGCGGCAATACCAAATATGTGTATATTTTTTACACTTTTTTTATTGTGTTTTTTTTCAATGGCCAAATGGGTGGTGATTTGAGCTTTTATTTATTTATTTCAGATTTTTTAAACTTTTTTTTTATTTTACATTTTTGTTTGGATTTTACTAGTACCTCCAGGACATCTTATGACTGCACAGTCTGATCTGATCACTTCTCCTGATCAGAGCGATCAGAGAAATGCTTATCTCCTGTGAGTGCCAGCACTCTGTCAGCAGTCACAGGAAGTGAGTCATGGTAGCATCATGGGTCATCAGCTGACTACCATTACCATGAAAACACATTGGCGGCCATTTATTGCGTCACGGGGCCGTCGATGGTGGCAGGAAATGGTGCAATCCTCTCCATGGCCCTTTAAATCAGGCTGTCAGTGTTTTATAGCGCGATCTTCTGATCAGATCAGCAGACATGTGCGGAGATTACCTAAAGCGGGCTTTACACGCTGCGACATCGCTAATGCGGAGTCGTTGGGGTCACGGATTTTGTGACGCACATCCGGCCGCATTAGCGATGCCGTTGCGTGTGACACCGATAAGCGATTTTGCATCGTTGCAAAACAGTGCAAAATCGCTAATCGGCGACACGGGGGTTCATTCTCAATTATCGTTACTTCAGCAGTAACGAGGTTGTTCGTCGTTCCTGCGGCAGCACACATCGCTGCGTGTGACGCCGCAGGAGCGAGGAAGCTCTCCTTACCTGCCTCCCGGTCGCTATGCGGAAGGAAGGAGGTGGGCGGGATGTTACGTCCCGCTCATCTCCGCCCCTCCGCTGCTATTGGGCGGCGGTTCAGTGACGTTTCAGTGACGTCGCTGTGACGCCGCACGGACCGCCCCCTTAGAAAGGAGGCGGTTCGCCGGTCACAGCGACGTCGCCGGACAGGTAAGTATGTGTGACGGCTGTGGGCGATGTTGTGCGGCACGGGCAGCGATTTGCCCGTGTCGCGCAACAGATGGGGGCGGATACCCACACTACCGATATCGGGACCGATATCGCAGTGTGTAAAGTAGCCTTTAGGCTCACCCCCAGTAACCGGGTGACACGTCCAATTACGTAATAGTACGTCATTGGTCGTGAAGGGGTTAATTGTGTTCTCAAGTTCTTGAGTCCAGGTTGTAAAGATGTTCTTGCTGGCCAACGTTTTTGCCTCCAGTGATGAGGTCTATTCCGAGTGTTCCATTGACACAAAAAGTTTGTATAATCTCCTGGCTGCCCAAGGAGCAGAGAGAGAACTTTCAGGTCACCACACATTGACCATCCTTGATCCTCATAGTAAAGTTCCTGGAGAATAAAGTTTAAATTTTCATAGCTTTCACTCAAGTGCAAGAATACCCTACTGGCACTAAAGCATTCTTGTGCAGTAAAGCAGCTTTCAGACTTTTTTTCTTCACTCGCTTATATTGTGTGCAATGCTAATTTGTTCCATCAGCCCAGGAACATCACTGCAATACACTGGAGCACCGTCTTGAGAAAAGTATGATATTCCTTTTCTCATCTTTTGTACCATGAAAAACAGGTACCAGGAGCTAGTAAGTTCCTTTTCATTAGTCTAGAGTCTAAAAGTTCTGCAGAATGTTTAGGAAGGTCCAAGTCCCTGACTAAATCATTTAATCGAGCAGTGAAAAAAGCTGTGTCTTCTTGGGACTAGTGGGAAAGTCTTCATCAGAGTCCTGCTCTTCATGTTTTGAATCTTTTAAATCAGGTGTATCTTCAAGTTTCACCGGACGTGAAGGGACAAGACATTCCTGGAAAGTGAGGAACAGGGCGAATCGCTGATGGGAGGTCTAGCTATCTAATTTCCTTCTTATTTTAAAGGTTGAATCCCTTCACATCGCACATACAAAAGTATTCAAATTGTCTCTCCAGTAAAGGAGACAAACTCTAGCACAGCGCCACCTATTGGAAGTAGCGATCCTAAAAGTCACAAGTGGATTTTCAACAATCCTTTGCAATATGACTCAGGATATATAAGCCAGATCAGAATCCCAATTTGCAGACACGGTGTTTCGGGGTGCTTGCCCCTCGTCAGTGCAAAGTATGGGGGTGTCTGATCTGGCTCATGAGAAAGCTATGTGGGGACCACGGGGGAACACTATTCTCCTTAAGGAGACTTTGCAAGCCAGTCTGGCTGCCAGGTAAGGGGACTTATAGCTGCAATGCCCCTCTGGGAAATATTCAAATTGTCTCTCCAGTAAAGGAGACAAACTCTAGCACAGCGCCACCTATTGGAAGTAGCGATCCTAAAAGTCACAAGTGGATTTTCAACAATCCTTTGCAATATGACTCAGGATATATAAGCCAGATCAGAATCCCAATTTGCAGACACGGTGTTTCGGGGTGCTTGCCCCTCGTCAGTGCAAAGTATGGGGGTGTCTGATCTGGCTCATGAGAAAGCTATGTGGGGACCACGGGGGAACACTATTCTCCTTAAGGAGACTTTGCAAGCCAGTCTGGCTGCCAGGTAAGGGGACTTATAGCTGCAATGCCCCTCTGGGAAATATTCAAATTGTCTCTCCAGTAAAGGAGACAAACTCTAGCACAGCGCCACCTATTGGAAGTAGCGATCCTAAAAGTCACAAGTGGATTTTCAACAATCCTTTGCAATATGACTCAGGATATATAAGCCAGATCAGAATCCCAATTTGCAGACACGGTGTTTCGGGGTGCTTGCCCCTCGTCAGTGCAAAGTATGGGGGTGTCTGATCTGGCTCATGAGAAAGCTATGTGGGGACCACGGGGGAACACTATTCTCCTTAAGGAGACTTTGCAAGCCAGTCTGGCTGCCAGGTAAGGGGACTTATAGCTGCAATGCCCCTCTGGGAAATATTCAAATTGTCTCTCCAGTAAAGGAGACAAACTCTAGCACAGCGCCACCTATTGGAAGTAGCGATCCTAAAAGTCACAAGTGGATTTTCAACAATCCTTTGCAATATGACTCAGGATATATAAGCCAGATCAGAATCCCAATTTGCAGACACGGTGTTTCGGGGTGCTTGCCCCTCGTCAGTGCAAAGTATGGGGGTGTCTGATCTGGCTCATGAGAAAGCTATGTGGGGACCACGGGGGAACACTATTCTCCTTAAGGAGACTTTGCAAGCCAGTCTGGCTGCCAGGTAAGGGGACTTATAGCTGCAATGCCCCTCTGGGAAATATTCAAATTGTCTCTCCAGTAAAGGAGACAAACTCTAGCACAGCGCCACCTATTGGAAGTAGCGATCCTAAAAGTCACAAGTGGATTTTCAACAATCCTTTGCAATATGACTCAGGATATATAAGCCAGATCAGAATCCCAATTTGCAGACACGGTGTTTCGGGGTGCTTGCCCCTCGTCAGTGCAAAGTATGGGGGTGTCTGATCTGGCTCATGAGAAAGCTATGTGGGGACCACGGGGGAACACTATTCTCCTTAAGGAGACTTTGCAAGCCAGTCTGGCTGCCAGGTAAGGGGACTTATAGCTGCAATGCCCCTCTGGGAAATATTCAAATTGTCTCTCCAGTAAAGGAGACAAACTCTAGCACAGCGCCACCTATTGGAAGTAGCGATCCTAAAAGTCACAAGTGGATTTTCAACAATCCTTTGCAATATGACTCAGGATATATAAGCCAGATCAGAATCCCAATTTGCAGACACGGTGTTTCGGGGTGCTTGCCCCTCGTCAGTGCAAAGTATGGGGGTGTCTGATCTGGCTCATGAGAAAGCTATGTGGGGACCACGGGGGAACACTATTCTCCTTAAGGAGACTTTGCAAGCCAGTCTGGCTGCCAGGTAAGGGGACTTATAGCTGCAATGCCCCTCTGGGAAATATTCAAATTGTCTCTCCAGTAAAGGAGACAAACTCTAGCACAGCGCCACCTATTGGAAGTAGCGATCCTAAAAGTCACAAGTGGATTTTCAACAATCCTTTGCAATATGACTCAGGATATATAAGCCAGATCAGAATCCCAATTTGCAGACACGGTGTTTCGGGGTGCTTGCCCCTCGTCAGTGCAAAGTATGGGGGTGTCTGATCTGGCTCATGAGAAAGCTATGTGGGGACCACGGGGGAACACTATTCTCCTTAAGGAGACTTTGCAAGCCAGTCTGGCTGCCAGGTAAGGGGACTTATAGCTGCAATGCCCCTCTGGGAAATATTCAAATTGTCTCTCCATACTTTGCACTGACGAGGGGCAAGCACCCCGAAACACCGTGTCTGCAAATTGGGATTCTGATCTGGCTTATATATCCTGAGTCATATTGCAAAGGATTGTTGAAAATCCACTTGTGACTTTTAGGATCGCTACTTCCAATAGGTGGCGCTGTGCTAGAGTTTGTCTCCTTTACTGGAGAGACAATTTGAATATTTCCCAGAGGGGCATTGCAGCTATAAGTCCCCTTACCTGGCAGCCAGACTGGCTTGCAAAGTCTCCTTAAGGAGAATAGTGTTCCCCCGTGGCACATACAAAAGTAGTAGTCAACACAATGATTTTGTTGTTCCCCCCAGATCATAGGCATGGAAAAACGAAAGCTCTCATTCCTCCCTTGTAACCACTGTTGTAGTTCTTCTACACAAACAGAACACACTACATGTGGAGCCCACGACTTGTCTTGATCAACTAGTTTTACACCAAAGGTCACGCAGAAGGGTCAAAGTATGGTGGAAGATAAAGCCTATGGAGTCAGAGCTTTTGAAAAAGCTGTACGTGATGGAATTTTTTTATATCTTTATTGAGTTTAGCAATTGAAACTATATAAAATCCCCTCAATGTTATGACAGTCACATTGTACGGGCTCAAGAGTTGGGCAAGTGCTTTATTCGATTTTTTCCTAATTTTTCATTGTTTCATTACCCATTGTGTTATTTCATGCAAAACAATATGATGTTTAAGAAACTTCCTAACCACTATTTCGTATACTTTATGGGGTGCACTATGTAAAGTGATGTGATTTGTAAAGGGGGTTTTAACCCCTTCAGCCCCAAGCCTATTTTGACCCTAAAGACCAGGCCATTTTTTGCAATTCTGACCAGTGTCACTTTATGAGGTTATAACTCTGGAACGCTTCAGCGGATCCCGGTGATTCTGAGATTGTTTTTTCGTGACATATTGGGCTTCATGTTAGTGGTAAATTTAGGCCGATATTTTTTGCATTTCTTTGTGAAAAAAACGAAAATTTTGAAAATTATGTAATTTTCAAACTTTGAATTTTTTAAAACCAACGAGACATATGACACAAAATAATTAATAAATAACATTTCCCACATGTCTATTTTACATCAGAACAATTTTGGGGAAAAAAAAAAAATTTAAGGAAGTTATAGGGGTTCAAAGTTTATGAGCAATTTCTCATTTTTACAACAAAATTTACAAAGCCACTTTTTTTAGGGACCACATCACATTTGAAGCAATTTTGAAAGGTCTACATGACACAGAACACCCAAAAGTGACACTATTCCAAAAACGGCACCCCTCAGGCTACTCAAAACCACATTCAAGAAGGTTATTAACCCTTCAGGTGCTTCACAGTAACTGAAGCAATGTGGAAGGAAAAAATGAACATTTTACTTTTTGCAACAAAAATGTTAATTTAGCCTCAAATATTGCATATTCACAAGGGTAGCAGGATTAAATGAACCCCCAAAATTTGTTGGGAAATTTCTACTGAACACGCAGATACCTCATATGTGGCGAAAAACCACTGTTTGGGCGCACGGCAGGACTCGGAAGGGAAGGAGCGCCATTTGACTTTTTTGAACAGAAAATTAGCTGGAATCGTTAGCCGCACCATGTTGCGTTTGGAGAGCCCCTGAGGTGCCGAAACAGTGGAGCTCCCCCACATGTACCCCATTTTGGAAACTAGACCCCTCATGGAATTTATCTAGATGTTTATTGAGCACTTTGAGCCTCTGGGGGCTTCACAAAAGTTAATAGAGTTGAGCTGTGAAAATAAAAAAAAATTTTTTTACCACAAAATTGTTACTTCAACCAGGTATCTTTTTTTTCACTAGGGTATCAGGAAAATTTGCACCATAAAATGTATTGTTCAATTTCTCCTGAGTACACAGACACCTCATATGTGGTGGAAATAAAATGTTTGGGCGCACAGCAGGGCTCGGAAGGCAAGGAGCGTCATTTGACGTTTCAAACGCAAAATTGTCTGGGATAATTAGCGTATTCCATGTTGCGTTTGGAGACCCCCTGAGGTGCTGAAACAGTGGAGCTCCCCCACATGTGACCCCATTTTGGAAACTAGACCCCTCATGGAATTTATCTAGATGTTTATTGAGCACTTTGAGCCTCTGGGGGCTTCACAAAAGTTAATAGAGTTGAGCCGTGAAAATAAAAAAAAAATTTTTTACCACAAAATTGTTACTTCAACCAGGTAGCTTTTTTTTCACAAGGGTATCAGGAAAAATTGCACCATAAAATGTATTGTGCAATTTCTCCTGAGTACACAGACACCTCATATGTGGTGGAACTCAAATGTTTGGGCGCACAGCAGGGCTCGGAAGGCAAGGAGCGTCATTTGACGTTTCAAACGCAAAATTGTCTGGGATAATTAGCGTATTCCATGCTGTTTGGAGACCCCCTGAGGTGCCGAAACAGTGGAGCTCCCCCACATGTGACCCCATTTTGGAAACTAGACCCCCATGGCATAGAAAAAAAAAACCAGCGGAAGATGGGGGGGGGGGCGGCAGATGGGGCGGCAGCAGATGGGGGGGCAGCGGCATATAAAGGAAGCATCTGTGATTGTGAGACAGCGACTGGGATAGGGTGGGGGCGGATGGGAGAGGGCGCAGTGGATTCAGGAGCGGCAGAGGATGGGGGGAGGGGCGGGTGGGGGGGATGGGTGGGAAGGGGAGTGGGAGGTGAGATTGGGGATAGTTACCCTACAGGATGGATCTAGGCAGCTGGATCACAGGAGATGAAGGAGGCAGCAGATCAAGGAGGGTGAGAGGTGGGGGAGGGAGCGCAGCGCAGATCACGGAGGAGACAGGTGAGCAGAGCACAGATCACGGAGGAGACAGGTGAGCAGAGCACAGATCACGGGGGTGAGAGGTGAGGGAGAGCAGACAGATCACGGGGGTGACAGGTGAGGGAGCACAGATCACGGGGTGACAGGTGAGGGAGCACAGATCACGGGGGTGAGAGGTGAGAGAGCGCAGATCACGGGGGAGACAGGTGAGCAGAGCGCAGATCACGGGGGTGAGAGGTGGAGGGAGAGTGGACAGCAGATCACGGGGGTGACAGGGGAGGGAGTACAGATCACGGGGGTGACAGGGGAGGGAGCACAGATCACGGCGGTGACAGGGGAGGGAGCGCACATCACGGCGGTGACAGGGGAGGGAGCGCACATCACGGCGGTGACAGGGGAGGGAGCGTACATCACGGCGGTGACAGGGGAGGGAGCGCACATCACGGCGGTGACAGGGGAGGGAGCGCACATCACGGCGGTGACAGGGGAGGGAGCGCACATCACGGTGGTGACAGGGGGGGGAGCGCACATCACGGCGGTGACAGGGGAGGGAGCGCACATCACGGCGGTGACAGGGGAGGGAGCGCACATCACGGCGGTGACAGGGGAGGGAGCGCACATCACGGCGGTGACAGGGGAGGGAGCGCACATCACGGCGGTGACAGGGGAGGGAGCGCACATCACGGCGGTGACAGGAGAGGGAGCGCACATCACGGCGGTGACAGGGGAGGGAGCGCACTTCACGGCGGTGACAGGGGAGGGAGCGCACATCACGGCGGTGACAGGGGAGGGAGCGCACATCACGGCGGTGACAGGGGAGGGAGCTCACATCACGGCGGTGACAGGGGAGGGGGCGCACATCACGGCGGTGACAGGGGAGGGAGCGCACATCACGGCGGGGACAGGGGAGGGAGCGCACATCACGGCGGTGACAGGGGAGGGGGCGGGTAGCTGACCACGGGGGTGAGAGGTGGGGGGAGTGTGCAGCACATCACGGAGGGGAGGGGGCGAGCAGCACATCACGGAGGGGAGGGGGCGAGCAGCACATCACGGAGGGGAGGGGGCGAGCAGCACATCACGGAGGGGAGGGGGCGAGCAGCACATCATGGAGGGGAGGGGGCGGGCACCGATCACGAGGGGGAGGGGCCGGGCAGCAGATCGGAGGGAGCGGTGGCACTATGACAGATGGAGGAGGACAGGGTGCACGATCCCTGTCCTCCTCCATCTGTCATAGTGCCACCGCTCCCTCCGATCTGCTGCACGGAGGTGAGGGGCCGGGCAACGATCACGAGGGGTGAGGGGCCGGGCAGCAGATTGGGGGGTGCGGTGGCACTGTGGCAGATGGGGGGTGGCGGCGGCAGCGGATCGGGAGGTGTGGGGGTGGGGGTGCGGGCAGGAGATCGGGGAGACAGGTGGCAGATCGCGGAGGGCAGCGGCGGCGGATCGGGACGCTTTTCGTACAGTGCAATGGCAGCGCGGCAACTTCCGGGTCCCATGCTCCGGTCTCATAACAGCATGGGACCGGAGCTTGTCGCCCTGCCATTGCACTGTGTACACTCACTGTGCTCAGTGTGCTGGCGTGCTGCAGGGACAAGTGAAGCTGATGGGGGCGGTCACCGGCAACTATGATTGGAGAAATCGGTCACAAGGCCGATCTCTCCAATCAGAGCATTGGAGCTGGGGGAGGGTGATTCAGTGAGGTCACCCAGCTCCAGCCAATGGCCAGTGCTATAGCTGCACTGGCCAGGGCTAGATTTCAATGTTTCAGTCATTTTAAATGGCTGGAACATTACAGTGGCTGTGATTGGTTGAGCGGCGTTCGTCAGCCAATCACAGCCTCCGTAGGTCCGGGGAGGAGGCACCACCCCTCCTAAGGTCAGGAACAGGTCCCCTCCTCCCCGAATCTGCGGTTTTTGTTAACATATTGCAGTCACCGGAGGCTCCAGTGCCGCGATTCCGCCATGACGGAAAGATCCGTCCTTGGTCGTTAAGGCCCAGGGCACAAGGACGGATCTTTCCATCCATGGTCGTGAAGGGGTTAAGCTGTAAGCCCTTTAACCCCTTAACAACCGCGGGCTGTAAAATTATGTCCTTGCGGTCATAATGTTACTGCCCGCGGTCTGCCGGCAGCATCATGCTGAGATCGGCACACATCTCAGCTGATTTTCACAGCTGAGATCTGTGCCCGCTAGGCACGAGCAGAATCGTTATCTGCTCGTGCCGTTTAAACCCTTATATGGCGCTGTCAATATGTGACAGCGCCATTATAAGCGCGATCGCGGTAAACATTTACTTACCGCCCGATACCGGAAGTCACGTGACGCGATCACGTGACTTCCGATAGTTGTCATGGTAGCACAGGGTCATGTGATGACTCCTGTACTACACCTGACTTGCTTTCACTTTCGCTGTGCCAACGGCACAGCAAATGAGAAAGAGAGCGTATCTGCTGTTTACAGCCTTGTAGCTGTGATCAGCAGATACTGCAGAGCGATCGGAATGCCTAAACCTAAAAGTTCAAATCACCCCCCATTCGCCCCATTGAATATTAAAGGGTTAAAAAAATAAAAAATATACACACATTTGGTATCGCCGCGTTCAGAAACGCCCGATCTATCAAAATATAAAATCAATTAATCTGATCAGTATACGGCGTAGCGGCAAAAAAATTCCAAACGCCAAAACAATGTTTTTTTTTGTCGACACAACGTTTGCGCAAAATGCAATAAAAGGCGATCAAAACGTAGCATCTGCGCAAAAATTGTACTGTTGAAAACGTCAGCTCGAGATGCAAAACATAAGCCGTCATTGAGCCATAGATCCCGAAAAATGAGAACGCTACGGGTCACGGAATATGGCGTAAAACGTGCGCCACTTTTTTCGGACAAACTTCCAATTTTTTTTAACCCCTTATATAAAAGTAAACCTATACATGTTGTCTACGAACTCGCACTGACCTGAGGCATCACACCCACACATCAGTTTTACCACATAGTGAACACAGTGAATAAAATATCTCAAAAACCATAGTGCTATCGCACTTTTTTTGCAATTTTTCTGCATTTGGAATTTTTTTGCCGTTTTCTAGTACACTATATGGTAAAACTGATGGTTTCATTTAAAAGTACAGCTCGTTCCGCAAAAAATGAGCCCTCACATGACCATATTGACTGAAAAATAAAAAAGTTACGTCTCTCAGAAAAAGAATGGCAAAAAAAAAAAACGGAAAGCGAAAAATCAGCCGGTCGTGAATGGGTTAAAGGCACTTGAAATCAGAAATTGGCCCCTAAAAATAGTTTCTGGAGAATGTGAAAATTTAAAAGCTAAATCACAAAAAGAGCAATTATCCCTCAAAAATTCAGAAAAATTCAAAGCAAGAAAGGACAGCAATGTTTACCTGACCAGGCCACAGAAACAAATGCACTCAGCGGATTCAGCAAAACCCAGAAATTGGCCCCTAAAAATAGTTTCTGGAGAATGTGAAAATTTGCTGCTAATCTTAAAAAGCCATCTAAACCCCCAAAAATGGATATGTAAAAACTTATTATAAATTATTAGTAGACATAGGGGAATCATTAATTATTAATTATTTTGTGTGGTCTGACCATCTGTTTTAAGGTCATACACATTAAAATTTGAAAACTGCTAATTTTTTTAAATGTCATTTTTTAAAGGGGTCTTAGGGGTAATGTTTCTCTTTGTGGGAGGGCCAAATTGATATAGGGAGACTTATAGGACAAGGAATTTAAATATTTAAATTTAAATATCAAAATAGCCTCTTCAGTGAAGAAGATGACAACTCCAGAGCCTCCTAAAAATCAATATCAACCCCTTAACCTCTTTGCCAATTTTTCTGTGTTTTTTACTCCATTTTTCCAAGACCCATAACCTTTTTATTTTTACATGCACATAACCCATATGAACACCTTTTTTTGCGGGATGAGTTGTAGCTTTCATTGTCATCATTTATTTTACTATACCTGAAACCCAAACCAGAAATTGGGCAAAAAAAACCCCCACAGTTCCTCAATTGAGGTCAGTATCATTACAGCAATACCAAGAGACCACTTCCAAATTGTCAGTTTTTCTGATTTTTCTCTTTATAGGTATATTTTTGAGTAAAATGTAAATTGTTCTTTTATTCTATAAACTACTGACAACGTCTCTTAATTTCCAAGCAATGGATTTTGTATTTACTTTCTGAAAATGAAAATGGTCAAAATAACAAAACAATGAATTGCTTTCATACACTTCAAATAATGCAAAGAAAACAAGTTCATAATAATTTAGAAACAACAATACTAATGTTTTACCTCAGGAAAAGTTCAGAAATCAATATTTTGTGGAATAATAATGATTTTTAATCACAGGTTTCATGCGTCTTGGCATGCTTTCCACCAGTCTGTCACACTGCTTTTGGGTGACCTTATGCCACTCCTGGCGCAAAAATGTAAGCAGTTCTTCTTTGTTTGATGGCTTCTGACTATCCATCTTCCTCTTGATTACGTTCCAGAGGTTTTCAATGGGGTTCAGGTCTGGAGATTTGGCTGGCCATGACAGGGTTCTGATGTGTTGGTTCATCATCCACACATTGATTGAACTAGCTGTGTGGCATGGTGCATTGTCCTGCTGGAAAAAACAGTCCTCAGAGTTGGGGAACATTGCCTGAGCAGAAGGAAGCAACTGTTTTTCCAGGATAACCTTGAATGAGGCTTGATTCATACATCTTTTGCACAGATGTTTGTTGAATTTTCTTTACCTAATTTTCAGTTTTGCTCATCACTTGGTCATCTAATGGTTAGACGGAGACCTGGAGAGGTGTACAAACTACAGTGTTTTGCCCTCAATGTGAAATTTGGCGGAGGATCGGTGATAATCTGGGGATGCTTTAGCAAGGCTGGAATTGGGCAGGTTAATCTTTGCGAAGGACATATAAATCAAGCCGCATTCAAGGTTATCCTGGAAAAACAGTTGCTTCCTTCTGCTCAGGCAGTGTTCCCCAACTCTGAGGACTCGTTTTTCTAGCAGGACAATGCGCCATGCCACACAGCTAGGTTAATCAATGTGTGGATGAAGGACCACCACATCAAAACCCTGTCATGGCCAGCCCAATCTCCAGACCTGAACCTTATTGAAAACCTCTGGAATGTAGTCAAGAGAAAGATGGATAGTCACAAGCCATCAAACAAAGAAGAACTGCTTACATTTTTGCACCAGGAGTGGCATAAGGTCACCGAAAAGCAGTGTGAAAGACTGGTGGAAAGCATGCTAAGACACATGAAAGCTGAAATTAAAAATCATGATTATTCCCCAAAATATTGATTTCTGAACTCTTCCTGAGGTAAAACATTAGTATTGTTGTTTCTAAATGATTATGAACTTGTTTTCTTTGCATTATTTGAGGTCTGAAAGCAATGCATTTTTTTTGTTTTTTGACCATTTCTCATTTTCAGAAAATAAATACAAAATTTATTGCTTGGAAATTTGGAAACATATTGTCAGTAGTTTATAGAATAAAAGAACAATTTACATTTTACTCAAAAATATACCTATAAAGAGAAAAATCAGAAAAACTGAAAATTTGGAAATGGTCTCGCAACATTTCCATTTTTCAGTTGATGATGTTTTTATTGATAACATTTTGGAGTAAATACAACATTTTGCTTTATGCATCTTTTTTGCAACTGATAAAAAACCCGCAATTTTGGTGTTTAATTATTTTTCTTAGTTTATCAATCTGGTTAATTAATTTTGTGTTTTGATAGATCGGACTTTTACATATGTGAAGATACCAAATATGTTTATTTTTTGAGAGAAATTTTATATATTTTAATCTTGTAATATTTTTTTAATTATTTTTTTATTTTTACTTTATTTTGTAGTCTTTTTAAGGGTGTTGAACCTTCGATTGTCCAATCACCTATTCTATGTACTGCAATACAACAGTATTGAATTATATAGTAAATATCATAGTCTCTTTGAAGCCCAGGCACAGGTTGGATTTCAACGAAGCATTGTCATGACAGGCATGATGGTATTTAACACATTCCCATTCCCCAGGTGTCATTGGAACACATCAGCATCTGCAATTGCTTAGTGAAGGAGTACTTAGAAATGTGCACTGTAAATGTTGGAGATTGACAGTGGCATTTCACAGGTTAAAAGCAGCTGTTGTTGTTAGAGGGTGAACATGGCCAAATAACACAGGTATTATCAATGTAAAGGGGCGTCGGTGGGCGCAGGTGTGTCGTTGTAGTTGTCACGGGTACAGGCTTCTTCTCTTTCAGCTCAGCAGTCCTCTCTTTTTGGCCTCTGCCCCGGCCCTCTCCAAAGACCAAAGGTGAAGCTGTTGCTGGTGGTGTTACTGGTGGGCTCTGTGGACTTTGTATACAAGCCATACTTATAGTTTCTTGCCAGTGATTCACAGACAAAGATTCATGTTTTTTACTCAACAGTCTTTTACTAGCAGTTACGCACAATATTTCGGTCACTTCATTACTGTGGGCGTAACACTTGAACTTTGTAGGTACAGTACATTTTACTTCAAAGCACACTTCTACTGCAGGCTGCTTCATAGTTCCTGGTACCACTGCTGTGTTTTGTATGTCCTCGTCCTTACTATCTGACACCACGGTTCTACTGAACATAGTCATGGAGTCGTGTATGGGCATGGTTGCAACCGACCCACAGGGACGCAATACTAATAACGGTTTCGACCACTATTGGACAAAGCTTGCCTACAGGGGGTTCCGTGTTGACCTGTTTGCCCAAGTCTATGCCAGCTCTCTACTCTAGGACTAGTACCACTGAAGATAGTCACTACCCAGGATACTCGGGTTTGGGTCTGGTATTCATAATGGTGGAATAGAGATGATCCATTGTCCCATCTTACACTGGATTCCTTCCCATGTGCTTTGGCTACACACACCCACTTTCCTTGGCCCCAGCTATCTAGATGGCTTGCACACTCCTAGTTTGCGCTACTTTTTCCCTTTTACACTTCACTTCATACTTAAAGGGTTATTTCCACCTCCAACATCTTATTCCAATATGTAGTAGGTGTAATTTTAATATTAGCAAATACCTTCAATTAGAAATTAGAAATATAGTCATGTCTCTTACTTCATGTGCAGGGCATTGCAGCATAGGTATCCATACAGGTTTACCTAATGTCTCTACCCAAAACACAGGCATATAGAAAGTTTGAAAACTTCATATTATTCAAGGCTGGGATGGGCTACAGGACAATAGGCAAGCAGCTTGGTGAGAAAACAACAACTGTTGGGGCAATTATTTGAAAATGTAAGAAACACAAGATGACTGTCAGTTTATTCGGTCTGGGGTTCCAGGCAAGATCTCACCTCGTGAGGTAAGGATGATTCTGAGAAAAGTCAGGAATCTTCTCAGAACTACATTGGAACACATGGTCAAAGACCTGAAGATATCTGAGACCACAATCTCAAAAATTGCCATTAGTAACACATTACACCGTCATGGATTAAAATCCTGCAGTGAACTTTTTTGCATCAACTCCACTCGCTGTGTTTGGAGGAAGAAGAAGGATGAGTACAACCCGAAGAACACCTTCCCAACCCTGGAAACATCATACTTTGGGGGTGCTTTTCTTCAAAGGGGACAGAATGACTGCAGTCTATTTAATGGAGGATGGATGGGGTCATGTACTTGTAGATATTAGCCAACAACCTCCTTCCCTTAGTAAGAGCATTGAAGATGGGTCATGGCTGGTTCTTACAGCATGACAATGACCCAAAATACACAACCAGGTCAACTAAGGAGTGGCTCCGTAAGAAGCATTTTAATGTCCTGGAGTGGCCTAACCAGTCTCCAGACCTGAACCCAATAGAAAATCTTTGGGATTAGCTGAAACTCAATGTTGCCCAGCGACAGCTCTGAAACCAGAAGGATCTGGAGAAGATCTGTATGGAGGAGTGGGCCAGAATCCCTGCTGCAGTGTGTGCAAATCTGGTCAAGAACTACAGGAAATGCCTGACCTCTGTAATTGGAAACAAAGGTTTCTGTACCAAATATTAAGCTCTGTTTTTCTATTGTATCAAACATTTATTTCTTGCAATAAAATGCAAATTTAATTATTTATAAATCCTTCAATTATTATTATTATTATTATTATTAATTATTATAGCGCCATTTATTCCATGGCGCTTTACAAGTGTGAGAGGGTATACGTACAACAATCATTAACAGTACAAGACAGACTGGTATAGGAGGAAAGAGGACCCTGCCCGCGAGGGCTCACAGTCTACAGGGAATGGGTGATGGTACAATAGGTGAGATGTAATTTTCTGGATTTTTTTTTGGGGGGGGGGATTCTGTCTGATTCTGTCTGTCACAGTTGAAGTGTATCTATGATAACAATTCCAGACCTTTCCATTCTTTGTAGGTGGGAAAACTCGTAAAATCGACAGTGTATAAAATACTTATTTTTCCCACTGTATATTCCCCATCCTAGTATATATGTCCTCCATCCTGGGCCTATCATGGTATATATGCGGAACCATCCTGGTATATATGTTCCTCATACTGGGCCAATCCTGAGATAGATATATATATATATATATATATATATATATATTCCACATACTGATCCCATTCTGGTATATATGCCCCCCATCCTTGTAAATATGTCTCCTGTTCTGTGGCTTTTTTTTTTTACAAAAAGCATAATAAAATAAATTATTCTACTCATCTTCTCTCTGCTCCCCCAGCGTGCGGTGTTATCTTCTGAAGCTGGCAACTGACTTTGGTGTGTAAGCAATGGGCAGCACATGATGTCACTGCCATGCGGCCACAGTCACAGGGATGCCAATGTTAATTGCCGGCCTCTGATTGGCCAGCAACTTGTATTGCTGTGCAGATACCAGGCAGGTCTCTGTGCGGCAATATAGTTTATCAGGTCCCCTTCACCAACGGGTCTGGTCGTGACCTCTGTGACCATGATTGTCATGCCCCTTCCCTTGGAGCACCGTTATGTCTCCTAATTTGCATATTGATGCTCTTCCCCTACTTCTGACTGACAGTGCTTGATTTCCAAAGCGATCTCAGTCTGAATGTTGCCAACTTGTGTGCTGCCGCATGCTTTCTCCTCCTTGTGTCTTTTCTTCTGATGCCGCTAGCTACATTAATACACTTAGAAGTGCAGCAAGCGGTTTCAGACAAAAGGAGACAGGGTGGAGAACCCATCATGCTGCACCCACGCCAGCAGAATTCAGGCATTACTCACTCTATGAAGCAAGCACTGTCAATCAGAATAGGGGAAGGTGCCCCAATATGCAAATGAGGAGGCATAAATGTGCACCAAGCACTTGTCTACACCAAGGGTGCATTGTAGTACCCTCATTTGCATATGAATTTATAGTTATTTTTTCAGACACTATGCCAGTAACAGGTACATGGTTTTTATAGCAGTAAAGTCCCCTACAACATTGTATAACCCATTTAAAATGCATTTTGGGGGGTGACGTATTCCCTTTAAGTGCTTATCTACCAAACAAATTCTGAAGACTTGCAGTTTTCAGATTGGCCACTAGAGAAACCTGTTTTTATTTCATGTTTTGGAAGTGAGCCTTGATTCATCCAAAATCAGGAAATACGGAAGTTTCCCGGATTCTTCCCAGCAAGTGGATTTCCTGCGCCATCAGTGTAAAGCAGGAGTTCATCTATACAGTCACCATTTCTTCTGGGAGCTTGTGAGGAGTGGGACACAATGATCCTGTGTTCCTTGCTATGTCTTTGCATTTTGCAGATTTCGACGGTAACACCGTGTTCATTAGGTACGTGATATTATTTCGTTTTTGCTGTTTATTTTCTGGATGAAAAGAGTTTTTGTGTTGAGACTTGTTCTGCTTAGAACTGAGACATTCCAGCTTTATTGGGAAGCTACACACATACACACACACACACACACACACACACACATACTATTGATGTTTGGGTATTTTGAGTAAAAAACATAAAAAAAATTACAAATATTTTTTTACCTTTTTTTTTTTTTACATTTTCTTATTTTTTTATATTGTTGATTTAGTTCACATTTTATTCCTTTTTTACAAATTGTGTCTTAAGAGGTTAGAAAAGATTAGAAGTATTACAATGAGGTCTTTTGTTGGGTTTCTATGCACCCGGTAGCTCTGATAACGGACTGTTTTTACTGCAGTGACAGCTGTTATTTTGCAGTGCAGAACAAAGCCATGCGGTCACTGAGGGGTTAATTAGCTGTTAGTAGCATAAAAGATTATCATTACTAGCTTGATTATTTTCAATAATCCCTTCCCGTAAAAGCAGGACAAAACTTTAGATATTTGTTGTTGTGTCCACGGCACCAGCAATGGAGTGAGCTACAACATACAGCTGACATTCCTAGAAAAGAATACTACCCTGTTTAACCCCTTAGATGTTGTGGGAGTACACAAAAAGAATTTTGGATCACATTTTACTTTAGTTTTTGGTAAAATGATGAACAAATATAGCGATTCTGGAAGTAACAATATTTTTAAAGGTTGGGTTGTTAAGGATGTGGAAATGTTAATTAATATTTTTTATTTTTTTTTTATATATAGAATAATGGGTTAGGGAAAAAGGCTACTGATGTTTTTTCTTTATTCTTATCAGTTTATTAAGCTTTTTCAAATTTAATTTATTTTTTTACTTTAGTCCAATTAGTGGACTTGAACCTGGATGAGTCCGAACACAGATATAATGCAATACTTCTGCATAAAATTGACAGGATTCCTACTAGACTGCTATTAAACTAGGAGTGTAAACATGGCAGCCATAGGTGCAACACATCGCTCCCCTTCCACTGTGAGCTGATGAGTGGAGGGATAGAGCTCTCTCCTCTTGCAAGGATCAACAGTTCTCACAGATCCCCGCAGTTTCAGAAATGTGGCTATGTGTGTCAGCCTGATCTAGCAGATGCCACTCTCCCACTGACAGACTCTATAGGTGCTGCCTGTGGCATAGGATAGGTTGTCCGCTGCCTGGGGCCAGCCAAGTATTTTGTGCCCCCTAGCCCTTGGACCACTAGCTCTTCCAGAGTCTGCACTAGTCCAATATTGAAACCTTTATTCTCTAAGCACATGTATAGAATGCTAATGAACTACTGATTGTAGCTTGCCTTTTTGCTTCTGTTCTAACACTAACAGTAACCCTAATCGTATGCCTAACCCAAGTCCTATCCCGAACCCTAGTCATAAAACTAACCCTAATCATATCCCCAACCCAAGTTCTATCCAGAACCCTAGTCCTAACAGTAACCCTAATCGTATCACCACCCAAAGTTCTATCCCAAACCCTAGTCCTAAAACTAACCCTAATCGTATCTGTATCCCAAACTCTATCCCGAACTCTAGTCCTAACAGAACAGTAACGCTAATGGTATCCCTAACCCAAGTCCTATCCTGAACCTTAGTTCTAAAATGAACCCTAATCGTATCCCTATCCCAAATTCTATCCCGAACCCTAGCCCTAACAGTAACCCTAATCTTATCCCAAACAAATATTTTATCATGAACTCTAGCCTTAACTCTAGTCCTAGATAGGGTTAGGAAAATTATATTGTTAGTGTTATTTTTTTATTTATTTTTTTTACAGGAGAAGTTTTTTTTAAGTTTGGCACAGCTCCCCTAGCAGGTCTCTGTGTCTCTCAACATAAAATTACCAACGAGAGGAAAGACAGGTATCTGTGGTAAAGCACAATGCAGCCTTTGTCACCGTTATAATCTCTTTAACTCCTAATTTACTTTTTACATTTTTAAAATATAACTATTTTATTAACTTGGCCCTAATCCTATTACTAACCCTAGCACTGTCTCTAACCCAAGTTCTAATAGTAACCCAAGTCTGATGCTGAACCCCTAGTTATAACCCAAACCAAAGTCTTACCCCTTGTTAGGGTTAGAAAAAGTATGTAAAAACGTAACATATATTATATTATTTTTTTCTGGGGTTTTTTACATTGGAAATGTTTTTCAATTGGGAACGGCAGGTGTATGTCTCTCCTCTCAAAAAATGATGAGAGAAAGGCAGAGAGCTTTGGAAGATCACAGTGCAGCCTTTGTCATTGACATACAGTTAGGTCCAGAAATATTTGGACAGTGACACAATTTTCGCGAGTTGGGCTCTGCATGCCACCACATTGGATTTGAAATGAAACCTCTACAACAGAATTCAAGTGCAGATTGTAACGTTTAATTTGAAGGTTTGAACAAAAATATCTGATAGAAATTGTAGGAATTGTACACATTTCTTTACAAACACTCCACATTTTAGGAGGTCAAAAGTAATTGGACAAATAAACCAAACCCAAACAAAATATTTTTATTTTCAATATTTTGTTGCGAATCCTTTGGAGGCAATCACTGCCTTAAGTCTGGAACCCATGGACATCACCAAACGCTGGGTTTCCTCCTTCTTAATGCTTTGCCAGGCCTTTACAGCCGCAGCCTTCAGGTCTTGCTTGTTTGTGGGTCTTTCCGTCTTAAGACTGGATTTGAGCAAGTGAAATGCATGCTCAATTGGGTTAAGATCTGGTGATTGACTTGACCATTGCAGAATGTTCCACTTTTTTGCACTCATGAACTCCTGGGTAGCTTTGGCTGTATGCTTGGGGTCATTGTCCATCTGTACTATGAAGCGCCGTCCAATCAACTTTGCGGCATTTGGCTGAATCTGGGCTGAAAGTATATCCAGGTACACTTCAGAATTCATCTGGATACTCTTGTCTGCTGTTATGTCATCAATAAACACAAGTGACCCAGTGCCATTGAAAGCCATGCATGCCCATGCCATCACGTTGCCTCCACCATGTTTTACAGAGGATGTGGTGTGCCTTGGATCATGTGCCGTTCCCTTTCTTCTCCAAACTTTTTTCTTCCCATCATTCTGGTACAGGTTGATCTTTGTCTCATCTGTCCATAGAATACTTTTCCAGAACTGAGCTGGCTTCATGAGGTGTTTTTCAGCAAATTTTACTCTGGCATGTCTATTTTTGGAATTGATGAATGGTTTGCATCTAGATGTGAACCCTTTGTATTTACTTTCATGGAGTCTTCTCTTTACTGTTGACTTAGAGACAGATACACCTACTTCACTGAGAGTGTTCTGGACTTCAGTTGATGCTGTGAATGGGTTCTTCTTCACCAAAGAAAGTATGCGGCGATCATCCACCACTGTTGTCATCCGTGGACGCCCAGGCCTTTTTGAGTTCCCAAGCTCACCAGTCAATTCCTTTTTTCTCAGAATGTACCCGACTGTTGATTTTGCTACTCCAAGCATGTCTGCTATCTCTCTGATGGATTTTTTCTTTTTTTTCAGCCTCAGGATGTTCTGCTTCACCTCAATTGAGAGTTCCTTAAACCGCATATTGTCTGGTCACAGCAACAACTTCCAAATGCAAAACCACACACCTGTAATCAACCCCAGACCTTTTAACTACTTCATTGATTACAGGTTAACGAGGGAGACGCCTTCAGAGTTAATTGCAGCCCTTAGAGTCCCTTGTCCAATTACTTTTGGTCCCTTGAAAAAGAGGAGGCTATGCATTACAGAGCTATGATTCCTAAACCCTTTCTCCGATTTGGATGTGAAAACTCTCATATTGCAGCTGGGAGTGTGCATTTTCAGTCCATATTATATATATAATTGTATTTCTGAACATGTTTTTGTAAACAGCTAAAATAACAAAACTTGTGTCACTGTCCAAATATTTCTGGACCTAACTGTAGTCTATTTAACTATTTATTTTTATTACATATTTCTGTTTTTATATATCTGTATCTATCTATCTATCTATCTATCTATCTATATATATATATATATATATATATATATATTAGCTTGGCCCTAAACCTAGCACTAACACTAGCCCTAGACATCTCCTTAACCCTAGTTCTAACCGAAAAAACCATCTCTATCCCTAGCCCTAAACATAACCATAGTCTTAACCCTTACAAAACACACCCATGGTATAATACATTTTTAGTTTTTACATGCTTTTTCTTACAGGTTCCATTTTTTTAAATTTGGTACATCTCTCACTGTAGGTTTCTTTCACCTTTCACAAAATTACTGTATTAGAGCACAGTGCAGCCTTTGTCATCCGTATGGTCTTTATAACTGTTTATTTTATATTACATTTTTGACTCTAAACCTAACCCCAACACTATCGCTATCCCTTGTCCTAACACTAAGCCTAGTCATAAATCCAACCCTAGCCCTAAATCGAACCATAGCCCTAGATCTAACCCTCACCATAGTTTTATCCCTAGGTACGATTAGAAAAAGTGTGTAAAACGTACAATTATTTTAACCGTTAATTTTTTGGGGTTTTTTTTGCACAGGACACTTTTTTTAAATTCAGGACAGGTTTCTGTCTATCCTCTCACAAAATTACAAGTAAGAAGAAAAACTGAGCTGTAGGAGAGCACAAAGCAGCCTTTGTCATCATTATAGTCTTTTAATTCTTTGTGTTTTATTACATTTTTGTGATTTTTTTTTTTATATAACTATTTTATTAACTTGGTCCTAAACCTACCGTTAGCCTCTCTCTCTAACCCTTCCCCTAACACTAACCCTAGTCAAATCTCTAACCCAAGTCCTAACCCTCCCCTTAACCCTGGCTCTAAACCTAGCCCTAACCCAAACAAAATTGTAAATCAAAATTCACTATATCATTAGTGTGGTTTTTTTTTGTTTTTTTGTTTTTTTTTACAGAGGACAGCATGTTTCTTTCTTATAAAATTACAAATGAGAGGAAATCTCAGTTGATACCTTTTCAAAACACAACTATTGGTCCTTGGGCCCCGATTGAGATGTCAAAGTAGCAACTGACTGTTTAAATCATTTAGATCATTGGCTGTGGGTAGGTACTCACTTACCCCCTATGCAGCTCCAAGTAGCAGTGGAGTGGTAGATGAAGGTTTGTGCATCAATAGAATATAGTGCCCTAGGCAGCTGACCCCATGGCCACCCTCAAGCTGTACCATTGTGTGCTGTGATTATAATTTACCAAGAATGAGGTTATCTTTGATCCTATCTTATAAAAAAGATGTCAGTTACAACCTGATGGATAAAGCAGGAGAAGAAGGGGTTAAATCCGTGATGCCATGTAATGTAAAGAAGGATTTGGGAGCGATCAGTATCATGATTTTATTTTACTACGCGATTCGGAGTCTTGCTCCTTCTTCAGGACAGAAATCATTTTGTCCTGAAGAAGGAGCAAGACTCCGAAACGCGTAGAACAATACTATAACGATACTGATTATTCCTGGAATCTTCTTTACTTTACATGGCAGCGTGGATTTAACCCCTCCTTCTCCTACTTTATCCGTTTTGAGTGTACATGGGGTCTACAGCAGCCATCGCACAGCTATATACTTTTCACAGTAGTTGTGACTACTTCCCCAGGGGAGAAATTCCTGGTACTTTTTATCCCTTTCCACCGGGATAAGACCCTATATTGCACCTTTTTGTCTCTCCAGCATCTACTAGTGACAACCTGATGGCATTGGCACAGCTGATGCCCCATCACAATACTCTTAATAACACGTAATATGGTTGTTTGCAGGAATAAAGGGCTAAAAATGGTGCACTATCACCCTGGATAGAAGGAGTTAAAGATTAGGTCATTACTGGAATTTACTTGCACAAGGTAGTTCAAAAAGAATTAGGCCAGGCCCCTTGTAGGATAAACATTTATAGCAACACGAAGGAATTTAACTCTGCCAGGTCTGACTGGCCCACGGTGAAGAACTTATATCAGTCAATTTTGTGGAACGTACATAAGTGAGATCAGCCTTTCGTAATAGTATTTTGTTAGGGAAGTTGCACAATACGGAGTTAAATGAATTTCTCTTAGAAAAAATAATAAAAATAATAAAAAATAATGATGTTTAAAAATGTTGCAAAATTAAAAAGGATTACAAATGTATTGTTTTAAGAAATGTAAAAATATATTTAAGAACATCAGTTCTTAATCAATTCTTAACAGCATAACTGTCCCAATCTATAAAGAGATTTTGGTTTTGGCAAACAACCCCAAATTTTTCAGCAGTCCCCCACAAAAATGTTGACTTTAGAGGCAAAATTTAATATACCGGTAAACCTTTACATGGAACTTGGATACATGGATATTTAAAAGAACATGATCCTCATTAACAAGAAATAATGGCAAAGTCAAAGCTCTGTTTTAACATAGACAAATAAGTAAATTGTCTCCCCATACATCATTTATACAGCGCCAGTAACTATATTTTCCCCATATACTGACACCCACAATGTGCCCCTAAAATGTACCCCACTGTTACTCACAATGTCATCCACAGTTATGTGGGGAAGCCCATGAACATGTAGCTACTACAAGTTTTGGTTCCCCTTTCATTTTTTTCTTAAGCAGCTTCCACCAACCTTAGCCCAGTCCATGAGAGGCATAACTAGAATATTATGGGGCTCACGGCAAACGTTTGATATATCGCTCACAGGTTGGGGCTCCACAAAGTAAGAGGGATGACTTAGAAAAGGATATCAGGTAGACAATGAGCTCAAAATGTTCTGAATGCCATTATTTAGATCAGAAGATAGATTTTCTTGGTCTATTGGGATTTTAACAATAATTCACGAAGTATAATAGGTTACTGTTGGTGACGTTCTAGATCTCCAAGGTTGAGTCTTGGAAGGAAAGGCAGGTGCAACGCCGCACTTATCACCAATTCAAGCCGGAATAATTAATTCAAGTCTTTATTGCATTAGCTAGGTACAGGTCAACGCGTTTCTGGAGTCGCAGCCCCCTTCCTCAGGACAAAATAGTTATGAAAAGGATAGCGACACTATCCTTGTTATAGCTATTTTGACCTGAGGAAGGGGGCTGTGACCCCTAAAACTCGGCACGGTGGCTCAGTGGTTAGCACTGCAGTCTTGCAGCGCTGGAGTCCTGGGTTCAAATCCCACCAAGGACACCATCTGCAAGGAGTTTGTATGTTCTCCTTGTGTTTGCGTGGGTTTCCTTCAGGTACTCCGGTTTCCTCCCACACTCCAAAGACATACAGATAGGGACTCTAGATTGTGAGCCCCAATGGGGACAGTGTTCCTGATGTATGTAAAGCGCTGCGGAATATGTTGGCGCTATATAAAAATAAAGATTTTTTTTTTTTATGTGAGAAAGACCATGAAAATGTGGTTACTACAAGTTTTGGTTCCCCTTTCATTTTTTTTTCTTAAGCAACTTCCACCAACCTTAGGCTATGTGCACACGCTGCGTTTTTTTGACGCTGCGTTTTTGTGCGTTTTTGGCCGCGAAAAACGCACAAAAACGCACCTGCGTCGAAAAAACGCGGCAAAAAACGCACGCGTTTTGCCGCGATTTGGTGCGTTTTTTTGCTGCGTTTTGCTGCGTTTTTGCTCACTGCGTCTTTATGCGTTTTTTATCAGTGAACAAAAAAAAAAAAGGTCTGATGTCATTTCCTTCTTCAATGTGTTCTTCATTCTCCACTAGTGTATGCAGAAGAGCAGACAGCTGCAGAACTACAAGTCTCAGCATCCTTGATCCAATAGTGTATGCAGGAGAGCAGACAGCAGCTGTCGAACTACAAGGCTCAGCATATGCAGAAGAGCAGACAGCTGCAGAACTACAAGTCTCAGCATCCTCGATCCAATAGTGTATGCAGGAGAGCAGACAGCAGCTGTCGAACTACAAGGCTCAGCATCCTCCATCCAATAGTGTATGCAGGAGAGCAGACAGCAGCTGTCGAACTACAAGGCTCAGCATCCTCCTTCCAGGACTCTATGCAGGATTTCTTTGCCCCCCCCAAAAAAAAAATGACATGGGCTTCGCCATATTTTTGTATGCTAGCCGGGTACAGCAGGCAGGTACGGGCTGCCCCCAACCCCCAGCTGCCTATTTGTACCCAGCTGGGAACCAAAAATATAGGGAAGCCCTTTTTTTTAAATTATTTCATGAATTTCATGAAATAATTTAAAAAAAAAATGACATGGGCTTCGCCCAATTTTTGAGTCCAGCCGGGTACAACTAGGCAGCTGGAGATTGGAATCCACAGTGCAGGGTGCCCATGCTTTCTGGGCACCCCCGCTGTGAATTGCAGTCCCGCAGCCACCCCAGAAAATGGCGCTTTCATAGAAGCGCCATCTTCTGGCGCTGTATCCAACTCTTCCGGCTGCCCTGGTGACGGGTGGCTAGCCGGGTAATAATGGAGTTAGGGTTAGCTGTATATTATCAGCTAGCCCTAAGCCCGAAATTCATGGTGTCACGCCAATATTAGACATGGCCACCATGAATTTCTAGTAAAGATAAAAAAAAAAACACAACACACAGAAAAATATTTTTATTAGAAATAAAACACAACACAATTAGTGACTCCATCTTTATTGAAATAAAGAAGCCCCCCTCCGCAGTAATCCTGGGTCAGGGTCCCGCGCCGTCCAATCTGGATCCAATATCATCTGATCGGTTTGCTGGAAGGCAAAGCGATCAGATGATGTGTCAGGATCAAGTGCCTGAATCACATGACACAGCAGCTGATTGTATAAACGACTTTTATACAATCAGCTGATGCATCAGCGCAAAAAAAAAAAAAAAAATAATAATACTCACTTATGTGCTGAATACCGGCAGCTCATGCAGCGATGGGGCGGGAGTCTGATCCTGTCCGATCGCTGCAGCAGCTGCCGGTTATCAGGGATGAAGTCTCCTGACGCATCCGCTGATACCGGCCGGGCGCCCGCGTCATCGCGATACTTACGATCACCTGATGCGTCAGGTGACTGCATCAGGTGATCCATCGCCAGGTCCTGCATCCATCGGAGGTTTCCCGGCCGTCTGCACACAGCCGGAGCGGGGGTGGCGATACCGTGAGAGGAGCTGGGAGCGGGCATGGCACCGGGAGGCTGCAGACAGGTGAGTATAACTTTTTTTTTTTTTTTCTACTGTTAACTTTTGTTTTCGCAGCCGCTTCCATCTCCTGCCTGTACATGGCGCCGCACGGCAGCTGACATGCACAGGACGGGAGGTGGAAGCGACGGTGACGGTACCGGGAGGATTCACGCTTCTGTCTATACTGACAGAAGGAATCCTCTTCCTGTACACGTCACTTTACTACCCACCTCCTGCGTTTATAGCTGCGTTTTTGGTCTTAGAAACGCACTAAAACGCACCAAAACGCAGCTATTTGCGTTTCTCTTTGCGTCTTTCAACATCCCATTGAACTCAATGGATGAAAAGCGCAGTGAAAAACGCGGGAATAATTGACATGCTGCGTTTTTGTGGTCACCACAAAAACGCAGCTGAAAAAAAAACGCTGTGTGGGGACAGCAAAAATGAAAACTCATAGACTTTGCTGGGGAAGCAAAGTCATGCAGTTTTGAGGCCAAAAACGCACCCGAAAAACGCGCAAAAACGCCGCGAAAAACGCACCGTGTGCACATAGCCTAAAGATCTTTTATAATATGCGAATGAGCCAGGGAACTAGACCCTTGGGCGTTAGTTCCCCGGCCAGTCACCCCCATTAGCATGTTAGTACGCCCCTGTGGCCATGCTATCATGCTAATGAATATGCAGCGTCACAGGATGATCTCACTCATCTCTCCGCCGCCGTCATGTCCAACGGGGGATTTCGGCTTAGTGCGCATGACCCCGGAGTTTGGGTCATGCGCACTATGAACACGTATGTACACGTCCTGACTTCAAACTGAAGTAGTGTGCATAACCGAAACTCCGGGGTCATGCACACTGAGCCGAATACCAGCGTCGGGCGGCGATGGTAGCGGAGAGATGAGTGACATCATCCTGTGACGCTGTGCATTCATTAGCATGTTAGCACGCCTACAGGGGCCCACAGGGGTGTACTATCATGCTAATGGAGATGACTGGCCAGGGAACTAACGCCCAGGGGACTAGTCCCTTCGCTCATTAGCATACAGTAAAAGATCTTTAGAAATACTTTTTCTAAAGATCTCTTTATCTATGCTAGTGTATACAGGGAGCGTTAGGCAGGGATTAGCAATATGCACCCAGAACTGCTTGTGGTTGTGGGTGCATATTAGACCTGACAGGTTCCCTTTAATCCAGTCCATAAGTGGCATAACTTGAAAATTATGGGGCTCATGGCAAACTTTTGATATATCACTCACAAGTTGGGGCTCATGGCAAACTATAGGGCTCATGGCAAACTTTTGCTATATCACTCACAAGTTGGGGCTCCACAAAGTTAGAGGGATGACCCAGAAAAAGGACATCAGTTAGATAACAAGCTAAAAATGTTCTGAATGTCATTATTTAGATCAGAAGATTGATTTTCTCGGTCTGTTGGGATTTTAACAATCAGACGCATAGTGTAATAAGATACTGTTGGTGGCCTTCTACATCTCCAAGTTGGTAGAGGCACCAGCAGACGCTTTCTGTGTGCTGTCTCTATAATCCAGCCCTGAGTACATTAGTAGGAGTGGTATGGATCATGAGATAGATTGGATGGATCTTGGAAATTTTTGATGACTGTCGTAATTTATTTTTTAACATTGCTTCTGTTACACTTGTAGAAATTCACCAGAAACCGGATAAGATAAATAATGCAACCCTAAGAAGTGAAGTTAAATTCAACTGCACCACCAGTGGCACGTGTGACGTTTCTATAATATCTATAGAAACTCATGAAAAACAGCCACCATTGATGAAGCGGGATGCCACGAAATACATCATTGAAAATCCAGACATCACTTTTGAAGGAATATTGACCAATTACACAATTCGAATGAAAGTTAACTCATCAAATGATTATTACTGTGTGGCAGTAGCGCTAAAAGATGGCAAACAAACTCGTTTTCAATCTAAAGGAACGCAAATAATTGTGTCAAATGGTAATTTTTATCTATGTTAATATTTTTGCACATACATTTTCATGCCTGTCAAAAATTGTGCCTTGTGATTTATTTTCTATGAGAAAAAAATTAGGCCCTCTCTCTCAAGATAGGTGGAAATGATCCTTGTCCAGCACACGGTTGGGTCCTTAAGGATGGGGTTTGTTAGGTTAGATTCCTAGAGATAAAAATATTTGCAAGACCCAGATGGAGAAGCCATCTTGGTTGTTTGCAGCCGTTGCAAAAGAGTTTTGCAAGCCTTCTACTTCGTGCGGGATCTCTAGTGCCTCTCCTAATTAGTAGGCCCCATAACATTATTACGTTGGATCGTGAGGGCCTACTAATCATAAGAGATGTCGAAGATGCCACAGGTATCCAACATTGTTGATTATAAATTATTTACTGATAAAATGTAGAATTGGTGGAGGAAGGTTCAACAAGATGGACCTAGGTCATTTTTCAACCTATGTAACTATGTAGGTAGTAGTTGGCTTACAGTGCTCTAGTCTGGCTGGTACACACTACCAACTGTGGGTACTGGACACTTTTTACTCAATTGTAAGATTAATACCTTTCTTTTTATATTTTGTAGCCGCTGCCATGACCGTGTCTTTGCCACTTGTCTTCCTAGTTCTTCTGTCACTTGTCTAAAGCCATGTAAGTAGAGATATTATGACATATTATAACACAAGATGATATGTGAGAATGTCTGGGGGAAAGACTTGGACATTCTTAGGGGCCCTTTTCACACTACGACATCGCAAGCCGATGCTGCGGTGCCGTGCGCGATAGTCCCTGCCCCCCTCGCAGTTGCGATATCATGGTGATAGCTGGCGTAGCGAACATTATCGCTACGGCAGCTTCACATGCACTCACCTGCCCTGTGACGTCGCTCTGGCCGGCGACTCGCCTCCTTATTAAGGGGGCGAGTCGTGCGGCGTCATAGTGACGTCACACAGCAGGTGGCAAATAGAAGAGGAGGGGCGGAGATGAGCGGGACGTAAACATCCCGCCCACCTCCTTCCTTTCGCATTGGTGGCCGTGACGCAGGTAGGAGATGTTCCTTGCTCCTGCGGCTTCACACACAGCAATGTGTGCTGCCGCAGGAACGAGGAACAACATCGTAACAACGGTCATTTCCAAATCATGGAAATGACCGACGCTACACCGATGATACGATTACGATGCTTTTGCGCTCGTTAATCGTATCAAAAAGGCTTTACACACTACGATATCGACAGCGAGGCCGGATGTGCGTCCCTTTTGATTTGACCCCACCGACATCGCACCTGAGATGTCGTAGTGTGCAAAGTGCCCCTTACTCTATTGGAACAATGTAATTTATAATTAGCCAATCATATTATCGAATCCTCATTTATCAGATTCCAAACAATCAGCATAAAAGCTAATCAAAGACTTGTATTTAGACACAATAATTATCTAAGAATATAAGAACTGCTTGGATTTCCCCCAGGTCATTCTCGCAGTATGAAAAGTGTCAGGCATTCTATTCACCGGTCTTCGATTTGATGGGGATTAAATGTGTCCCCGGTGCAGATGTCAACTCTCCTCCCAAGATTAAGAAAATATATTAATTGAAGCTGAATCTAACTGAAGAAGACCTTCCATGTCTGCCATGTTTGTATTGCTATGAAGCCTAGCCTGTGTCTAAGCTTCTGTCGCGAGTGTCTCTCGCGGTTGAGAGATATGTGATGGTCCTGTGATCTGAGCTTCACTCATTATTGGGTGGCTCAGCATATGAAATGTATTTGCTTTCTGTTGGCACTTCAGGAGTTAATGTCAATTTTTCCTGCTAGCAGCTCCTAGCTAATTGCCTTATGTGCAGCCATTGTGTTACCCCTCCCATCTCCTTTATGTAGCCTCCCCATTTTCCAGCTTCTGCCGGAAAGAGGGTCTTCTGTTCCTGACCACCTAGGTGACTGCATATCTCTAGGAGCTGCTTTTCTAGTTGTTGGAGTCATGTTGTAGCAGTTATCAAGTTTGTGTTGTGCCATGTTCCCCTGTCTGTCTACCTTTCCCTTCCTGTTGATTAGTACAGTGGTGAGGCTAGTGTCTCTCACCAGCCATCTCTCTAGCCAGGGTATTTGCAGGGCTAGTGAGGAATAAGGTATCTGGCTCGACGATGGGTTGAAACACTCCATATAGGGATTCTGGGGAGCACAGGAAACAGCTGACATTAACTCCTGAAGTGCCAGCAGAAAGCAAATACATTAAATATGCTGAGCCAGCCAATAATGAGTGAAGCTGAGATCACATGACCATCATGCATCTCTCAACTGCGAGAGACACTCGTGAAAGCTTCATAACAGATCTTTAATTTTACAATACAATGTAATATAACCGTATTGCAGTCTACTGTACAAGTGATCTCAGGTTCAAGTTCCAAAGGTGGACTAATAAAAATTGTTTTAAAAAAAATATATATAGCGCTCAGCATATATGAGTACACCCCCTTTGAAAAGTAAGATTTTAATCAATATCTCACTGAACATAAGAACAATTTCCAAAATGTTGACAAGACTGAGTCTGAGAACATTTTTTAAACCTATTACATACAAATAAGGTTAATAATATAACTTGTGTTACAAAATCTTCAGTTTTACTCAAATTAGTTGATGCAAAATGAGTACACGCCACATCAAAAGCTACTACATCTAGTATTTTGTATGATAGAATTAGAATTTTAGAACTTTTAAGGACAAGTATTGAATTAACAAGTTGGTGACATATTGCAACATCTATCTTTATTCATTCTTCAAGAACGAGCTCTTTTAGAGTCTGGAAGCTGGATAGAGAGTGATGACAACTAGTGTTGAGCCACCCCCCTAGTGTTCGAGTTTGGTTCGGTTAGTCGAACGGCGGTTTAGTTCGGCAAACATTCGACGAACGCTCGACAAACACCTTCGAACTCCATTGAAAACAATGGCAGGCAAACACAAACACATAAAAACACATTATACATATACACATACAGTTAATAAACATTGCCATTACACTTACAGGTACCCGCGATGCGTCCTGCACTCGGTCTCCCGCCACTTTTCCTTCCAATAATCGCTGCGTCCTCCCGGTAACCAGCACTGATGATAGGACCTTCCGTGAAGTCGTCATAGCATTTTGACCAGTCAAGTGTCTATTATCTCATTGGCTACAGACTGGTCACATGGCTAGACGTCATGCTAGGTCCTGTCAGTGCATCTCTCCGGTACGCGGTGCTCATTTGAGCATCTCCGTGCACCGGCGAGATGCTCTGGCACATGGTCGGCTTCCCCGTTCCTGCATGTCGGCACTCTTTACAGAGTCAGCCCACATGCAGGGACTGGCTGGCACAGCCGGTGAATTGCGGCATCGGGAATCACGTGATCAGAGCACCATTGCTATAGTAACCCGCCGGTCAGATTACTTTAGCAACGGTGGCAGCGGTTACGTCACCGCTTACAACCCACAGCCTCTGCTCACTCACTGAGTGATTAGACTGGATGGGAGCAGCAGCATCTTCCTCCCATGCAGTGCTGTCTGATGTAGCAGAGCTGCATGGGTTAAAGGAGAAAGAAGACAGAAGACCAAGATCCTGGAGGGCTGAGATGGAGTAATAAACATGGAGTCTCTAAGTGTGTCTGTGTATTTATTTCTATTAAAGTATTTTTTCTCTGTGTGGTGCCTTTTTTTTAACCCTTTATTGGAGATTCGTAATGGCCGGGTCAAACTTGCCTGACATTAAGAATCTCTGGCTTAATACTAACTAGTAAAACAAAGCTAGTATTAACCCATTATTGCCCAGCGAGCCAGCCGTCACCAGTGCAGCTGGAAGAGTTGGATACAGCGCCAGATGGTGGCGCTTCTATGAAAGCGCCATTTTCTGGGGCGACTGTGGACTGCAATTCGCAGCAGAGGGGACCAGAAAGCTTGGGCTAACCTGTGCTGCAGATTCCAATCCCCAGCTGCCAAGTCGTACCTAGCTGGACACAAAAATGGGGCGAAGCCCATGTCATTTTTTTTGGGCTTCCTTATATTTTTAGTTCCCAGCCGGGCTAGCATACAAAAATATGGCGAAAATACTCTTGCATACAGTCCTGGATGGAGTATGCTGAGCCTTGCAGTTCTGCAGCTACTGTCTGCTCTCCTGCATACACTAGTGGATGAAGTATGCTGAGCCTTGCAGTTCTCCTCCCCCTGCCTCTCCCTCCAGCATGCAGTCCTGGATGGAGGATGCTGAGCCTTGTAGTTCTGCAGCTGCTGTCTCCTCTCCTCCATACAGACAGACAGCAGACAGCAGCTGCAGAATTACAAGGCCCAGCATACTCCATACAGGACTGTGTGCAGGAGTTTTTAGCCCCCCCAAAAAATGACGTGGGCTTCGCCATGTTTTTGTATGCTAGCCAGGTACAGCAGCCAGCTACGGGCTGCCCCCAACCCCAGCTGCCTATTTGTACCCGGCTGGGAAGCAAAAATATAGGGAAGCCCATTTTTTTTTTATTTATTTCATGAATTTCATGAAATAATTAAAAAAAAAAATGACGTGGGCTTCGCCCAATTTTTGTATCCAGCCAGGTACAACTAGGAATCTGGGGATTGGAATCCGCAGCGCAGGGTGCCCAAGCTTTCTGGGCACCTCTGCTGCGAATTGCAGTCCGCAGCCGCCCCAGAAAATGGCGCTTTCATAGAAGCGCCATCTTCTGGTGCTGTATCCAACTCTTCCAGCTGCCCTGGTGATGGGTGGCTCGCTGGGTAATAATGGGGTTAGGGCTAGCTGTATATTATCAACTGGCCCTAAGCCCGAAATTCATGGTGTCACGCCAATATTAGACATAGCCACCATGAATTTCAAGTACAGATAAAAAAAAAAACGCAAAACAGAAAAATATTTTTATTAGAAATAAAACACAACACAATTAGTGACTCCATCTTTATTGAAATAAAGAACACCCCTCCGCAGTAATCCTGGGTCAAGGGTCCCGCGCCGTCCAATCCGGATCCAATATCATCTGATCGGTTTGCCGGAAGGCAAAGCGATCAGATGATGTGTCAGGTTCAAGGGGCTGAATCATATGACACAGCAGCTGATTGTATAAACGGCTTTTATACAATCAACTGATGCATCAGTGCAAAAAAAGACAAAAAAATAAACTACACACTTCTGTGCAGACTCCTGTCCGACACCAGCAGCTGATAGTTTAGCCAGCCAGGCGGTAAAAAGCCGGCCTCACCACTCGACTTAGAGTGTCAGCTGATTCTGTCAGGTGACCGCATTAGCTGATCATCGCCAGGTCTGAGAGAGAGAAAAGAGAAGAGAGATAGAGAGGATAGAGGAGAGAGAAGAGGAGAGAAGAGAGAGGGAGAAGAGAGAGAAGAGATAGAGGAGAGAGCAATGCAGCCTCATTCCGTGAACTGCTCCGATTTTAGAGGTTTGTCCCGCGGCTCACAGCTGATGTCCGGATCTTCCCTCAGTGCATAATTAAATTACATTATAATTATAAATAAATAATAATTATAATTTAAAAATAAATTAAATTCTTTACCGGGACGGCTGGGACTCGAACTCGTGAACTAATTCTCCTTAGGCAGTAGCTCTATCTATTGAAACACTGCCTCTAATGAAGAGCATAGGAAGATTTGGTAATCTTGACCTCTGTATTGCACTTGAGAATCCAGCAGTCGATTATTCAGCTACAAAGAGGAGAAAGAGAGGGAAAAAGAGATAGAAAAAGAGACAGAAAAAGAGAGAGAGGGGGAGGTAGAAAGAGAGAACAAGAGAGAGAGAGAAAAAGAGAGAAAAATAGAGAACAAAAGAGAGAAAAAGAGAGAAAGAGAGAGAGAGGACAGAGCAATGCAGCCTCATTCCGTGAACTGCTCCGATTTTAGAGGTCTGTCCCGCGGCTCACAGCTGATGTCTGGCTCCTCCCATCAGTGCATAATTAAATTAAATTAAATTATAATTATAAATAAATAATAATTATAATTTAAAAATAAATTAAACTCTTTAACGGGACGGCCGGGATTCGAACTCATGAACTAATTCTCCTTAGGCAGTAGATCTATCCATTGAGCCACTGCTTCTAATGAAAAGCATAGGAAGATTTGGTAATCTTGACCTCTATATTGCAGTAGAGAATCCAGAAGCAGATTGTTCAACTGCAAGGATGGATAGATGGATGGTGAAAGGAGGAAACACTGGCACCATTCAGCAAGCTAACCACTCAATCTTCCTATTTCAGGTTTACACACACATTATATGGCTTGTAAATTTCCTTGCATTCTGGCCACAGTGCTCATTCCAATATAACAATGAAAGGAGGAAAAACTGGCACCATTCAGCGAGCTAACCACTCAATCTTCCTATTTCAGGTTTATACACGTATTATATGGCTTGTAAATTTCCTTGCATTCTGGCCACAGTGTTCATGCTAATGAAAGGCCACGCCTTTCCCCCTGACCTGATGGTCGAATAAAACAGCTTTTTTTTACCACATATTTGGTGAGTGCCTTCCGTCTCTTTTCACATGGACTGGATGGATGGATGGAGGAATGGATGGATGGAGGGATGAATGGATGGAGGGATGAATGGATTGAGAGATAGAGGGATGGATGGATGAATGAATGGATGGATGGAGGGATGAAGGGAGGGATGAAGGGAGGGATGAATGGATGGAGAGATGGTGGGAGGGATGGAGTGAGGGATGGAGGGATGGAGGGTTGGATGGAGGGATGGATGAATGGATGGAGGATGGAGGGAGGGATGGATGAATGGATGGAGGATGGAGGGAGGGATGGATGGATGGATGAGAGGGCAAACACTGGCACTACCGCACTCATCCTCATCCTCATCCTCATCATCCTCGCACACACGCAGGCATTACGACACTCATCATCCTCACACACACGCAGGCACTACGGCACTCATCATCCTCGCACACACAGGCACTACGGCACGCATCATCCTCGCTCACACGCAGGCACTACAACCCCCATCATCACCGCACACCCAGGCATTACCTCAGTGACGTCCCCACTGACAGTGCGGCTCACGTCAGTTGCTCCGTGGATCTGAAACAGAGCGCTCGTGTTCTACGGCGCTCCTGTCAGCTTCATGTAGCAGAGCTGGATGCGTCGCGGGACCTCTGTGGATTACGTCGGACCTGGAGGGCTATTTGGGGATTTTAATAAAATGGTGAAAGAGGGTGTTTTTTGTCTTTTATTCCAAATAAAAGATTTTTCATTGTGTGTGTTTATTTACTTTCACTTACAGGTTAATCATGGAAGGTATCTCGGGGAGACGCCTGCCATGATTAACTCCTTATTACCTCGATTGCCACCACACCAGGGCAATTCGAGATGAGCTGGGTAGAGTCCCGGGACTGTCGCATCTAATGAATGCGGCAAGTCCGCGCGGCTGCCTGCTGATATTGTTAAGGTGGTGAGCTCCCCATAACGTGGCGCTCCCCATCCCGACAATACCAATCTCCAGCTGTGAGGCTTTATCCTGGCTGGTATAAAAATTGGGGGAACTGCATTTTTTTAAAATGTATTATTTATTTATTTTACTGCACGATATAGACCCGCCCGCCGGCGGCTGTGATTGGTTGCAGTGAGACAGCTGTCACTCATCGTGGGGGCGTGTCTGACTGCAACCAATCATGGGCGCCGGTGGGCAGGGAAAGCAGGGAATACCAGATTGACTAATGAAGCGGCAGCCATTTTCAAAAGAGGAAAAGCCGCCGGAGCTTTGTGACAGCCGTGCAGCGCCGGGCCCGTGATCGGTAAGTAGGAAAGAGAGAGGGATTGTGCTGGGGATGCAGGACGCATGCAAATACTCAACGTGCGCACATAGCCTTACTGTGAAAAGCCACGCTTTTGGTGATCGAACCATTATTGAACGTAACTCGAACTGCCGAACTTGAAGGAAATCGTTTGAGTTCGTCGAGCAACTCAAACACCGCCCAAAATCACTCGAATTTGAAATTGGCGAACCGTTCAAATCGAACATCGCTCAACTCTAATGACAACTTGTCTCTTCAGAATTCCCCATAGGTGCTTGGTTGAGTTCAGATCAGGAGACATTTGGTCACTGAATCACTTTCACCCTTCTTTCTTCAGAAATGCAAAAGATGTGTGTTTAGATCATGATCATGTTGGAAAAGTGCACGTCTACCAAGGACATGGAGTGATGGGAGCATCGTCTCTTTAAATATAGAGCAGTGCATCTGTGAATTCAAGATACCATCAATGAAATGTAGCCCTCGACACGAGCAGTGATCATGCAGCCCCACAAAAGTACACTGCCACCATCAGGTCTCCTTGTCAGCACTATCCATTTAGAAAAATAAATTTAAGAACCCTAATGGTGGAAGTGTCCTTATGTGGGGCTGCGTGTACTGCTGGTATAGGAGAGCTACATATCATTAATAGTATCATGAATTCACAGATGTTCTGCTCTATATTTAAAGTGAAGATGCTCCCATCACTCTGTGCCCTTGGTAGACGTGCACTTTTCCAACATGCCAATGATCATAAACACACATTTATTGCATTTCTGAAGAAGAACAAAGTGAAAGTGATTCAGTGGCCAAGTGTCTCCTGATCTGTATAGTGTCGCAATCCCCTTAATCATGAATAAGGGTGCTGCGAAACCTAAAATCAATAGATGCTACTTCAATTATTAACATCAAAACGTCATCACTTATCCTCTGATATCCATTTGCATAAAGAAGATTACCATATTTTTTGGACTATAAGATGCACTGGATCATAAGACAAACAAAAGAACAAAGATCCAGCACGACATCCAATGGATAAAATTCTTCTTTTTGCTTTATTAATCCATAATAAAAATTGGGTTTAAAATGGATCATAATAAGACACACTTACATTTTAGAGGAGGAAAATAGGAAAAAGAAATATGAAGCAAAAAATAGGGTCATGAGTCATGACGCACTGTTATGAGGGTAATTTCTCCCAATTTTTTACTAATGTCTCTCATCCAGGGCTTCTTCTAGGTATATCCTGTAACCTACATACTGGTATAAATGTCTCTAATCCTGGTAAATATGTCCCCATCCTGGTATATACTGTACTGTATGTCCCTCATCCTGGTATATACTGTATGTCCTCCATCCTGGTGTATATATCCCCCATCCTGGTATATCTGATCCCCATCCTGGTATACAGTTAGGTCCAGAAATATTTGGACAGTGACACAAGTTTTGTTATTTTAGCTGTTTACAAAAACATGTTCAGAAATTCAATTATATATATAATATGGACTGAAAGTGCACACTCCCAGCTGCAATATGAGAGTTTTCACATCCAAATCGGAGAAAGGGTTTAGGAATCATAGCTCTGTAATGCATAGCCTCCTCTTTTTCAAGGGACCAAAAGTAATTGGACAAGGGACTCTAAGGGCTGCAATTAACTCTGAAGGCATCTCCCTCGTTAACCTGTAATCAATGAAGTAGTTAAAAGGTCTGGGGTTGATTACAGGTGTGTGGTTTTGCATTTGGAAGCTGTTGCTGTGACCAGACAACATGCGGTCTAAGGAACTCTCAATTGAGGTGAAGCAGAACATCCTGAGGCTGAAAAAAAAGAAAAAATCCATCAAAGAGATTGCAGACATGCTTGGAGTAGCAAAATCAACAGTCGGGTACATTCTGAGAAAAAAGGAATTGACTGGTGAGCTTGGGAACTCAAAAAGGCCTGGGCGTCCACGGATGACAACAGTGGTGGATGATCGCCGCATACTTTCTTTGGTGAAGAAGAACCCGTTCACAACATCAACTGAAGTCCAGAACACTCTCAGTGAAGTAGGTGTATCTGTCTCTAAGTCAACAGTAAAGAGAAGACTGCATGAAAGTAAATACAAAGGGTTCACATCTAGATGCAAACCATTCATCAATTCCAAAAATAGACAGGCCAGAGTTAAATTTGCTGAAAAACACCTCATGAAGCCAGCTCAGTTCTGGAAAAGTATTCTATGGACAGATGAGACCAAGATCAACCTGTACCAGAATGATGGGAAGAAAAAAGTTTGGAGAAGAAAGGGAACGGCACATGATCCAAGGCACACCACATCCTCTGTAAAACATGGTGGAGGCAACGTGATGGCATGGGCATGCATGGCTTTCAATGGCACTGGGTCACTTGTGTTTATTGATGACATAACAGCAGACAAGAGTAGCCGGATGAATTCTGAAGTGTACCGGGATATACTTTCAGCCCAGATTCAGCCAAATGCCACAAAGTTGATCGGACGGCGCTTCATAGTACAGATGGACAATGACCCCAAGCATACAGCCAAAGCTACCCAGGAGTTCATGAGTGCAAAAAAGTGCAACATTCTGCAATGGCCAAGTCAATCACCAGATCTTAACCCAATTGAGCATGCATTTCACTTGCTCAAATCCAGACTTAAGACGGAAAGACCCACAAACAAGCAAGACCTGAAGGCTGCGGCTGTAAAGGCCTGGCAAAGCATTAAGAAGGAGGAAACCCAGCGTTTGGTGATGTCCATGTGTCGCGAGCGGGGAGGAGGGTGTCAGCACACCGCGCTCACCCCTTCTGCTCGGGTCCGGCGGCTGCTCCTGGTGGCTCGAGCTGTGGGCCGGATCCCGGGGTTTCTCGAGCGACACTCCTCGCCCGTGAGTGAAAGGGGGTGTTTGTTGGGTGTGGGGATTGTTATAGTTCGTGACGCCACCCACGGTTGTGGTGATTGCACCACCGCTGCTCAGTATGGGGGTCCCGGGGATGGTGATGCGGAGCAGCCAGGTGTTGTGTTGCCCCTCCGTGGGTAGGGGTTGGTGATCCCGGGGCCCGGTGATGAGATGTAAAGTGTAGGGCCTGGAGGGCGCAGGGACGCGGGGGCAGCGCTGTGCATTGCGGCACTATGGTACTCACTCAGCCTGACACACGGACACAGTTTGTACGGTAAACCAACGGCTGGTAGGACGGTCCCACAGACGGCTGCACCTGCACTCCCGGTAGGTGACAGTGATGTCTCTCTTCCTTGCACCTGTGTTGACTGATGGTAGCGGTGGATTCCCTCCGGTTACCCGCTCCCCGACTGCAATCTGGGCCGGAGGAGCTCTACACTTTGCCCGCAGGCGCTGGCCCTGAGAAACTTGTGCCGTGGCGGTGGCGGTGTCTCTCCAATACGGGTTGGGCTGTTGCCTTCAATCGGGACTTGGTTGTTGGGGGATCTGCGTCCCCGTCACTGACAGATTTGGCAAATCTGGCGACTCCTAGCCTTGCCGGGGTCCGAGAGGCCCCTGCCCTGGTGCTGACTGTCCTTCGGAACACTGCTCCAGACCACCGGGCACACAGCCAACGGGGTCCTTCCAGGAACTTCCAAACGGTCCCCCTCCAGACAGTCACCGCCGTTGCTGACCTTGCTGTTCTGGCCCTCACAAAGCTGGACCCTTCAGGCTGTCTTTCTCTTCTGTCACTTTACTTGCTTTTTCTCCTTTTCTACTTTCACTTTCACTCTGTCTAGACTACTCCTCCACTCCTTCCACTTCCTCCTCCCTGACTAGACTCTGTTGTTCACTCAAGCTCGTCCCTGAGCTATCTGCCTGGTTACTTCCTGCCTCCAGAGCTGTGAGCTCCTTGGTGGGCGGAGCCAACCGCCTGGCCCACCCCCTGGTGTGCATCATCAACCTCTGGAGGAAGGCAACAAGGATTTCTGGTTAGCTGTGATGTGCCTACCTGGAGTGTGGGGTGTAGTGGTGTGTGACCTGTGTCCCCTGGCTTGCCCAGGGCGACACATTCCCCCTTAGCAAAATGCAGACCGTCCGCGGGCTGCCGTCCTACACCGGTTTTATTTTTCTGTAAAAAGGGGATAACAGGGTTAAGCAAAACATAAATGACATTTTTAATCAAAACTCTTCCCAAGACGGGAGGCACATTTACTTAAACGTTGCAACGGTATACGGTCACGGTTTCCGCTCTCTCCCACCCAAGCAACCTGGCCCTGATGCTGCCCCTAAAACCCAGGCAGCACCCCTTGACCCACAGTCCAGCACAAGTTACCCGAGCGGGATCTGTCCTTCCCCTCCAGAGGGTGGCCACCGGTTCCTTTGGTGGCTGGGCCCTGGCCTGCTCCGCTCAGGGCCCTCCCTCCAACCTGCCTCTCCGGAGGCGGTATTGCGGAAACGGTAACGGTACCCAACATATTTACAAGCCACTTAACGTTTGTGGTGCCCTGCAAGTTCACGGGCTTGTCCATAGATAGTTCCCATGCAAATAAAACTTTAAACGGTCCCCACGGGGACAACGGTGCCGGCTCCAGCCGGTTCAATCACAAAGCAAATCAGGTAACTGTTCGGTAATCATCTTTTTCTTCATTCTTTTCAAACTTTCAACTTTTCAAACTTTTAAACAACAAAGTGGTGGTCCCAACGGGGACTGGACAACGGTGCTCCGCTGCCCTGGAAGCGGCTCAACAGTCCATTCTCACTCGTGGGGCTCTAGTGCCACCTTCACATGGTGCACCGCTCTGGACCCCAATGGTAGCTCGCTGCAGGCAATCTTCTTCCATATACATGCGGGCATCTACATCCGCTCTATACCCCTCTCGGGCTTCGATCTCTCTGCGCAGCTGCTGTTGCCGTCGCTCCCAGCCGGGAGCACTTTCTGTTTGCTCCGGTTCAGCGTGTGCGGGGGACGGGCCCAGCCAGAGTCCCTCCGTGTCGGCTACGACCGGCACCTTCAGTAATGAGGGACCCCGCTGTGACATGGCCTGCTCTGCCTCCTGGCAGCTGCATCCCCGCCGTGCCTCCGGTGCATCTTTGCTGACGGCTTCAGCCTTCGGCTTCTTCCATAGAAGCAGTTCAGGGTGGTCATGAGCTTCTGCTGCAGGTCGGTCCACCGGGGCGGATTGGCAGGGTACCGCTACCGGTGGTGGTGGTAGCGGGCCTAGTGGCGGGGCAGCAGCAGCTAACGCGGGTAGCGGGAGAGGCAGCAGGGTGAACGGGGGTAGGCCGGGCCCCTCAGCCGCAGCGGCCGATCCCTCGGGAATACAGGGACGTGGGCCTCTTACCCGTTCCTCCAAATCTTCCTCCACCTCGCATCTCCATATAGCAGCCACCACTTCCACCATGTCGGCTTCCCACTCCTCCAGGAGGAGCTGCACGCGGACCTGCAGACGGCTGCTTAGCTGGGCGGTCCGGACTTCCACCCACGCCGCCATGCCGGGCGCGGGGACCACGGTGTTGTTGGTCGGACTCAGCATCTTTAGCAGCGGCCTCTTCCAGGAACCAATAAATGGCCGCAGGGTCCTGGCGTCCCTGCTTCCACAGCCGCGCTCACATGCGGCCAGCCGCCATTTCGTCCCCCTTAGCTCTTTCCGGCCCCTCCTCTCTCGGGGCGGGGTTTTGGCCTTCGCGCTTCTACTGCTCGAGAAGACGCTCGAGCGGGAACTATTCGCGCCAAAGATGGCGGCTTCTGAAATTTTTCTGCCGGATACCTCCGGCGGTAACAAGGCGCACCTCTACCTGACGGCAGAGCGGTAAGATCCTGTTCGTGACGCCAAGTTGTCGCGGGCGGGGAGGAGGGTGTCAGCACACCGCGCTCACCCCTTCTGCTCGGGTCCGGCGGCTGCTCCTGGTGGCTCGAGCTGTGGGCCGGATCCCGGGGTTTCTCGAGCGACACTCCTCGCCCGTGAGTGAAAGGGGGTGTTTGTTGGGTGTGGGGATTGTTATAGTTCGTGACGCCACCCACGGTTGTGGTGATTGCACCACCGCTGCTCAGTATGGGGGTCCCGGGGATGGTGATGCGGAGCAGCCAGGTGTTGTGTTGCCCCTCCGTGGGTAGGGGTTGGTGATCCCGGGGCCCGGTGATGAGATGTAAAGTGTAGGGCCTGGAGGGCGCAGGGACGCGGGGGCAGCGCTGTGCCTTGCGGCACTATGGTACTCACTCAGCCTGACACACGGACACAGTTTGTACGGTAAACCAATGGCTGGTAGGACGGTCCCACAGACGGCTGCACCTGCACTCCCGGTAGGTGACGGTGATGTCTCTCTTCCTTGCACCTGTGTTGACTGATGGTAGCGGTGGATTCCCTCCGGTTACCCGCTCCCCGACTGCAATCTGGGCCGGAGGAGCTCTACACTTTGCCCGCAGGCGCTGGCCCTGAGAAACTTGTGCCGTGGCGGTGGCGGTGTCTCTCCAATACGGGTTGGGCTGTTGCCTTCAATCGGGACTTGGTTGTTGGGGGATCTGCGTCCCCGTCACTGACAGATTTGGCAAATCTGGCGACTCCTAGCCTTGCCGGGGTCCAAGAGGCCCCTGCCCTGGTGCTGACTGTCCTTCGGAACACTGCTCCAGACCACCGGGCACACAGCCAACGGGGTCCTTCCAGGAACTTCCAAACGGTCCCCCTCCAGACAGTCACCGCCGTTGCTGACCTTGCTGTTCTGGCCCTCACAAAGCTGGACCCTTCAGGCTGTCTTTCTCTTCTGTCACTTTACTTGCTTTTTCTCCTTTTCTACTTTCACTTTCACTCTGTCTAGACTACTCCTCCACTCCTTCCACTTCCTCCTCCCTGACTAGACTCTGTTGTTCACTCAAGCTCATCCCTGAGCTATCTGCCTGGTTACTTCCTGCCTCCAGAGCTGTGAGCTCCTTGGTGGGCGGAGCCAACCGCCTGGCCCACCCCCTGGTGTGCATCATCAACCTCTGGAGGAAGGCAACAAGGATTTCTGGTTAGCTGTGATGTGCCTACCTGGAGTGTGGGGTGTAGTGGTGTGTGACCTGTGTCCCCTGGCTTGCCCAGGGCGACACACATGGGTTCCAGACTTAAGGCAGTGATTGCCTCCAAAGGATTCGCAACAAAATATTGAAAATAAAAATATTTTGTTTGGGTTTGGTTTATTTGTCCAATTACTTTTGACCTCCTAAAATGTGGACTGTTTGTAAAGAAATGTGTACAATTCCTACAATTTCTATCAGATATTTTTGTTCAAACCTTCAAATTAAACGTTACGATCTGCACTTGAATTCTGTTGTAGAGGTTTCATTTCAAATCCAATGTGGTGGCATGCAGAGCCCAACTCGCGAAAATTGTGTCACTGTCCAAATATTTCTGGACCTAACTGTATTTGTTCTAAATCCTGGTGTATGTTATGTTATATAGTACACATACAAAATTAAATGATTATACTCCCCTTACCTCCTCTCACCTGGTGCGTGGCGTCCTTTTCTGATGCCAGCAACTGACTTTTGCATGTAAGCGGAGCAGGGCATGACGTCACTGCCATGCAACCCCAATAATAAGCCGACGTCAACTGCCGGGTAATCCAAAATAAATATTCACTGCTCTCAACGCCTGGGACTATGGACTTGGGGAACAGTGAATATTAATTTTCTTTAATAGCAAACTCACGATCACCCCAGCTCCTGCAGAAAGCTGGTGGCTGGGGCAAACACGTGCGTGTTATTAAAGAAAATGAATACTCACTGCTGCCCACTCCCATAATCTGGCTGGCGTCAGTGCAAAGAGATGGGTGGGATTATTGGCTTGCAGAACATTCATTATTGATTTGCTTTAATAGTGGGCACATGTGTTCAACTCAGCTGCTGCTGGAGCCTGCTCCTGCTTCCTGTGATCCCACTTCACTGACACCCCCCCACCAGTAAGCCAGGTACACCCTGACTATAACTTGTTCTTTCCATGCCTAGAAGACTTGGTGCTGTCCTTAAAATTCATGGAGGTCATACAAATACTAGAAGAAGCAAATTTTTTATGTGGGGAGTACTCATTTTTGCATCAATTAAATTGAGTAAAACTGCAGATTTTGTAATGAAAATTACATTATTAAACTTTTATATTATGGGCTAAAAAAATATGCTATGAAACTCAGTGTTGTAAAAAATTTGGAAATCGTTAAAGTACTGATTAAAATTTTACTTTTCAAATGGGTGTACTCATTTATGATGCGCACTGATTGAGTCTCTTGTAAATTGCCTCTTGCCTGTCGGAGTCCTTGGTGCTTTTTCTGATTTGAAGGTCCAATGGAAAGTTGCGCTGGCCCTACTACTCAAAAGGGGTCTAGGAATAGCTGCAGATAATAGGCAATTTGTAGGGTTCCCTGATGTGGCCACTGAACCATAGCCCTCTGAATCGAATGTCTCTTCTCTAGTATTAAGACATTGATTATTGGGTATACATAAAGATACAAATTCCCTTTTTTAGGCTTTAATCAGTCCTAGATGATTGTAGAATGACAGCTTGGTGTTTAACAACGTTTGAGGACTGATCTGGCCCACGCGAATGCCTATAAGAAGATCCTATGTTGAAATTTACAAAAATTCCCAAAAATTCTAATACAATAATAGAAAATGATGCTAAACTGTCACACAGTTTCTTTCTCAAAACTCACCAAGTGTTAGGACTACTTACAGCAGTCACATTCTCCACAAGACGATGCTTTTGAGTTGCATAGACAGGCTCGGGCGTCGACCAGCTGTGCTCTTGTTAGCAATCGGGCTTGCAGGAGTTAATTCCTGCTAGCCTGTGGATTACTGCCTGAGTCAAATGTTGCAGGTGACCTATCACAGTCGCCTCCTCCCTTTTGCTTTGTGCTTTGTGTCTAGTTGCTGGTTGGTGTGTTGTGGAAATTCTCTTGCTGACTAATTATTTCATCCCTTCCTTTAGTTTCCTCTTGATCACATACTGTCTATACCTCTGTGAGTGATTGCTGTGAGGTTGTGTTTTGTTTTTTTCCAATCTGTTTATTTGAGTGGTATTAATCACTCCTGTCCCGGCCTTGCCCTGGGTGGAGGGGTTGGGGGCCACTAAACCAGGGTTGTTCAGGAGCTAGGGTAAGGAAGGCGGCTCAAACATCATCACCTTCTGACGTATCTTTGGGTTCCCCTAACATGAGGTCCAGTAGTTGACGCGCCCGCAGGGTCTTGGGGGTCACTCGTCACCGGGCCGGTGTCGGTTAGGGATGTCACCGCGGCCTGGCCCGGTTCTGTGACCCTGGTAGTGTCAATAATTGGGGCAATAGGGAGTATTTACAGGGGAGAAGAGTTTGTATTCATGACGCAACCTGTGACCTGTGGTATACGGCTAATATGAGAGCCGCCGCTGCGGGATGTCTTTTCTGGGGCGTATGATAACACTTCTCAGATGGTATAGCTCTCCACAGGCAGAGCTCAGGCCCCCGGGGCTGATGTTGGGAGTAGTAGTGCACTCTAATAAAGGAGTGCGGGGTGCGGGAAGAATCAGACGACTAAGCGTTTGTAGTTTAAGTTCTTTTACTCACTGATCTGTTTATGTCATTGGACTGCTGGACTCCGCTGTGATGGGCTCCAGCCGATTCCGGGTAGTTCGGAGGTCAGAGCCGGTGTTTTGTTCAGTGAGTCCTTTCTCCCTGCGCTGTGTTGTGTGAGTCCCTGCGGCTTGAAGCTATGCTGAGACCCGAGTCCTGGGAATGTTTTTTTTCCCCATCCCGTATGGCAGGCAGTGCGAGTTCGTTGCTGGTGCCACCCGTTGGCTACGACTCCTGGCTCTATATGATGCTTTGCCCCTGGATCTGTGTCTGGGTCAGAAGACTTGAAATCCTCTGTCCGGCAGATTATGCTGGCTGGACTTGAAGTGCCCACCAGTTTAGGGCTCCGCACCCTGAGGTGTGCGCCGGTCCTGAGGGAGCTATCAGCCCTCTTCTCAGCGACCGTGTTCTCCTGTGTCTCATTTCTTCCCTGGCTGTCATTGTTCTTTTTCAGGCTGAATGTCTGTGTGTGTTTGTCGCCTTGGTTTCCTATGTATAGCTCTTCCCCCCGGGTTCCTGAACCAGTGAGCAGAGGGTCCTCTACATTAGTGATGGCCACCCTCCAATGTCTCTACCCCAGCCCAGTCCCAGTGAGAGGGCATCTAACTGTGTGTTATGGTGGATTGTGGTGGTTTACCGGCAATGACCTCCTCCTTACCCGGGAAGAATACTGCACCTCTGGTGAGGTGCAGTACCCTCAGTACCCTGTGGTGACTGAAGCCTCAGGGGTGCCACATAGTAATCCCATTACACCCCACGATATAAACTTAAATTTTCAAAATTATATTTCATAATATTAAAAAAGAATGAGAACAATTTTTTATTCATTATTTTCATTAAACAAATATAGTCTTTTTTTTCTTAAAATAAACCTTCATATATCCGTACCTCCAAAAGTGTACCAATCTATAAAATGATTTTGGTTAACAGCTTTTTTTCACCAGCCCCATAGAAAAATGTAAAACTTAAGTGCAAACTTTAGAAGTAGATGATGAAACGTTCTCAGTGTGGTTTTCTTCAATCTTGCGGTTTTGGTCATCTAAAAGAAATGCAAAAAAAAAATGCTTAGGAAAATATCCTTATATTCACCTGAATAAGAATCTTTGTGAAATATTCCCAGATTGGAAGTCTACAGCCCCTCCTTGTGAGTAAATTCCATTCAGAATTAGACCGTATTTTTTTAAGAAATCAGTTCGTCAGTAGTGATGAGCGAGCATGCTTGTTACTACTCGGTACTCGCACGAGTATCACTGTACTCGGGCTACTCGGCGGGGACCGAGTAATCTCGCGATACTCGTGCTGTACTCGTGGTCTTCATCCCTGCATGTTGGCGCTCTTTTGAGAGCCAGCCCTCATGCAGGGATTGGCTGGCAGACCACTGCAATGCCACAGCCCTGTTAGTTGTGGAATTGCAGTGATTGGCCGGCCCGCACAGCGTGACCGAGCCTTTATACCGGCGGGCGCGCTGTGCTCTGCTCACAGCCATCCAGACAGTCAGTGCAGGGAGAGTGTTGCTGCTTCAGGGAAAGGTTTGCGGCCCTTTATAGCTATTTCCGTAGCAGGGCTGCAAACAGTGTGACCAGAAGTCCTTCTCAGGACTATTCTAGTTGTATACAGGCAGGCAGGGTATAGCCAGGTCGGAGTACAGTAGCAGAGTCCTTCTCAGGACTATTGTTGCTATATACAGGCAGGGTATAGCCAGGTCGGAATACAGGCTAGTGACCAGAAGAGTCCTTGTCAGGACTATTGTAGCAGTATACAGGCAGGCAGGCAGGCAGGCAGGGTATATAGCCATTCCTAGTGGTGACCGTATACCAGCCTTCATCATATCTGGGGCTGGTGTACACAGTCTAAAACAGTCCAGATAGTGTCAGACTTCTCAGTAATTGTCGCTCCTAAAAACCTGTTAGGTTCTTATTGCGTCCGTGCTTGCATTTAAAAAACGCACGTGTGTGCCTGTCGGTGGCAGCGTACAGGTGCACTTGTGTGCGTTTTTCACAAACTATTATATAACGCACAAGTGTAGTGTATAATACACGTCAGTCAGCAGTGTCTGATAGTGTCAGACTTCTCAGTAATTGTCGCTCCTAAAAACCTGTTAGG